>NC_057749.1:9839952-9882824 GCF_004010195.1 Chiloscyllium plagiosum
CACCTCCAATTTTGGTGTCATCTGCAAACTTAGTAACAGTTGTTGAAAAGTGTGGTGCTGGAAAAGCGCAGCAGGCCAGGCAGCATCAGAGGAACAGGAGAAACAACGTTTCAGATTTTGGTGTCATCTGCAAACTTACTAACTGTACCTCTTATGCTCGCATCCAAATCATTTATGTAAATGACAAAAAGTAGAGGGCCCAGCACCGATCCTTGTGGCACTCCACTGGTCACAGGCCTCCAGTCTGAAAAACAACCCTCCACCACCACCCTCTGTCTTCTACCTTTGAGCCAGTTCTGTATCCAAATGGCTAGTTCTCCCTGTATTCCATGAGATCTAACCTTGCTAATCAGTCTCTCATGGGGAAACCTTGTCGAGCGCCTTACTGAAGTCCACATAAATCACATCTACTGCTCTGCCCTCATCAATCTTCTTTGTTACTTCAAAAAAACTCAATCAAGTTTGTGAGACATGATTTCCCCACACACAAAGCCATGTTGACTATCCCGAATCAGTCAGAAATGTACATCCTATCCCTCAGGATTCCATCCAACAACTTGCCCACCACAGAGGTCAGGCTCACCGGTCTATAGTTCCCTGGCTTGTCTTTACTGCCCTTCTTAAACAGTGGCACCACGTTTGCCAACCTCCAGTCTTCTGGCATCTCACCTGTGACTACCGCTGATACAAATATCTCAGCAAGAGGCCCAGCAATCACTTCTCTAGCTTCCCGCAGAGTTCTCGGGTACACCTGATCAGGTCCTGAGAATTTATCCATCTTTAACCGTTTCAAAGCATCCAGCACTTCCTCCTGTGTAATCTGGACAGTTTGTAAGATGTCACCATCTATTTCCCTACAGTCTATATCTTCCATATCCTTTTCCACAGTAAATACTGATGCAAAATATTCATTTAGTATCTCCCCCATTTTCTGAGGCTCCACACAAAGGCCGCCTTGCTGATCTTTGAGGGGCCCTATTCTCTCCCCAGTTACCCTTTTGTCCTTGAATGTCTGACTCCTGATGAAGAGCTTATGCTTGAAACATCTACTCTCCTGCTCCTCAGATGCTGCCTGATTGGCTGTGCTTTTCCAGCATCACCATATTTGACTCTGATCTCCAGCATCTGCAGTCCTCACTTTCTCTTCAAAAGTATCTCAATCAATATTATAAATTTTTGACAACTTTTTCAGTCACCTTATTCATGATTTTTGGTTTTCATCTTTGCCACTTAGTGAATGTCAATCCAAATCGATCATAGTATCCCTACAGTGCAGATGGAGGCCATTAAGCCCATTTAGTTGATACTGACCCTCCAAATAGCACCCCAATGGGACACCACCACCACCCCCCTCCAAATCCCTATGACCCCTACACATCTTCAAACTCTCGGAGGAAGCCAGAGCATCCAGAGGAAACCCACACAAATATGGGAGAACATGCAAACTGCACAGTCTGGTAAAATCAAACCCAAGTCCCTGGTACGATAAGGCAATAGTGCTAACCACTGTGGCCATGCTACCCTAAATGATTTATGTTCAAAAGCATCATTAATTCATTAAACTAATTTTCAAAAGTGACGATTGATGTACAATGATTAGGAAACTCGGTATAACTGATATTTCAGTTGTATTGAGGTTTTTAATCTTTTATCAGTTCATATATCTGTCTCTATAATATCAAACGTTTAAATTATTTTCAAATACATTAAAAATTCAAGCTTCTTTCCTTTACTTTCAAACTATTTATTTCCTTTTGATATTTAAAGTGGAAACTTACTATACTAGTTTAATATGCAAATTTACAGTCTTTTACAACCACGGTTGTAAGAATCCAATGTTATCTCGTGTCACTACTTCCCAGGTCACAAAATAAGAATTGTACTTCCAGTTACTGAGACGGTCAGTTAAATGCCTAATTTTTAATCAATTATTAAATAAAAACATGAATTAACCAGGGTTCTTAATAAACACAGTTAATGATTTATTATTGAAGCAAGACTTAGATTCAGTAAAAATGTATTAATCATTTCACATTCACAGTTGGTCATGTCGAAAAATAAGTGCTTATCCCTCCAAATATTCCAAAAAAGATGCAAGCACATAGTTCAGGCTGAGAAAAAAGGATTTCTCTGCAGAGGTTGACTTCTGGTGGAAAAATCCAGTTTGGCCAATGGGTTATTCTTGAAGGCAAAAAGATGAAGACTAGTGCTCCTGATCTGTCACTCTGATGTTCTGGCCATGTGGTCAAATCTGTTGCCTGTAGCATATTTTCAGAGACAGCTTCCTCAGGAACTACAATAACAAGATGTTCCTTCAGTCTCTCTTTCATGAGAACAAATCGCTTTTGCCCTGAGCTTAGACAGTTACTTGCAGAAGTAAGAGAGATTAGCTGCTCTGCCTTTCTTGAAGGCTTATTGTCCCTGAACTGAAAATTAAATAAAGCAAACTCTCAAAACTAGTCAACAAAGCAAGCAGTTATCACTAGTTGTATGACTTCAGGGAAGTCTTTGTGTTATAGTCAGTGTCATACAGCATGGAAACAGACCCTTTGGTCCAACTCATCCATGTCAAATGGATTTCCCAAAGAAAAATTTGTCCTGCACTGCGACTGTTCTCTTTCCCCTCCCCCCCCCCCCCCCAATCACAAAAATGTTATGTCATTTTGTTTTCTTCAACCCAGGTGGTCCCCTTCATAAAGCTTCACTCCCATTTACCAATACTAAAAAGTATTGCTTGTTGTTGAAAGTGGTGCAAGAAGGCCATTCTTCAACTGAGGATGGTGAAATTCAGCATCTCTAAGTTCTTTTTTTAAATCCTGACTTCTACTCTTGTGTATCTTTTTTCCTTTCTGTGAACTAGTACTTTTATAAGGAGCAGACAATGGAGCATTAGTTTAAATCAGAAGGGAGATAACATTGCTTCATTGCTCAAGGAAAGGACAACTATTACTCCAAAGGGAATAAAATTTGTAGCAAGCAGTCACTGGATTATTGATGTCTGATTTGCATCTGCAACCTTAAGCAATATACAGCACAGTGAATAAGTCAGGTGCAGTATGACACAAGGAGTCTGGCATGTTTTAAATTCTGCTGGATTGATGACAATATCTTTACCTTCTGTCCATTTTTATTGTTTGTTTGTTCCCATGTTTAGCATTACACCATGGATGCTGATGGGTTGTGCACGCGTCTCATCACTCCGAAGCTTATGGAAGGGACGGTGGCAGCCCAGGATGAGTTCTCCAGAAGTGAGTGGCAAGTTTGAAACCTGAAAATGCTGATTTATTTTGGGCTCCTTAACCCCCATCCTGTACACGTGCACACAGGCAAAAGCACATGTGTCTACTGACAGATGCGCACAGGCACAGATGTTCACACAAACTCTGTAATGCACTCCATGGAATGGCGTTTGATGGCATGGACTTCATTGTGACAGCATGATGTTAACACATGTTCTCCTCCTGAAATGAATTGATGATTGAAGAGCCATACTCATTGTGAATGCCACCACTGGATGTGCACATATGCTGTGTCGTGACCTCGTGCATGAAATGACACAAAGAAATCGTGCTTGGGAGTATGAATCATTGGATGTAAGTTTGCTCATTGAGCTGCAAGGTTCATTTCCAGACATTTCATTACCCTACTAGGTAACATTTTCAGTGGGCCTCAAGCAAAGCAATGCTGAGAATTCCTGCTTTCTGTTTATAAAGTTGGTTCTTCTTTGAGTTGGCGATGTAATTTCCTGTGGTGAAGCGACACTTCCTATTCCTTTTTTCAGGGGGTGGTAGATGTGGTCTAACTCGATGTGTTTGTTGAGAGAGTTCCGGTTGGAATGCCATGCTTCTAGGAATTATCGTGCATGTCTTTGTTTGGTTCGTCCTTGGATGTGTTGCTCCAGTCGAAGTGGTGTCCTCCCTCATCTGTATGTGAGGATACTAGTGAGAGAGGGTCATGTCTTTTTGTGGCTAGTTGGTGTTCATGTATCCTGGTGGCTAGTTTTCTGCCTGTTTGTCCATTGTAGTGTTTGTTATAGTCCTTTGTATTTTGTAAATGACATTAGTTTTGCTCATTGTCTGTATAGGGTCTTTCAAGTTCATTAGCTGCTGTTTTAGTGTGTTGGTGGATTTGTGGGTTACCATGATGTCAAGGGGTCTGAGTAGTCTGGCAGTCATTTCCGAGATGTCTTTGATGCGGGGAGAGTGGCTAGGGTTTCTGGACGTGCTTTGTCTGCTTGTTTGGGTTTGTTGCTGAGAAATCGGTGGACTGTGTTCATTGGGTACCAGTTCTTTTTTTAAGTACACTGTATAGGTGATTTTTCTTTGCTCTGCGTGGTTTCTCTGTGCTGCAGTGTGTGTTGGCTCATTGAAATAATGTTCTGATGCAGCTTCGTTTGTGGGTGTTGGGATGATTGCTTTTGTAGTTCAGTATTTGGTCAGTATGTGTTGTTTTCCTGTAGATGCTGGTTTGAAATTCCCCATTGGCTGATCGCTCTACTGTGACATCTAGGAATGGCAGTTTGTTGTTGTATCCGATATCAGGGTTCTTAGCACAGGCAGTAATGCAGGGACTCGAACAAACAGCTCTGCCAACCATCCAACCCAAACTTTGGGTCTGCTACGTGGATGACACCTTCGTCATCACTAAACGAAACAAATTAGAGGAAACCTTAAAGACCATCAATAATACCCTCCCTAGCATAAAATTCACGAAAGAGGAGGAAAACAACAACAACAAACTGCCATTCCTAGATGTCACAGTAGAGCGAACAGCCAATGGGGAATTTCAAACCAGCATCTACAGGAAAATAACACATACATACTGACCAAATATTGAACTACAGAAGCAATCAACCCAACACCCACAAACCAAGCTGCATCAGAACATTGTTTCAACGAGCCAACACACATTGCAGCACCAAGGAACTACTCCGAGCAGAGGAAAATCACCTATACAGTGTGTTCAAAAAGAACTGGTACCCAATGAACACAGTCCGCCGATTTCTCAGCAACAAACCCAAACAAGCAGACAAAACACGTACAGCAACCCTAGCCACTCTCCCCTGCATTAAAGACATTTCGGAAATGACTGCCAGACTACTCAGACCCCTTGGCATCATGGTAGCCCACAAACCCACCAACACACTAAAACAGCAGCTAATGAACTTGAAAAACCCTATACAGACAATGAGCAAAACTAACGTCATTTACAAAATACCGTTCTCGGACTGTGACAAACAGGCAGAAAACTAGCCACCAGGATACATGAACACCAACTAGCCACAAAAAGACATGACCCCCTCTCACTAGTATCCTCACATACAGGTGAGGAAGAACACCACTTTGACTGGGACAACACATCCATTTTAGGACAAGCCAAATAAAGACATGCACGAGAATTCCTAGAAGCATGGCATTTCAATCTATCAACAAACACATAGTTAAACCCCTCTACCACCCCCTGAGAAAAGGAACAGGAAGTGTGACTTCACCACAGGAAGTGACATCACCAACCCAAAGAAACCCAAACATATAAATAGAAAGCAGGAATTCTCAGCATTGCTTTGCCTGAGGTCCACTGAAGATGTCACCTAATAGCACAATGAAACGTCTGGAAATGAACCTTGCAGCACAGTGAGCAAACCTACGCCCAAAATCTCAATATGAACTACAAATCTTCTCAAAACTCGCTAAGTTAGAATCGTGTCCCTATATTTAGGCTGATGGCAGCATCTTGTGTATAGACACTTTGAATGGCCTGTTCTGCTGCATGTGCATAGTGGCAATATTGTATTTGGTTCAGTCATTTCATTATTAAAATTATTCACTGTCTTCAAAAATCTAGGTATATTGAAAGCCTTCAAAAGCTGAATTTTCATCAGTAGCCGGCTACCCGTTGCTTTTGGCAATTTCTTATTGTGTTTGTTTTTTTTAGGTGGATGGGCACTAAGCATGAGGGAGCTCAAATTGTTACAAACAATAGGCAAAGGAGAATTTGGAGGCAAGTGGCAACTTAATGTGTTTGGGTTTGGGGGCTGACTTGACATTACTATGCATGGGATTCAGCTGTTTCCTATCTTTGTACATTTGTTCTGTTAGTAACTACTGTTTTGTACTTGAGAGAATTTGCTTTGATTTTGAAATATTAGTTATAAATTCATTAAGAATATGTATTTTGCCGTTTTGTTGAGGGTGATCAGATGGAAATTGCCCTCAGTTTTTAAACATTATCAATATGGCAAACATTTGATATATCTACCCAGCAAATACAGCATGACTTTGGGGCTTCCAGTAAAGTTGTGTGATATCAAGAGTTTGAAACGTCTGCCCATCGAGGTCCTGCAGTTAGCAATGAATTTGGTGCTTGAGGGATGAATATCAGGCTGAATATCAGAAGAAATCCTCTGCAACTACTGTCATGCAATTTTTTGCAGCTATTCTGAGAAGGTGGATAAGCTCTCACTCCTGTCCGAAAGGCACTAAAGTATCAGCCTTGGCTGTGATCAATTCCTGGGAGTAGCGTTTGAATGTATAACTGGCTGATATTGTATCTGTTGCTCCCGATGCGGTCTCCTCTACATTGGGGAGATTGGATGCCTCCTAGCAGAATGCTTTATGGAACATCTCTGGGACACCTGCACCAATCAACCACACCGCCCTGTGCCCCAACATTTCAACTCCCCCTCCCACTCTGCCAAGGGCCTCCTTCACCGCCGGTCCCTCACCACCCGACGCCTGGAGGAAGAACGCCTCATCTTCCGCCTCGGAACATTTCAACCTCAGGGCATCAATGTGGACTTCAACAGTTTCCTCATTTCCCCTTCCCCCACCTCACCCCAATTCCAAACTTCCAGCTCTATTTCTCCACCCTTCAGGCACTCTGCTTGTATTCCTGATGAAGGGCTTTTGCTCGAAACGTCGATTTTACTGCTCCTCGGATGCTGCCTGAACTGCTGTGCTCTTCCAGCACCACTAATCCAGAATCTGGTTTCCAGCATCTGCAGTCATTGTTTTTACCTGATTCAGAGGCGTGTGATGCTACTATAGGTGACAGCTCTTGGGTCATCTGGATTGGGATCAGGTTAAAAATCACACAACACCAGGTTATAGCCCAACAGGTTATCTGGAAGTACTAGCTTTAAGAGCACTGTTCCTTCATCAAGTAACTCGTGGGGCAGGATCATAAGACACAGACTTTATTGCAAAAGATCACAATGTCATGCAATTAAAATGATATTTTGAATGAACCTAGATTGCTGTTAAGTCTTTCATCTTATAGAATGGGTTGCAGGTTTCGGTTCATTAATATGTAAATCACAGAACTATTTTTAAGTCACGTTGTTGAGGTAACTTAAGGTTTTATTTTTAAAAAGTGACATCTCAGCTCAGACAATTTTTTAAAGGTGTGAGGTTAGAGTCTGTCTGTATTTCAATCTTGAGTCAGACTGAGTCTGTTTCCAAAGTAAACATTTATAAAATGTTATGTGGATTGACTGCATGTAAGTTGTGTGCTCTTTGAACAAAAATAGAATGTATCTGCAAATGTAAATTCACCTCACTACAACCCATTCTAAAAGATGAAAGACTTAACTGCAATCTAAGTTTGTTCAATATATCGTTTTAATTGAATGTCACTGTGATCTTTTGCTATAAATTCTGTGTCTTATGATCCTGCCCCACTCGTTACCTGATGAAGGAGCAGTGCTCTGAAAGCTAGTGCTTCCAAATATACCTGTTGGACTGTAACCTGGTGCTCAGAGTTTTTACTTTGTCCACCCCAGCCCAACACCGGCACCTCCCCATTATAGATTGGAATCAGCATTCCCTCAAAAGAAGCAATGGCAACACGAAAAAATATTTTCATTTCAGTTCATGCTTATGATCGGGAATATGCTGCCTCCATGTAGTGGAGGTAGTATCACTTGAAGCTTTGATAGGGGAATTGGATCATTATCTGAAAGGGCACAATGTGCAGGGCCATTCTTTATGTCAGGGGAGTGCCATTTGGTGAAGTTCTTCAGAGAATCAGCACAGATATGCAAGACCATTCTGGAACTATTCAGCAATTCAGATTATGATTCTAAGTGTCCTCCAGTGGTTTGTTATGCTTAACCATCTGTCTTGTTTTCTTGTGACTGTCTTGCCTTATTTGTTGTTGATCTATTATGAGTCTTGATTACTTAACCGTGGTTTCTAGTTCAAAAATTAAACTCTATTTTGCATGTCCAAGATTTTGGTGTGTATGAAGCACCTCTTTTGACTCAACTGTTTATTTTCCTCTAGATGTGATGTTGGGTGAATATAGAGGCAACAAAGTAGCAGTCAAATGCATCAAACATGATGCAACTGCCCAAGCATTCATTGCAGAAGCCTCTGTAATGACGTAAGTTCTACATTTAACTCTCTAATCTCTTGTATTTCAAAATAAAAGATTTTTGAAATGGTGATTCTTCGTGTCAAACATTTGAAATGAAAGTCGTATTGATTTATAGAATCATAGAGAGATACAGCACAGAAACAGACCCTTCGGTCCAACCTGTCCACGCCGACCAGCTATCCCAACCCAATCTCGTCCCACCTGCCAGCACCTGGTCCATATCCCTCCAAAACCTTCCTACTCATATACCCTTCCAAATGCCTCTTAAATGTTGCAATTGTACCGGCCTCTACCACATCCTCTGGCAGCTCATTCCATTCACATACCATCCTCTGCGTGAAAAAAGTTGCCCCTTCGGTCTCTTTTATATCTTTCCCCCTCTCACCCTAAAGCTATGCCCTCTAGTTCTGGACTCCCCAACCCCAGGGAAAAGACTTTACCTATTTTTCCTATCTATGCCCCTCATAAATTTGTAAACCTCTATAAGGTCACCCCTCAGCCTCCAACACTCCAGCGAAAACAGTCCCAGCCTGTTCAGCCTCTCCCTGTAGCTCAGATCCTCCAACCCTCGCATTTCTTTTTGAAAAAGGCAGATTTTGGTCTGAGTTCTGAACCATTGTGGCAAAATTAAATTCTTCAGGTGCCTGCTGCCTTTTATTCCATAGCCTCTTTCACTGTATCCCTGCCAGTTCACTTTGTGTACTTGGATCAACATTTATCAATTATTCTGTCATGTTTACTTCCATGAAATTTCATGGATGAATTTCTCCAATTTAAGCGTATTGCTCAAATGACAAAATTGAAGGAACCATATCTTGTTATTTTGTATTGTGTGGAAGATCTTTAACTGTGGATTGACCAAATTGTTTACTTTGTGCTTTGTCACAAGTGCATATCAGCTTTTATTTTTACATTGGAATCTTGATTTCCTTTGCATGGTAGTGTAGGTTAAGGAACTGGATGAGCAAGTCCAAGGTTATGTTCTGAAAGTAAATTCAACAAACTAAAAACTGTGGGCTGACGCCATGGGGGGAGAAAAAGCAGCAAGGTTAGATGTTTAAAGGTTCATTAATGGCCTGCAGGGAAGAGAGTTTGCTGTCTGGTAATTGTCAGTTCTACACAAGAAAATTGACTTGGTTCCCTTTGACTTCTTGGGTCATGTCAATCAGTTTCCATGACGATTATTGTGAAATCCCACTCAGCATCAAATCTCAGTAGTTTGAGAGGTCATTAAATAAAGTGTGCTCAGTGTTGCTGACTTAGAATCAAGCTGAAATGCTAACATTTTGGTTTTCTGAGGTACTGTAGTGTGTTTTTATTAAAATCGTCTTGACTAGAGTATTTGTAAGTTTTTAAAAAGTGTTAAAAACTCACAACAATTTTCCTTTCTTACAGGCAACTCCGTCACAAAAACTTAGTTCAACTTTTGGGTGTCATTGTCGAAGAAGGCGGGTCATTATACATTGTAACAGAATACATGGCGAAAGTAAGTGTGTGGTTGCAATACATATGGAGATTGAAGGACTTGAACTGACATGTTCGTATTCATTTTTAATCTGAGAATTCTGCAGTTCTATATGTGACACTTCATGAAGTCCAAGGCTTTCAGTGTGGATCTCTACAGCATCAATTTGTTTCCCTTTTACCAAACCATTTATAGGAATGTAGAATTCACTTCCAGGGTTATTGTCTGCCAAAGGAACTATATCAACATTTGAAGTTAGATTTGCAGATGGATGAAATGTGCTAGAAAGGCTGTGGAGACTAATTGTGTAGAAGTGATTTCAAACTTCTGTTTTGTCGAGGGCAGATATCAGCACAGACATTTGGGTAAAAATTCTTACTTCGTTTCAGTTCTTTTACCCAAAAACTGTGTATTTGATGCAAGTTTTGATTAATTCCACAGGGCAAATTTACAGTTTAAATTTTTCTTTTGATTGTATTCCTGAACAAAATTGTCAACAAAGTTTCAGCAGTCGTAAGCAGGACATATATTTATCGAAATTCTGCATTTTGAATGGTACAGAAATGTCTTATAATGCAAGGTCTATCTTGTTTTGAGAATACCATTTTTACTGAGTAGCCTTTTGAATTTATTGTAGTTTATGCAGCTGCTTGGTAATGTGATTTGTACTTCAAATTAACTGCACTCCTTAATGCTAGATCACTTTAGTAGATCTGCCAATTTTAAAATTCGGATCAAGTGCACTAATCAATATTGCTTTTAATTCACTTTTGTGAACTAGAAAAAGCACTTCGATTTAATCTTTTTAAGCTGTGTTTTTCTGCGTTTTTGGGGTTTTACTATTGACCCCAATTTTGTCGACGATGTCCAAGTGACCAAGCTCGCGTGAAGTTAGAGTTGCTCCCAAAGATCACACCATGTCTGTAGCGTGGATTTTCCCTTTTCCACCTTTGGTTTACGTCAGGCACCGAATCGGAAATTTCCAAGTTTGCAGAAAGTGATGCTATTAAGCAGGATAAAGGACCAACCATGTTGAAGCACTTGCAGCCTGCAAGCCAGTAAAATGCAATAAATAATCTTCACGTAAAGTATATAATTAGTGCATATACATAGGATGTAGAAACTGAAATATAATTTTAAGAATAGATCTTGCCTCAATGTTTAGTCAGTTGGAGAATTTGAAAAATTTAATATTAAGTTTTCAGGACCAGGAAGTTTTAAAATCTAATTATTAACCCAGTCTGCTATCGAAATACCCAGTTGCATCTTGTTCAAAAATGGAAACTTTTAACAGCAATCTTTACTGCAAGACTAATATTGTGAAAGGGAAAATTCTTGACAATTTAGTGATTTTTTTTTGTTTGCAGACTTGAGATACTTCCGCAATGCACCCAGTGGAGAAACACTGGATAATTTACAGCATCCTCTGGATTTTTGTATTTATCTGTCTGTACAGACTTGAAAATTGTTATGAATTTCAAAGGAGATGGTGTACACTGACAGTTTTTCTACCGTTAGTAATAGAAAGATTTTGTCTTGGGCCAATATACACAGTTAACTACTTGTAGGTGGAAGTTATGTCATAAAGAAGTAGAAAACCCTCGAAAGGGGGTGAATTTGCAGAGAGGAAAGCCACACTAATTCTGTGGGTGTAGACCCACTGACATTTTTTCAAGTTGTGATTTTTTCTTTAAAACGTTGGGTTGCGATGTTAAACATATAAGTGCTTGCTGATACTAACACTGAAAAAAATCAAGTTGTTTGCCTGCTCTTTTTTAAACAAATTAACTGGTCTCTAGTCAGTTAATTTGATGTTTGGCGTGTCACCCTTTTTGCTGTAGTCAGATTTATCTGTGAGAAATTTGTCCTGCTTCAAACAGCTGGCTTTGAAAAACTTTGAAATGTCCTGAAGCAGTTTTCTTTCAATCATGTGCCTTTTGCCTGAAGGCAAGCCCATGGCTCATTGTTTATTGATGCCTTACTTGGAGCCATTTGTTAACCTGCTGTGTTTTGCCACAGCCTTCCACTATTGGCCAGAACTAAACACACTTTGCAAGTCTCCCTTGGCCAGAATGGGAATCAACCCACACTATTACATTATTCTCAACCTTGCATTAACCATCCAGCTAACTGGACATAATGTATTTCTTCAGTTTGTTTCACCAGCTTCACATACAAATTGACCAAGTCATTTTGTGGAACATTGCTGGTACAGAATTTGACCCCCATAAATCTTCACTGCTCCCCAAAGCTCATCACATGTGAAATGTTTAGGAATGTTGTGAATACAGGGTGCTTGGATCAATACAGATGTTTCAAACGACAGTGATAAGAATTAAATTTCTGTTCACTACCAGGGCAGTTTGGTGGATTACCTGAGGTCAAGAGGAAGGTCTGTCCTTGGTGGAGACTGTTTACTTAAGTTTTCCATGTGAGTATTATTATCATGTGATCATGATCTGTATGCAATTTTCAGAATCGAAGAAAAGGGTACACCTGAAATGAACAAATGGATGGAGAATTTACACCACCGCTCCTGGGAGTAGTAACCGATTATAGTTTTCCGTCTGTTCCATTTGGTTGCCAGTGCTTGCAAGTTTTTGTTAAATGCATCTTACTTTCTGTATGAGAGAAAGTGAGGGCTGCAGATGCTGGAGATCAGAGCTGAAAATGTGTTGCTGGAAAAGCGCAGCAGGTCAGCATTCCTGAAGAAGGGCTTATGCCCGAAACGTCGATTCTCCTGTTCCTTGGATGCTGCCTGACCTGCGCTTTTCCAGCAACACATTTTCAGCTACTTTCTGTATGACCACTGTAAATGTCAACATCCAATGTACAAAACATTCTTTAAGATTGTTGCGCCTTTCATTCATTTTGTTTCCTCATGGTTCCCTCTTACTGTTCTTTTGACTAGTTCTGGGGACAAGCTCGTTTATGTTTTCAGTCAATGTCTGTCAGTGTCGTTATGTCATGACTTCAGGTAGTTATTTAGCCTATTTTTGGACCTAACCCATACCTGTTCACTTGCCCTTGATTTGGTCCTTTTGTCTTGTTAATTAAATAACTAGCAGCTGGAACTACAGAACTGATAGCATTTATAAATTATTTGACAATGGTTTTCTAATTTCTGCATTTTTCTCTTATAAACATTACTGACCCAAAATGACCCAAAGGAAACTAATGTCATTATAGAAATATTTGTTTAGATATGGCAATAAGTTTAGAATTTCTTCTGAAAGCGTCAGGAATTTCCTCATTCATCTTAAGAGATTACCAAGCCCAAGTTTGAAAACATGCTGAAATAAGATAAATTTCCTCATTAGAGGAATGAAAGATATTAATATAGAATTAGCAACTGTTTGGTTTCCACCACAGTGAATTCAGCATAAGTGATGCAGTATTTTATGTTTTATTCAAAATAATTCTGCCTGTATCTGCCATGTTTAATAATATTTTGATTTCTTTTTCAGTGATGTCTGTGAAGCAATGGAATACTTGGAAGCAAATAATTTTGTACATAGAGATTTAGCTGCTCGTAATGTCCTGGTCTCTGAGGATAATATAGCTAAAGTTAGTGATTTTGGTCTGACAAAAGAAGCTTCTTCAATGCAAGACACTGGGAAGCTCCCTGTAAAATGGACTGCACCCGAGGCTCTTAAAGAAAAGGTAAATATGATGACTGGTTAATAGGTATAGCAAGACATTTTAAGTACTTTTTTGACTTGTGTCCTGCTGAGGCATGTGGCTGATTTATGGAAGATATAATATTCTTTCCAAAAATATGGATCTTGAGATGTTGCAAAAAGGTGACTTGCAGCAGGGCCTGGCAGCTGCACTTCAACTGCCATGCTATTTTGGGTATTATACAGATAATCTGTCGTCTTCTAAGGAATGCATGGTTGTTGAGCAATGCAATGTTCTGTGTACTATGGGGGTAACTACTTCAGTTTTCTCCATTGTTCTTCTCTGTTTTCCACATCACATCAAGTAGAGACAAGCTGTCACAAGTGTACAACAGACATACATGAGTCAAACTGAAATTGCTAATGGCAACGTGACATGGTAAGATAGCCTTGTGCACTGTAATCTTAGAAAATGAAGTATAGCTATTCAGCAACATCTTTCCAGGTGGTATAGACCTTTAGTGATAGGCTGAAATAAGAGATCCATCATTTACTTTGGTTTAATCTAAAGCCTGAACTCAAACGTTTGCCTACTTTTTTCTTGCTATGATATTTGGCACTCATCATTGAAATGTTGTGGGCTGTTTCTACTTCCTTGACAAAATATACTTGTCTTTTATTTCTGCCAGGATTTGCATGAGTGCAGCTGTGACTTAAACCATTCTATCCGTTCAAGATAACCAAATAAAATGCCAGAGATAAAAATATTTCTGATTGTGGGGAACCGCTTCCTAGACCAAGTTTGCCTGAAACTCTGCCCCGATGCAGATATTCATAAATTTGAGTTGGCTAATGCTTATTTCACCTGTTGTTAGGACAGGTGTTAGGCCATGGAATGTAGCTCTCCCACCTTCCACACCAGTCTAACAAAATAATGCATCTTGACTTCCTGGTCCAGTTATTCCAAACCCCCTAAGAAGAACCAGGTTTGGATTAAAGAAAATACGTGTCTTCTATTGTAATTGTCTATCTGTTATTCTTTGGACATTATTTGCTAACTTGACACACAAGTTCATGCAATGGATACAACCAGTAATTATGAACTAGATTAGAAGAATAATACACATTCTTGACTTTATTGCAGAATTTTTCTACAAAATCAGATGTATGGAGCTTTGGCATTCTTCTATGGGAAATTTACTCTTTTGGGCGAGTGCCTTATCCCAGAATGGTAAGTAAAAGTATGCAGTTTATTACAACTAAGGCCATACATATGGAGTATATGATGTACTGTTGTTATATCTCATTTTGAGTCTTAAGAGTCATTGAACTATCCAGCAAGGAAACAGACCCTTCAGTCCAACAGTCCACGCTGAACATAATCCCAAACTAACCAAGTCCCACCTGCCTGTTCCTGACCCATTTCCCTCCGAACCTTTCCTAATCATGCACTTAAAATTACAATGTTTAGAAGACATTTGGGTATCAACATCCACCACTCCTTCAGGAAGTTCATTCCATTCGCGAATCACCCTCTGTAAAAAGAAATTGCCCATCATGTCTTTTTTCAATCTCTCTCGTCTCACTTTTATAAACATGTCCCCTAGTCTTAAAATCCCCCAACATATGCAAAAGACTACATTAACCCTATCCATATCTATCATGCTTTTATAAACTTCTGTGAGGTCATCTCTCGACCTCCTATGCTTTGGTGATAGAAGTCTCAGCCTATCCAGTCTGTCTTCTTAACTCAAATCTTCCATACCCAGCAACATCCTGGTAAAGCTGTTCTGAGCCCACTCCAGCTTAATAATATCCTTCCTATAACTGGTATCAAAAGAGAAAAGTTGGACGCATTTATAGACCTAAGGGGCAGCTTTTTCGCACAGAGGGTGGTGCATGTAAGGAATGAGCTGCCAGAGGAAGTGATGGAGCCTGGTACAATTACAGCATTTAAAAGGTATCTGGATGGGTATATGAATAGGAATGTTTTAGTAGGATATGGGCCAGGTGTTGGCAAGTGGGACTAGATTAGGTTGGGATATCTGGTCGGCATGGACGAGTTGGACCGAACAGTCTGTTTCTGTGATGTACATCTCTATGACTTTATGATTAAACTACAAGCACAACAGATAAAAGGATAAGGGATAGATCCTTTTCTTCTTTGAACCTGGTCCACCATTCGATATGATCATGACAGATGATCTAACTCCATATCTTGTTCCCGCTTTCTCTGAAAACCCTTTAGCCCTGAGGACTATATTTAACTCCTTGAGAACATTCAATGTTTGGCCTCAAGCACTTTCTATGGTAGAGAATTCTGTGGGCTCACCAGTCTGTGGTCCCCAGTATATCTGGGGACTTTTAGAAGGCTTGTGATGTTCCACGTAAAGTTCAAGTGTACGGGATTGGGATTAATGCACTGACTTGGATAGTGAACTGATTGGCAGATACTAAACAAAGATTGGAATAAATGGATCATTTTCTGAATGGCAGGCAGTAAGTTGTGAAGTACCACATGGGTCAGTGCTTGGAACCCAGCTATTCACAATATTAAATGAAGGAACTAAATGTATCTCTTCAGTTTGCACATGAGACAAAGCAGGGTGAATTGTGAGGAGGAATTTGTACAAATTGAGAGGATAAATGCAAGGCAGATAAATGCATGAAGTATAATGTGGATGAATGTGAGGTTATCCGCTTTGGCAGCAAAAACAAATAAGTCATATGTGTTGTCTCCTCTTTATCAATTCTTCTAGTCACATCCTCGCAATGTTCCAGTAGATTTGTCAAGCATGATTTCCCTTTCGTAAATCCATGCTAACTCTGTCCAATTCTGGCACTGCTTTTCAAGTACCCTGCTGTTAAATCTTTTATAATAGACATTGGCATTTTCCTACTGCCCATATTAGGCTAACTCTATTTTGTCTCCACATGATATTTATGCATCAAAATAGTAAGTACCTTCGCTTATTTGAAATTCAGTGGCTTTACTATTTTTCCTAACCTTACAAGGATGTTGCCAGGGTTGGAGGAACTGAGCTACAGGGAGAAGCTGAATAGGCTGGGGCTGTTTTCCCTGGAGCGTTGGAGGCTGAGGGGTGACCTTATAGAGGTTTACAAAATTATGAGGGGCATGGATAGGATAAATAGGCAAGTCTTCTCCCTGGGGTCAGGGAGTCCAGAACTAGAGGGCATAGGTTTAGGGTGAGAGGGGAAAGATATAAAAGAGACCTAAGGGGCAACTTTTTCACGCAGAAGGTGGTACGTGTATGGAATGAGCTGCCAGAGGATGTGGTGGAGGCTGGTACAATTGCAACATTTAAGAGGCATTTGGATGGGTATATGAATAGGAAGATGTTGTGAAACTTGAAAGGCTTCAAAAAAGATTTACAAGGATGTTGTCAGGGTTGGAGGATTTGAGCTATAGGGAGACTTTGAAGAAGGGGTGACCATATAGAGGTTTATAAAATCATGAGGGGCATGGATAGGATAAATAGACAAAGTCTTTTCCCTGGGGTTAGGGAGTCCAGAACTAGAGGGCATCGGTTTAGGGTGAGATGGGAAAGATATAAAAGAGATCTGAGGGGAAACTTTTTCATGCAGAGGATGGTACGTGTATGGAATGAGCTGCCATAGAATGTGGTGGAGGCTGGTACAATTGCAACATTTAAAAGGCATCTTGATGGATATATGAATAGGAAGGGTTTGGAGGGATATGGGCCATGTGCTGGCAGGTGGGACTAGATTGGGTTGGGATATGATGTGGGCCAGGTGCTGGCAGGTGGGACTAGATTGCGTCGGAATATCTGGTCGGCATGGATGGGTTGGACTGAAGGGTCTGTTTCCATGCTGTACATCTCTATGACTCTAAGTAAATAACAAGAGAAAGAAAACAAAATATTAATTTGTTTTAAACATTGGTTTACATTGGGTCCAGAAATCCTGCTGAAAAACGCAATACACTTTTTCTTGAGTCTCTTGAAGCAATAAAGCATTTAGTCTGGCTCTGTTCAAAGATTGTGTCCATTTGATCTGATCCTGTTCTACAGAAGTCTACAGCCTGTTGCAATAACAAAACAACAGCTGAAATGTGTGTTCAGTCTTGGGCTCATTTACTTGATCTCTGATATGTGCTGTCTTAATGTAATTTGAGCCAGTTCATTCAGACCAGCAATTTGTTTTAATTATCGTTTCACAGTGCTGCGAGTCTTATTCATGGAGCTCTAATAACTATTCTGTTTGATCTAGACTTCTATTTTTCTTTTGTTCATGTAACATTACACTATTTGTGTTTGTCAAAAACCAGTGACAGAGTGGTTATGCCCAAAAGACGCACTGGATCTTGGTTATCAGATTTTAAAGCCAACATTTATTAAAACACTTAGTTGCATTTACATTACATTTCCCGTGACTCATTAATTACATTTTTTGGGGAAAAAAAACTTATCAGTGATTGTCAAATATTCCTATCTCAGTGGAGAGTGAACTGTTTCTGAATTTTTAACCCAACAGACTGGGTAGAGGGAATGATCTCCAGCTTCTGCAGTAATTACTTTTGCCTAGAGAGAATGGATTGTTTACTAATTTGTGTGAAAAATGCATTTGAATATAGAAACAGTTTTTCAAGCCATATGTTTGCAACTATTTTTTAATTCAAGCAGCAGAACATATACTTCCTGATAATTGTTCAATTGTCCACTGTTAACTTTTGCGTCTTTACTTTTGCACTGAATCTATGCTGAAACTTAACGTGGAAAGCCTGCTTCATGTAGAATAGCTTCTAAAGCAAAATATTTGTGATGGTGCAGTCAGTTTATCTTTTCAGGCTGAGACATATTTTTGGGAAGTGTGTCAGAAGAACTTTTAATTTATTTATCAATTCAAGGTGACATCTGGGTGTGTTTTTAATTCCAAACACACCCTGATAATGTTAATTCTCATGGCTTAATTTAAATTGCTGAAGGTCTGGTCAAATCTGTTCCACAACTTTGAAATAAGAAATGGAAATCTACTGATTGCAAACCACCTCACCATCTGAAAGTTTCATTTTCCTCTAACATTGAGAGTCTTTCCTCTCCCACCTCATAAATTCAATTCTAAGTTATACTGAGACTTAGTTCAGAATAAATTAAATTTCTACTTCTGTAGAACTATCACCTCCCTCAGTGCATTTAAATTCAAACTATCAAACAGGAAAACAAACATGTAGAAGTTTCTTTACCCCCTTAGTGAAATGAGAATGTTCACTTCATTTTGGCTGCTTTTTATCCCTCTTTGCTTGCATCATTGATGTGTAGGCAGATGTATAATTACAAGCTTGTGCTTCTGGCTGGTGCACTACTCTTAGACATAGAAACATAGAACACAAGAGTAGGAGTAGGCCATGCAGCCACTTGAGCCTGCTCCACCATTCGATACAATCATTTATTGTTCCCTGTTCCTACGTTCTCCCCAAATCCTTTGATACCTTTAGCCCTAAGAAGTGTATACATATCTCCTTCTTGAAAATGTTCAATGTTTGGCCTCAACTGCTTTCTGGTGCAGAGAATTCCATAGGCTCACCATTGTGCACGTTCAGCATCAGCTCTGCACATGCATAAGCTGCCATAGCTTGCTTTATACTCTTCTTCATAAAATGTTTTCTCTGGTATGTATATGTGAACAGGTATCCCGATTACTTAAGGTGATTTACATTTTTGTCAAATCAGTTATACATTGACTAGGCAGAAATTAAATCCATGGTGAGTATGCTTTCTCTTCAGTACTGGAAAGTGTTTCACAAATTGAAATCTGGCTTCACGTTTTAAGAGTTAACTTCCTTGTGAGCAGTGCTCATTTAACTTTCTTTTCTTCCTTGGACACAAGCTAATTGTAATTTCTCTATGCTTATTGGGCTACTTTCTGTCAATAGTGAGGAAAGTTACTTGATTGCATGAGAAATAATGGCAAAAGGTTCACTCAAAATTATAGCAGTAAGAGCGAATGAACTTGAACTTGTACATTATCTTATTGTTAACAATTAGCCTTCTGACCTATAAATGTATGGGAAGAGATTCTGTATCTCAAGGTTATCTGTGCCATTCCACTCTGCCTTGTTAAAATTGTGCAAATTTATTCTGGGATATTTTCTTATTGTCCTCAGAGCTCCATGCATTTTGTGTAATTATTTGGCATTGCTCCTGAAGCATGTACAAGTCTGGGCGACTTTAATGCAGGACACTTGTAGTATTCATGCCTGGCATCTCTCAAAATTGCTGCAGAAACTTATGAATCATGTGTATTCATATGCTGTGTGATTAAGTACAATAGTACCCTCTGTAGGAGGAAAAATGAGCTGCATGCTTTGCATGTTTGTGGTGTTGATGGTTTAATTGTAGGGCAGTAGAAAAACAACGTAAAAAATGGTTGTTATTTTGCAGATTAAAGGTGGGCATTCTACTTATGGTCAATGTTCTCTTCACTTGCTGACACAATAATTATAGAATAAATGGTAAAATATTTGAATACTTTTTATAAGAGGTAGGGATGTGAGAAAGCCCTGTGTAAGGGGATGGATGGATATGCACTTTGCTCATCTGATCCTTTTGATTACTTAATTTACTTGGACTGGAAATACCTCACTCATTTGCATCTCCTGTCAGTTAATTGTGTTTTCCGTGTTCCTCCTCCTCCTTTCTTATGCCCCGGTGATTTATTTCGAAAGTAAATTAGCATGATCTTTAGTGCTGTATACTTCCAACTCAGATATCTATTTATGCAGTTCCATATCAATAATTTGCATGAGACCTAAAACATTTTGCAGATCTGTTGCAGATTTGCTGCCTTTTTTTTTCTTGGCATGCTTCTTGGCAACATTTTAGAATATAATTTCTCATACAAAGCCGATCTTGGTATTTTTTTTAAGGCAGAGAGATACTTGTTAAGCAAGGGGATTACTGGGGTTGGTAGGAATGCAGATTTGAGATTATAATCAGGTCAGCCAACTTGGCAGGGTAGGCTTGAAGGACTGAATGGCCTACTAATTCGTACACAACTTCAAATACCCTTACAAATCTACCACGTTGCAATGGCACCTGCTCAGAGTTCCTGCTGCCTAACAGTTAAAGGTTTATTTACAGCATGGTACGTTTATATAGGAAGCTTATATTTTGAACTATTGACATGAATTTGTCAGCAAATATGACTGCAGACAAGTGTTGATTCATTTGGGGAAGTTAATAAAAAGAAAAGTGTCAAATTGCCCCCATTTTGTAACCTGCGTATGGATTGGGAGCTGGAGTCCAACCCCTTGAGCTTGCTCCACCTTTCAGTAAGATTGTGGCTGATTTGATAACTACGCATTTGCCCTTACCACCAATAATGTTTCACTCCCTTGCTTGTCAAGACTCTATCTACCGCTGTCTTAAAAATATTCAGAGGCTATGCTTCTATGACCTCTTGAGGAAGAGTATTCCAAAGACACATGGCCCTCAGAGTAAAAATTTGCCATAACCTCTATTATATTGGTGACCCCTTATTTTTTAAACATTACTGCTAATTCTAGATTTCCCCACAGTGGGAATCTTGCTTTCTGTATGCAACCTTTCAAGAAACCTCAAGATCTGTATATGCTTCAGTCAAGTCACCTGTTATTCTTGTAACTACAGTGGATACAAGGCTAGTGGGTCTAACCATTTGTCTCAAGCAACCTGCACACTATAGGTGCTAGTCTAGTATACCTTGTCTGACCTGCTTTCAACACACTTTCATTCATGTTTAAATAACATTCTCCCCGTGCCTACAGGGTTTCCTCCGGGTGCTCCGTTTTCCTCCCACAGTCCAAAAATGTACAGGTTCAGTGAATTGGCCGTGCTACGTTGCCCATAGTATTAGGTGCATTAGTCAGAGGGAAGCTGGTCTGGGTGGGTTACTCTTCGGAGGTTCGGTGTGGACTGGTTGGGCCGAAGGGCCTGTTCCCGCACTGTAGGGAATCTAGTCTGAACACAAATAATGCTATACACAGTACTCCAAATATGGTCTCACCAATGCAGAACCGTCCTATTTTTGTATTTAATTCCCCTTGCAATATGCAATAACATTCTATTGGCATTCCTATTTACTGCTGTACCTGCATACTAATCTTTTGTGCTTTATGCTCTAGGGCACCCAGATCCCTCTGCATCTGAGCTCTGCACTCCCTGTCCCTTTAGACAGTATGTTTCTCTTTTATTCTTCCTACTAAAATGGACAGTTTTCACATTTTCCAGAGCTCTGCCTACTCACGTAACCTATCAATATCTTTTTATAGCCTCCTTATGTCCTCTTCCCAACTTACATTTCCAGCTATCATTGTGTCACCTGGTTTCCTACCTATCTTGAAAAATATTTTCTTCGCGAGTGTTCATGCAACTTCATCTTATGCTGGAGTGCATTCATGTCTGGTATAGGTAGATTTTTGATCTCTTTGGGAATCAAGGAATTTGGGAAGCAGGTGGAAAAGTAAAGTTGAGGCAGAGTAACCATGATTATACTGAATGGAGGAGCAGGTTCACTTTATATGGTCCCACCTTCCCTGCCTTGTTAAATGAGCCACACAATTGTGCTAGGTTTCAAAGTGGGGTTGTGTTATGATCCCAGCTGATGTTAATACTGAACAAGTCAAACTTCACAGTGAAACCCAGTTTTATAAAGCAACCTTCTATTGAAACAAAGATCCTGAAGGTCGTGTTCGCAAAACTCTGCCAGTATGCTTTTACAACAGAATAAAACATTGATTAAGCAAGAAAAATATGAACTAAATTGCACCAGAAAAAAGGTTTGGAAAGATATTTTAGGCATCAGAAAAAGATTCTAATTCCATTTATTCCAGCAATATCCTTGTTACCGACAACTGAAACGCCAATGAAGAATCATCACTATCTTGACACCAATGTTACTTGCTGTGACTGCTAGAAATGCAGTCAGTTCCCTTCTGGCAATTTCTGCCTGTTCACTAGATGCTTTTTCCTTCAGCTGGTATCCCTCCCACAGATATCTAAAAAAGTAAAGCTAAACTCATTTTTATATTAAGTTTAAAACACATGAATTCCCAAAACTCAGATTCCAGCAGTTTTTCCCTGATTGTCACTCACTGACTTTTTTAGATTTCTCTGTCTCCGTGTTTTGCTGGGCCCCTGTTACTAGACAACAGTGTGGTTTCCTTCCTTTATTTTTTAAATGCACTCAATCATTTTATTTCAACCTTATTTAGATGCCAGTTTTAAAAAATGCTTGCAGACTATGCAGCATCAAGCTCCCAAGAACACTCAAACTGTGTCCTCCTTAACTCACAAATATAAACATAAATTGCCATTAGAAATAATGCATAACTGAGTAAAATATTGCTTGAAAAAGTATTCTTTCTGTTAATCAAACTCCATTTAAATACCGCTTTAAACGGTTTTAATATCTTCACCGCCTCCCTCCACCCCAAAAGCAAGTTGTCAGAATTGTCTGTTCTGATGAAATATTACAGAGCTGAAACATTAACTGTTTCTCACACCACAGATGTTGTTGGACCTGCTGAATCAATCCAGCATTTTCTGTTCTTTAATTATAAATGACCTGCCCTTTATTTAAGAAACAGCATCAACCAATGGGGCACCTAAACATTGTGATTAAACAGTGAATTGCTATTTTTCTTTTTGAATTCCCTCAGCCTCTGAAAGACGTGGTTCCTCGTGTTGAGAAAGGGTACAAGATGGATCCACCTGATGGATGTCCGCCTGCTGTGTACGAGTTAATGAAACGGTGCTGGGAGCTTGACCCTGGTCGTCGACCCACATTCAGGCAGTTGAGGGAGAAGTTACAAGATACCAGAAAAATGGAACAGCACCTGTGACACCAGAATGCCATGGAACTTCCTTTTTTCTTAAAGACTGCTCGACATTAAACCAAGAGTGCTGAGACTTTTACAAAGCAATCTTCTTAAGAAAAGAAATTGAACTCTGCATATCATGGCCTTGTGTTTCATTTCCCCCTCAGTTATGTGTGCTGCAACACAATATCCCTCTATCCCCATTAAAGAAGCATGCTTGAACACCTTTGTCGAGTCCTTTGGTCCTTGTGGTAATTGTTTTGTGCCAAGTGCCTCCAGCCACAAAGACGGTGCTTACTTTGCAATGTGTTTATTTCGACCAAAACGAGATTTCACAAAGAGGATTGGTGAAGAGACGGTTTTCTTTAACCAGCATAACACAGTTTTGTGTTTTTTTTTGCTTTCCCATCTAAATTTGCTTAGCCAGGTTTTTTTAATACTTAAATTGTAATTTTTTTATAAAATAAAAAGGGTGTTTTTTTTTAAATGTTCTGTAATGTTCCACAGATTTGACAAACTCATTGCATGTAGTGTGGGAGGCATTCATTTCTGTCAGTGCGTTACATCATTTTAGCTGCCAAGGATGAGATTAAATAAACCATTCCATATGATCAGTTCTAAATGGCTGTTATGTTTTGATTTTACTTTGGCAGAATATATTGGGCTGCTGTCTTTGTCTTCAGCCCTCTGTCATAGAAATGTAGAAAATAGGGACAGAAATAGGACAATCAGTCCATCAGGCCCGCTCCACCATTTGTTATGATTATGGTCGATCCACTATCTCAGTACCATATGTCTATACTCTCCCCACGCCCCTTGACAACTCGGGTCTGTAGAGATCTGTCCATCCTCCTCAAATATATTCAGTGTCTTGGCCTCCACAGTCTTCTATGACAGAGAAGGGGCAGCACTGTGGCGCAGTGGTTAGCACTGCTGCCTCACAACACCAGTGTCCCAGGATCTATTCCAGCCTCGGGCGACTGTCTGTGTGGAGTTTGCATTTCCTCCCCGTGTCTGCGTGTATTTCCTCCCACAGGCCAAAGATGTGCATGTTAGGTGAATTGGCCATGGTAAATTGCCCATAGTGTTAGGTGCATTAGTCAAAGGGAAATGAGTTTGGGAGGGTTACTCTTCGGAGGGTCAGTGTGGACTGGTTGGGCCGAGGGGCCTGTTTCCACACTGTACAGAATCTAAATCTAAAACTCCACAGGTTCACAACTCTCCAAGTCAAGAAATGTTGACTCGGTCTGAAATGGTCCACAGTATAATATTAAACACCTGTCTCCTTGTTCGGGACCCCAGACCAGGGGAAACCTTGTCCCTTAATCCAGTTTGCACAGCTCTGTTAGAATTTTAAATGAATGAGATTCCCCTCATTCTTTTTAACGGCAGTGAATAAAGGCCCAGTCAAACCATCTGTCATCCCAAGAGTCGATCTGATGGGTTTTCACTGCACTCCCTCAATGGCAAGTTATCCTCTTTTTAAGTAAAGGATACTAGAGATGTGGTCTCAACAAGGCCCTGTACAGATGCAGGAAGACTTGTGCCTTTGTACTCAAATCTACACTCATTGTCACCATGAAGGTCCTACCTTCTCAACCTTGACTGAGGCATGGTGTCCCTTAGGCTGAAATCACCGTCAGTTATCTGTCTCATCAGAGGACAGTGCTCTGGGACTGTGGTGGCTGTACCTTTTCTTTTATTCTAACCTTTTGCAATGAAGGTGGCCGTATCACTTGTCTTCCTGATAGTTTGCTGTATCTGTGTACTTTCTTTCAGTTCTGTTGTCTCACTGAACTCACCTGAGTGGGGACTGGATGGCCTTCAGTGGACACCACCAGCCTCAGCAGACAGCTCATATCAAGAGCTCAAGTACAGCCAGGGGTTGAATTATTAATAGAGTGTTTATACCAACCGTATCAGTCTGTAGATGGCCAAAGTTTGCATAGTTGTGCTCAGAAATGCATTCATCACATTGAGAATAACAGTGGTACTCCTGGCTCTTATGATAATTTGAAACTTGATCTGCAAAGTTCTGGAAAGATCCCAGGTCTGATGTAATTTGAAATTGTTATTTTCATTTTAAGATGCCCAGTTTTCTATTTAATCATTCGAGGTGTCTTGGCTTAAAGCAAGATGTGGTGTGGACTCTAAATGCTGTAGACTTGAGATGCTTGTTACCTTCCTGCCTCATGAAAAGAGGTTTATAAGTAACTTTTGAGAATACATTCAGAACAAACTTTCAAAGTAGTCTTCTGGCCACATACTAAATTGAAAAGA
The DNA here is from genome assembly GCF_004010195.1 of Chiloscyllium plagiosum. NCBI lineage: Eukaryota > Metazoa > Chordata > Chondrichthyes > Orectolobiformes > Hemiscylliidae > Chiloscyllium > Chiloscyllium plagiosum. The sequence goes on from NC_057749.1 coordinate 9,865,532, forward strand.
GAACAAAACAAAACCTGAAACAACCGCAGATGCTGGAAATCAGAAACAAAGACCGAAATTGCTGGAAAATCTTCGAGTCTGGCAGCATCATCTGTGGAGAGAAGTCAGAATTAACATTTCAGGTCCAGTGACCCTTCAGAAAAGGTGTGAAACGAAAACTACTCAATACTGTCAAATGATTAATGTGATTGGGCTAAGAGGGATTGATTCTTTTAAGCCAGAGTTTCTTTCGGCTGGTCTCTGATAAACCTGTGCAGTTTGTCAAAGATGACCTGTTAGACTCTCCCAATTCCCTTTCGCCTGCTGCTGTTTATTCTCCAGGCTTCGTGTGAAGCTTCTATGAGTTACTGGAGTTCATGCTGGCAATCAAATGATGTTTGCTTCGAAGAGAGGAAGAAAGGGACAAAAAAATAAAATATGGATTGTAACAATTACTGAAGATGATTTTGTTGGAAAATTAACATGTTTGCAGTTAGTTATCTTGGAGCTTTTAAGGATGAAGTTGAGGTAAATATCGAAAGTCTGAACTTTAAATATTAAAGTGGTGAAGCAATTGGTTGGGTGGTCTAATGTTTAATGAACCAAAGAGTATAAACTCTGCTGTGATGTTTACATTTTTAATCTGTTGAGAGCTTTATTTACTTCAGTGGTTAAAGTTTGCTTTCTAGTTTGGAAATGAATTTTACACCTTTTGTTTACATTTACTAATTTTAGTAGTCATATTGGGGTATCTCCATTGCAGGTCATGAAGTCACTGGGCTGGTAATCCAGTGGACTGGACTAATGATCTGGAGACATGAGTTCAAATCTGACACATTTTAGATTGAATTATTTTTCAAAAGGCAGCACTTATTGCAACATCACCGCTTGGTAGAGTGTGGCAATCTGAAGTGCAAAATGTTGAAAGCGTTGCATCCAACTCGTTAAAAAAACATCAAGTCTATTGCACTGGAATTCATTCCAGGCAGCAATCTAGGAACCAGACCTGAAAAAAATGCAGCAACAGTTATAATCGGTCTGAGATTTCCTTTGCAAATGGAGACCCTGGATTCAAAAGAAAGCTAGTTAATTGTCTTGACAATGTCACTGCATCTCTGCCAGGACCAGGAGCAAATAAACCATGAAAAGTACGCATGTTCAGATTGATTCTGGTGACCTTTTTTGCATTGGGAACAGGTATTCTTCACAAAAACCTGGAATAAAAGGCTTGCATCAGTAATGATAATCATGAAATTAACAGATTGTAACATGAAAGGCTTTTAGTGAAGGAAATCTGCCAACACCTTGTCTGGCCCACATGGCTCCAGAACCTAATAATGTGGTTGACTCTAAACTGCCTTCTCAAGCAGCATAGCAAGCCACTCAGCCCTCTCTATTGAGAGGTGCGCAAGATAACTGAGGGGTGAGCAATAAATGAAATGAATGACAAGGGTCTTTTCCCTAGGGTGGGTGGGTTCAAAACCTGGGAGTATATTAAGATGAGAGGACAAAGATTTAAAAAGGATGTGAGGGGCAACCTTTTTCTTAAACAGTAGTTCACACTTGGAATTAACGGCCAGAGAAAGTGGTGAATGCAGGTATAGTTGCAACCTTTAAAAGACATTTGGATAAAGTCATGAATAGGAAAGGTTTGAAGTGATATGTGCCAAGAGCAGGCAGGTGGGACTAGTTTAGCTTGAGAACATGGTTGGCTTGGACTGGTAGGAATGAAGGGTCTGTTTCCGTGCTGAATGACTGAGGGAAGATGATGTCCTGGGACTTAACTTTTTTATATATATACATATAAGAAAAAGCTCTGGTGTCTTCAGTTGCAAACTACCAGGATGTACTAAAGAGTTGACGGTTATTGGACTTGGACAAGTTAGGTTACTGTCCACCAGATCAGCCATGATCTAGTTGAATAGCATAGCAGGCTAAATGGGCTTCTCCTGATCCCATTGTAACCAGGTTTCATGCTGTCAGATTTAGAGTTGCAGTCATAATGATAACCTATTCCTCAACAACACCTTAGTTAATTCCTGTGCTGTTTGAGACAATGCCGTCAGGTATATGTACCATAAAAGCCTGTATGTTTATTTTTAAAGATGCTCCTTAAAACCTACCCAATAATCAAACTTTTATTTTGAGCTTGTCAGCCGTCCTAAAATCTTCCTGGGTGGCTTGGATGTAAAATTACATTGTCCCCTAACACTCGTGTGAAATGCCTTAGGATGTTTTAAGACATTATAGGTGTTTTGTAACAATTTTTTTCATTCATTATATTTTTAGTTCAGTTTTACTTAAAATGAATTCTATTCCTATCAAACACTCGTAGACTCGTAACATAAACAGTACATTCCTATATCTCATTGGAGATACTATTAAACCAATTAAGGCCTGGTCATGCTGTAAAAAACAAGTGAGAAAGTTACGGATGTTTTGATATTTTTGTCTTGACATTGCCCCAAAGTTTTGATTATTGATGCTTTATTAAAATGATTTGGAGGTGCCGGTGTTGGACTGGGGTGAGCAAAGTTTAAAAATCACACAATACTAGGTTATAGTCCAACAGGTGTATTCGGAGCACTAGCTTGCAGAGCACTGCTTCAGGACAACTACCTGATGAAGGAGCAGCGCTCCGAAAGCTAGTGCTTCCAGATAACCGAGGTGAACTATAACCTGGTGTTGTGTGATCTTAAATTAGTTAAAATGACATTACAATCGAGAACACAGTGCTGACAAAAAAGAAACCATTTCACTGTACATTTGTGTGAAAGCAGAGTTGAATTTTATAGTTAAAACACCAAGCAACCCAATGTAAATTATGCCTCAGAAGGATCACTGGGAATGGTAACTTCTGACCCATTTTCTGCCACTTATCTAGTTGTCAGTTTCCTTTCATGTCACTGCTCTGAATTGAAATTTGAAGGTACTTTGATTCAAATATTGTCAGTCATAAAAACAGTAGTTTGTAAGTTTTAAGTTGGTTTCAATTGCATAGAAAATTTTATCTGAAAAATAATTTGCGTAGATTCAAATATAGTCACTCACCTGGACTCAGTAAGGAGCATTTTCTTTCATTGATGCTATGCTTTAAGATTCCTGACTGGATACACAGGTTTATGGAGAACTAATGCACTGAGCAATGTCAAGGGAGCCTTTCTTTCTCCCAGTGTTAACCATGCCCCAATTTCTTTTTATTCTGCTGGGGTGGGCATCACATCTCCCAGTCACTGCTGTTACTAATTTACAAGAGAAATTAAGTATTTAGACATATTTATTCATCCTTGCAGGCCCAGATGAGCCTTTTTGTATCTTAACCCTTATTTTCTTCTAATGCTTTATTGCTAGAAATATTGCAGAATTGAAATAGAATCCTTGCAACATGGAATTAGGCCATTTGGCGCATCAAATGGTCAACATTGACCCTCAGAAAGACAGCCCACCTACACTATCCCCACCCAACCCTGTAACCCTGCACTTCCCATGGTTAATCCACCTAGCCTGCACATCCCTGGATGCTATGGGGCAATTTAGCATAGCCAATTCACCAAACCTGCATGTCTTTGGTCTGTACGAGGTAACCAGAGCACCGAGAGGAAACCTATGCAGTCACAGGGAGAATGTGTGGAGTTTGCACAGACACTCGCTTGAGGGTGGAACCAAGCCCAGGTCCTCAGCGCTGTGAGGCAGCAGTGCTAACCACTGAGGCACCATGCTGCCCCAAATCTCAGGCTTTAGTTGCTTCCCAAGACCAACATTTATTTTCTTTTAATCTGAACTGATCATGATTTGGCTGTGCTTTGGGTACTAACATACCTGGCTATGAGGATGTTGAAGTTTACAAAGGTTCACATTTATTGCTTGAACGATAACATTTTTGGGGAAAGAAATCCTGTAGGTTGTGGGGACTGGTTAAATTTGGCTGTGTTGTTCCTCTCAATCAAATAATTTCTCGACAACACAGAACCTTACTAAAAGGAGAGGGAAAACGTTGAAACTCTTTAACCTTAAATTATCAGGACAAGGATGCCAGTATCACAGAATTGTTACGGCACAGGAGGAGGCCAGTTGACCTGTGCCAAGAAACCAGATTGAGAAAGGAACAGCAATTTACATTGCACGAGATGATGTGGGTGAGACAGTGTTGGACCTTCCTTACGCCTCCACTTCTCACCTTTAAACAACTGCCAAACCTTCAACAGACGATTGTTCGCAGCAAACTACCCAGTCTTCAGGACAACATTGACCACAACACTGTCCAACCCTGTGATATCAACCACTGCAAGACGTGTCAGTGTCGACACAGGTACCACCATTAACAATAGGGACACCACCCACCGTGTACGCGGCAGGTACTCGTGTGACTTGGCCAACATTGTCTATCGCATACGCTACAGACAAGAATGCCGTCAGGCATGGTACATTGACAAGACCAAGCAAAGCTACGTCAACAGATGAATGGACACGACAACAATCAACCGAAAAGGGTGTTCCCTCCTAGTTGGGGAGCACTTCAGCAGTCAGACATTCAGCCTCGGATCTTTGAGTGACCGTCCTTCAAGGTGGACTTTGGGACAGGCAACAACGCAAAGTGGCCGAGCAGAGGCTGATAGCCAAGTTCGGTACCCATGAGGATGGCCTCAATCGGGATCTTGGGTTCATGTCATAATACAGGTGATCCCACTGCACTATACATTCTCCCTCTCTCTCTCTCTCTCTCTCTCTCTCTCGCATGCGCACACACACACATATGCTGTCTATCTCTCAAACGGCACGCACACATAGACCCTCTCTCGAACGCACACGCGTACACACACAGACCCTCTCTCGAATGTACACACCCCACACTCACGAAGACCCTCTCTTAAACGCATGCACACACTCACGCAGACCATCTCTCAAACGCGCACACCCCACACACGCCCTCTCACAGGCTTATACTCCCGTCAACACCCCCACACATGCTTTACCAAGCTTTCACACGCAAACACACACTCACATGTGCACTCGCACATGCACTTGTGCGCACACACTCTCTCTCTTTCTCCCCCCCCCCCCCCCCCCCATGCACTCGTGCACACAAGTCTGAGATGAATTTGTATTTGCAGGCATATTTTCAGATACATTCTATTTTGCCCAAAAAAATACACAGTCTGCAGACAGTCAACCAATGTAATATTTTGTAAATTCCACTTTGAAAATAGAACCAGTCTGATTCAAGATTGGAATACAGACAGACTCTGACCGCACACCTTTTAATGCATCGTCTGAGCTGAGATGTCACGTTTTGTTATAAAACCTTAAGTTACCTTGAGAAGATGACTTGAAATAGTGGGATTTACATATTAATAAACCGAAACCTGCAACCCATTCTAAAATATGAAAGACTTAACAATCCAGGTTCGTTCAATATATCATTTCAGTTGCATGACTCTGTAGACATTGTAATTTTGCTATAAAGTCTGTGTCTTATGATCTTATACTCCACAACCACCTGATGAAGGTGCTTCCAAGCCTATAACCTAGTGTTCTGTGATTTTAACTTATGTATGAGAAGATGAAGCTAATTGGTTGGGCCATTGTTGGAATGGCGATGCAGCAAAAACAGTGACAAATAACTTACATATATGGAAAATAATGAATAACTCTCAAAAAATTGCACAAGGTAAAAATAAAATCTATTCTTCACATTGTTATAATGCAAAAAGGCCTATATTCTTACAATCCAAGGTTATTATGATCATTCCATTACTTTTACAATAGAATCACTACAGTAAGGCCCTTTGATCCAATTGAGTCTACACCGACCCTCCAAAGAGCATCCCACCCAGACCCAACCCTATTGCATTTCCCATGGCTAAATCTAGTCTGCACATCCTTGGACTGTGGGAGGAAATCCATGCAGACCTGGGAAGAATGTGCAAAGTCCACACAGACAGTCGCCCGAGGCCAGAATCGAACCCAGATACCTGGTTCTGTGAGGTAGCCGTGCTAACCAATGAGATATCGTGCCACCCTATTTGTTTTCTAAAAATGAAACTTGGCCTGTGGAGCAACAACTTTGCCTAGAGTGGTTTAAGTATAGTAGGGTGGGAACTTCGACACTCTATTAAAGTGTATTATCAAGCACAGGGTCGTAGTTCTAGAGTCCTACAGCGTAGAGACAGGCCCTTTGGCCCAAACTGGTCCATGCTGACCAAACTGTCTGTCTATACTAACCCTACTTCCCCGCACTTAGCCCTTATCTTTCTAATCCTACCCAATCCATGTTCTTGTTCCGATACAGTAACTTATTCATGTGTACACACTGTATCATGGTACGTTGTACAAAGTACGCTGAATAACTTCAAGACATTGTAATATATTCCTGCTTGAGTTTCCCATATTCTTCCTTCCATGATCTTGAGTTTGTCCAAAATTGCTACTTGTGTCAATGTCCACACCAAGATGCAGTGTTGGTGTTCACACATCGACTCTGTTCTCACAGGGTAAAAACAAGGACTGCAGATGATGGAAACCAGATTCTAGATTAGAGTGGTGCTGGAAAAGAGCAGGACAGCCTGATGTTAGTACAACTGGCACCTTGACTTTTATACTCTCATTTATTCTTCAAATCCTCCATGGCCTCACCCATTCCTATCTCTGTAACCTCCTCTAGCCCCAGAGCCTTGAGGGATTTGCGCTCATCTAATTCCTGCGTTGAGCATCCCTGATTTTAATTTTTAAATTGGTAGCACTGAACCTTCAGCTCCCAAATTTCATTCAACTAATTCCTTTCTGAAAGCTCTTCCTTTAAAGCATGCATGTACGGAAAGAGCTGTCAGAGGGAAGTGGTAGAGGCTGGTACAATTGCAACACTTAAAAGGCATCTGGCTGGGTATATGAGGGATATGGGCCAAATGCTGGCAAATGGGACAAGATTAATTTAGGATATCTGGTAGCACAGATGAGTTGGACCAAAGAATCTGCTTCCGTGCTGCACATCTCCATGACTTTCTGCATATCCACCTATTTGAGGTCTTTTAACCCATTGTAGGGGAGTCCAAAACTAGAGGCATAGATTTAAGGTGAGAGGGGAAGGATTTAAAAGAAAAGTGAGGGGCAATTCTTTCCACACACACGGTGGTGCGTATGTGGAACTAACTGCCAGAGGAAGTGATCGATACAGGTACAGTTACAATATCTAAAAGAAACATGAACAAGAAAGGTTTAGAGAAAATGAGCCAAATGCAGACAAATGAGGCTAGTTTAGTTTTGATTACCTTGTTGGCATGGACAAGTTGAATTGAAGGGTCTGGTTCTGTGACTCTATAAACTTACCTCTTCAACTTAGCTTCTGGCTCCCAACAATTGCCTTGTAGGTCAAATTTGTTTAATACTTATACAAAGCACTTTTTGCTGTATTAAAATCAGTATATGAATTAAAGTGTGACTGAGACATCTGTCATCTGAAGTTACCAAAGAAGCAGATTTGCAGTGAAGATAGCATCCATCCCAATCCTTGCCCACACTACATCCTTCATCTCATGGCGATGAGTAATATTTAGTGCTGTACTAATATTGCTCCTGTCCCAGTAATTAATAGTGAACAAAAAGTAATTAAAATGTCACATGTAGTCCCTTCTATAGCCATAATTATTTTAAATGGTGAAAATAATTGGCATCTCTAAGATCAAATAGAGATTTCAGGGACAAGTGTGTTGTCAGGAAATATGAATCCTTTTCTTACCTGAATAATGACAGAAGGTTTTTGCTAAAATGACTCTGAAGTTGCTGGCAAGCTATGTGCAACATATGCTGTACAGATTAGATCAACCATTGTGTTGTTGCTAATAGGATTTACACTGAATGCAGGTTTTGTACTTCAAGCCAGAACATCTATTGAAAAATATTCTGTTGTTTATTTATGCAGTTCAGGCTGTTTCTAGTTGATCATTTTTAATAACAGTTGGAATTATTGCTTCATCACAGAGCATTAGCGTGCATGTTGTGGCTGTGAATTCAGAGGTTTGATGGCAAAATCCTATCACCTTCCCAGGCCCACTTACTTTCTCGGTTGAGTATTATCAGGACAAAGGCCAATTAGCATTGAGCACATCCATCCACCACTTAAAATAATTAGAAAAGTTAACCGATTGGTATAAAACTCCCAAGTAATTGCTTAATATACTTAGGTCTTCTGGCTACCTTTAAATAAAAGCCAAAATTGTTGGCAGCATCTGGAGAGAATCAGGGTGGCACTGCTGCCTCACAGCACCAGGACCCAGGTTTGATTCCAGCCTCAGGTGACTGTCTGTGTGGAATTTGCACATTCTCCCCATGTCTGTGTGGGTTTCCTCCCACAGTCCAAACATATGCAGGTTAGGTGAATTGGCCATGGGAAATGCGGGGTTACAGAGATAGGGTAGGGGGAAATGAGTCTGGGTGGGATGCTGTTTGGAGGGTCAGTGTAGACTCGAAGGGCTGAATGGCCTGTGTCCACACTGCGAGGTTTCTATGATTCAAATCCAGTGTGACTTCTTAAAAACTTCAAGGAGAGTTATTCTGGACTTGAAACATGAACTCTGTTTCCATTTCTACCGATCCTGTTAGACCTGCTCAGTTTCTCCAGCACTTTAGTTTAATTTCAAAATGTTGAGCATTTGGAATACCTGCTTTCATTCCTCTTGGCTACCCTTTCCAACTTGAGTCCCACAGAGATAGCTGGCCAATGGAAACAGCTTAGTAATCTGCTTATTTCCAAGCTGTTGCCCAATGTTGGGAGCGTTTTTATTAATGGGGAAGGAAATCATATACAGAATATAGTTCAAGTTGGTTTTATGTATTTCTAATGTATTTTTACATTAGTACCTCTACAATTGCAGGGTAAAAGGAGTCTGAACTTCTAAAGAGGAGTGGGTAATAAAACTACTTCACAAATTACCAAAACTGCCATTTTAACTTGAAAAAAATGTTTTTTAGTTCCATCTAATTACTAAATGTTTGAATTTGTACAGTAGGATTTGGGTATAGACACACTTAGCATTTATGGACAGTGAAATTAAATTATTGAAGTTAATGAGGCAACTCCAAATTTTGAAGTGAAACTAGTCTGAATACTCCAGCCATTTCTCTTTCTGGAAAACCAAAACTATAGTTTGACAAAGTTCAAAATGTTGGATTTCACTAAAAATTGTATATCTGAGTCTCTGCGCCTGCTATTACAAAGGCACATCTTCAGCTCTGTTTATACAAACACAGAAGACAGGAGCAGTCGGAGGCTATTCGGCCCTTTGAGTCTACTCTGCCATTCATCCCAATCATGGCTGATGGATGCTGCCTGAACTGCTGTGCTCTTCCAGCACCACTGATCCCATCCAACCTAATAGCCTAATCCTGCTTTCTCCCCATAATCATTGACCTTGTTCACCCCAAGTGCTATATCTAGCTGCCTCTTGAATACGTTCAATGTTTTGGCATCAACTATTTCCTGTGGTAAAAATTCCACAGGCTCACCACTCTTTGGGTGAAGAAATGTCTCCTCATCTCCATTCTAAATGGTCCACCCTGAATCCTCAGACTGTGATCTCTGGTTTTGGACACACCCACCATCGAGAACATCCTCCCTGTCTAGTCCTGTTGGAATTTTATAAGTGTCTAGGAGAATCCCCCCCTCATTTGTCTGAACTCCAGCAAAAACAGTCCTAACCTTGTCAATCTCACGTCAACGTCAGTCCACCATCCCCGGAATCACTCTGGAAAATCTTTGCTTCGCTCCCTCGAGAGCAAGAGCATCCTTCCTCAGAAAAGGAGAAGTTTCAGAAATGACAGCCAGACTACTAAGACCCCTCGGCATCCTAGTAGCGCACAAACCCACCAACACTCTCAAACAAAAACTAACAAACTTAAAAGACCCAGTACAACCCACGGACAAAACCAACGTCATCTACAAAATTCCATGCAAGGACTGCCACAAACACTACGTAGGACAAACAGGATACACCAACACCAGCTCGCCACAAAAAGACACGATCCTCTCTCCCTCGTAACACTACTCACGGATGAAAAAAAACACCATTTCGACTGGGACAACACATCTATCCTGGGACAGGCTAAGCAAAGACATGCCAGAGAATTCCTAGAGGCCTGGCACTCCAACCACAACGCCATAAACAAACACACAGATTTAGATGCCATCTATCAACCCCTCAAAAAAACTAACAGGAAATGACATCACCACAAACCCCAGGAACCCCATCCAGGACAAACATATAAATAGAAAGCAGGAGACAACAGCTTTGCTTCACTTGGAGGTCGCCACTGATGATGTTACCTAGCCAGGTAATGAAACGTTTGGATATCAAACCTACAGCTCAGCGAGCAAACCTACACCCTAAAGGAGATCAAAACTGCACACACTATTCTCGATGTGCCTTCACCAAGGTCCTGTTTAACTGCAACAACACATCCCTGCTCCTGTACTCAACCCCTCGCAATGATGCAGGGATGGTGTTGGAGTTAAACTGTTTACTGTATTATGACAGTGATGTTCGCATTGAAAAGATGGGTTGGTCAGCTTTGCCTGTGCAAGTCAAGACAAGAAAAAAAAAATCTTTTGTAATTTTCCTTATCTATGATGTTGAGAGTGCATTGCTGAGATCTGAAGCTTATTAAGCCTCATCCAGCGGTAGATGTTTCAAATTGGAGACACGGCTAGACAGGATATTGCGAAAGAAAGTGACTGTAGCATGCGTAATAAACTTTATACAGCCAATTGTTTTGCAACATTTCCTGGACTCAACTTCCAGGAGGTTTGTCTCTTCTCTGTCATTGTTTAGTTGTGCTATTTTAACTTGTTACCCTTATAAGGAATATTTTGATAATTTAAGTTGTTTCAGGCCAGATTTCAAATGGATTTCATCACAAGTCTTGATATTTGCTCAAGCAACTTGTTCAGAGACGTTATTTCAGGCCCCTGGGCCTCCTGGCTCAGAGGGCGGGGCTTACCACTGCACCACAAGAGCCTCAATTGATCACCCGTCCTAAGTAACTTGAGAATTGGTTTTAATTGCTTAAGTACTTGAGCTGATTGGAACACCCAGATAGTGGCAACTGTTCATAGTCAGAATAGATTGTAGTCATCAAGCCTACAGATCTTGACTATACACCCTATCCATGCCCCTCATGATTTTCTTCATCTCAGCTTCTAGGGCAAATAGCCCCAATCTATTCAGTCTCTGCCGATAGCTCATGCCCTCAAACCCGGGCAAAAATTAAAGCTGACGCTGTTGCTGCCTTCAATCAGAAAATGATTTAGTTTGAAGACGATACTCAACAAAAATAGCATGTACCAATTTTTTTTCTGATGTTCCTGAGGAATTGAATAGCCATCAAGGCACAGCATGGTGATTTACTGTTAAAAAGGACAGAGTTCAAATGCCTTGGTGATTGCCCCTGTTAAATGAGTATAAGTGTCATGTGTTTTATCAAATTAAGTGGCTTTTTCTCCCATCTGTTCTGTTCAGGTCCCCATGGTTTTCCTTTACAACACAGATGATAATTAGAGTCATAGAGTTGTACAGCAAGGAAACAGAATCCAACTCTGTCTCTGCTGACCAGATATCTTAGATTTATCTAGTCCCATTTGCCAGCATTTGGCCCATATCCCTCTAAACTCTTCCTATTCATGTACCCATCCAGATTCCTTTTAAAATGTTGTAATTGTACCAGCCTCCATCACTTCCGTACAAGCACCACCCTCTGCGTGAAAAAGTTGCCCCTTTGGTCCCTTTTAAGTCTTTCCCCTCTCACCTTAAACCTATGCCCTCTAGTTTTGGACTCCCCCGTCCCTGGGGAAAAGATCTTGACTATACACCCTATCCATGCCCCTCATGATTTTCTTCATCTCAGCTACTAGGGCAAATAGCCCCAATCTATTCAGTCTCTGCCGATAGCTCATGCCCTCCAACCCGGGCAACATTCTTGAAAAATTTTTCTGAACCTTTGCAAGTTTACCATCATCTTTCCTACAGCAGGAATGCCAGAATTGAATGTAGTATGCCACAAATGCCCTACGCAATATCCTATACAGCTGCAACATGACCTCCCGACTCCTAATCTCAATGCACTGACCAATAAAGGCGAGCGTACCAAACACCACCTTCACCACCCTGTCTACCTGCATCTCCACTTTCAAGGAAATCTGAACCCACACTCCAAGGTTTTTTTGTTTGGCACACCCCCCAGGACCTTGCCATTAAGTGTGAAAGTCTTGTCCTGATTTGCCCGACCAAAATATAGCACCTCACATTTATCTAAATTGAACCTGCATTTGCCACTCTCAGCCCATTGGCCCATCTGATCAAGATGCTGTTGTACTCTGAGATAACCTTTGCTGTCCACTACACCTCCAATTATCTGCAAACTTCCTAACCATACCTTAGATGTTCATATCCAAATCATTTATATAAATGACGAAAAGCAGTGGACCCAGCACCAATCCCTGCAGCACGCTGCTGGTCATTAGCCTCCAGTCTGAAAAGCAGCCTCTACCACTTCCCTATCTCTTTCCTCCCTTTGAGCAAATTTTGTATCTTAAAGCTAGTTCTCCTTGTACTCCATGTGATCATACTCCATGTGATCTAACCTTTTTAACCAGTCTACCATGTGGACCTTTGTAGAGTGCCTCACTGAAGTTCATATAGACAACATCCACTGCTCTGCCCTCATCAATCCACTTCGCCACTTTAAAAAACTTACTTAAATTTCTGAGACATTGTTTCCCATGCACAAAACCATGTTGACTGTCCTTGCCTTCCCAAATACATGTAAATTCTATCCTTCAGAATCCCCTCCAACAACTTACCAACCACTGATGTTATGTTCACCAGTCTATAGTTCCCTGGCTTTTCCTTACCATCTTTCTTGAGTAATGGCACCCCCTCCCGTGGTTATCGATGGTGCAAATATCTCAGCAAGGGATCCAGTAATCATTTCCCTATCTTCCCTCAAAATTCCAGGGTACGCCTGATAAGGTCCTACGGATTTATCCACCTTTGTGCATTTTAAGACATCCACCACTGTAATATGGACACTTTTCAAGATATCACAATTTATTTCCCCAAGTTCACTATTATCCATATCCTTCACCTTCCATATCCTTCTCCACATTGAATATTGATGCAAAATACTTGTTTAGTATCTCCCCCATCTCGTGCGGTTACACACATGGCATGTATTTTGAAAATGGGGAGTGACCAAACTCTTGATTAAAAAAAGACTAAAGTGTTAAAATATCAATTAAGTTGGGAGAAATGATTGCAAATAGAATGTACTATGTGCAGCATTTCAGTAAGTGCCAAGAAAGGGATAAAAGCAATTGTGGGGACCTTGGAGGGTAACCAAACACTGGTGACAGAGATGGGAAGACTTTTTGAATCTTAAGAATTCGAGAAAGAAACTATGTAAGTACAGGGACGAAGATGGTTTGTGGATGGAGAATGAATAAGGATCCTACCTCTGAGCCAGGATGCCTGGGTTCAAGACCCACCTGCCCCAGAAGCGTATAATTACATCTCTGAACAGGTTCTTTGGCAAATACCTACAATGGAACAGGGCTGCCTATTTCTTGTTGTCATAGAGACAATTTATAAGGCAGAATACATATATCACGAGGACACCTAAAGAAAGTCGTACCCATTTTAGGATAAACGAAAGGGTTGAGTTCTGATAGAATTTCCCTTCTGAACAGTTGATATGAAGAAATCACACTGGATTGGAGGTATAACTTCATAGAACATCGAATGTTACAGCGCAGTACGGCCCTTCGGCCTTCAATGTTGCGTCGACCTGTGAAAATAACCTGATGCCCATCTAACCTACAGTGTTCCATTATTATCCATATGTATGTCCAATGTCCATTTAAATGCCCTTAATATCAGCAAGTCTACCGCTGTTGCAGGCAGGCCATTCCTACTCCTCTGAGTAAAGAAACTACCCCGATGTCACTTCCTTTAAATCTATTTGATTTCATGTCCAATTACCATTTTCTAAGGTCAGTTTTAATGTTTTAGAATTAGATTTTATTGTCACGTACTCAGGTACAGGGAGTATAGTGAAAACTGTACAATGTCACACTCCTGGCACCATCTTGGGTACAAAGGTACCTATGTACAAAATCTTAGGTATAAAGTAGAAAAATAAGAAAATATAGTTAAAAGTTCAACATTAAAGTCTTCCTTATAAAGTAGAGAAGTAAAAAAAAAGTTTATACTAAGAAAGACTTTAGTGTTGAACTTTTAACTATATTTCTTTATTTTTCTACTTTATAGAGTCATAGAGATGTACAGCACAGAAACAGATCCTTCGGTCCAACCCGTCCATGCCAATCAGATATACCAACCCAATCTAATCCCACCTGCTAGCACCTGGCCCATATCCCTCCAAACCCTTCCTATTCATATACCCATCCAAACGCCTTTTAAATGTTGCAATTGTACCATTCTCCACCACTTCCTCTGGCAGCTCATTCCATACACATACCACCCTCTGCATGAAAACGTTGCCCCTTAGTACTCTTTTCTATCTTTCCCCTCTCACTCTAAACCTATGCCTGGACTCCACCACCCCCAGGAAAAAACACTTTGTCTATTTATCCAATACCTGCCCCTCATGATTTTGTAAACCTCTATGAGGTCAACCCTCAGCTTCCGACGCTCCAGGGAAAACAGCCCCAGCCTATTCAACCTCTCCCTATAGCTCAAATCCTCCAACCCTACCAAAGATTTTTTAACCTAGGTACCTTTGTACCTATGATGGCACAGACACTGTGACATTATGGAAAAGTCAAGAAATAAAGTTAGAAGTTTGACATTGTAACTCTCAAGTGCTGAGCTCCGACTCCCCACAAGGGTTCAATGTCCTCCGCATTGGGCTCCATCTCCCCATGCTCGATGCCGGGGGACCTCTATCATCACCGCCTTGGGCTCACTCTCTCGCTCTTCCCCGCCCTCTCTCACCGTCCCCTGCGCTGGCTCGATCTCTCCATAGAAGGTACATAGATTAAAATAAGACAAACAAAAAACTGTGAAGCAAGAAAAAGGAAAAGTGGGTGATTGGATCTGTGCAGGAGCTTACAGGTTGTGTTGCTACTTCACTGCTATCTTGGATATCAAAAAAAAATCATTGTGTATAAAGTTAAAGAACAATAGTTATAATTATATTTGATTGTCTATAATTCAGAATTGATTCTTGCAATATTGTTAAGTATAAAATAGTTGTTGTTTCCCACTTAAATTCTCATGAGGCCATGTCCACACATCAACATTGAGAAGTTAGAATTGTCAGTGCTGATAATTGAGAAACTTAAAAAAAACAATTGTTTCTGCTACAATGTACTTAATTACGTTCCACCCTGAGATAACTGTTCTGGTTTTAAAACTGCTTAAGGGAACAAAGATTTCATTATTGGACCCCAGTCTATAGCCATTAAATCTAAGTCAGGCAGCTTTAAAGGACTGCAAAGGCTGGAAATCTGAATCAAAAGCAGAAATTGCTGGAGAAACTCAGCAAGTCTGGCAGCGTCGTTAGAGAGAGAGAAACAGAGTTAACATTTTGAGTTCAGTGACCTTTCTTCAGAACCCTTAACCTCTGCGTTTTGCTCACTTTTTAAGACAATCCTAAAAGTCTAGCTCTTTCTCCAACCAAATATTTCATCTGAATATCTCTCTGCAGCTAAAAAAAAGTGGTTATTGATTCTTATAAAATCTTTTGGGACATTTTATGATTGTAATCATGCTATGTAAATGCAAGTTAATTTGCTATCTACTCTGGTTAACCCAACAAGTGTTCAAAGTCTTGAATTGCTGTAAGATTCCCTTACGTACATGCTAGAGGAGATGAATTAGTTAATGACTTGTTGTGGGTAATGCTGGAGGAGATAGACTAATTAAAATCTTCCTGTTGGTAACATTGTTGCGCTGAACACTGAAATTCATGAAAAAAAGTGATTCGTTGCTTATCCTGTTGCAACTTAAAAAAAAAGCATTTCCTGCGGTAGATCTTGAGCAAGGTCACAGCAGATTCATTTGTGCTCTGGGATTGTACATGATGAAAAAGCGCTGAATGATAAATGTGGGCAAACCATGAGGCTGCTACATGGTGAGCATTCAGGCTCAATGCAATATGGCACAGATGTGTGGACTTGTGTATATTTTCTCTGCCTGCTCCATTCTGTTCTGCTTTGCCAAAGTTCCCTGTTTGCATTTTCCCTGTATCTTCGATGGTGTTCTACGCTTCCATGTTGATTTCTGACTTCATCATTGTAATGCAATTTAGAATTGATTCTTGCAAGAAAGTATAAAATATTTGTCCACCACCTAAATCCTCATCTACAATTCATAACGGCACAGCAATATTCTAAAATTCTTATGTCAGGATTCTCAGTGCTGATATTGATAAACTTAAAGAATGTTGTTTCTGCTACAGTATATTATAGATATATTCAATCCTTAGATAACTCATGGTTTGACAACCGCTTGGGTGGTAAAGACATTTCATTATGGGACTCAGTCTATAATTGCTAAAACTAACCCAGTCAGCTGTGAATGTAGAAATTGCTGGAGAAACTCAGCAGGTCTGGCAGCATCTGTGGAGAGAGAAAGCAGAATTATTGTTGAAGAATCCAGTGACCCTCCTTCAGAACGCTAAATCTCTGCCTTTTGCTCCCTTTTTTAAAAAAAGATAATCCTTAAAATCCAGCTCTTTCTCCAACTAAACCTGTTCATTCTAATGTCTCTCTGTGGCTGAAAAAAAGTGGTAATTGATTCCTATAGTGTGCTTTGGGAAAATTTGTTAGTGTGACTTGTTATGGACCAGACTAAACTCCCTCAAAATATATTCTGGATTAGTGGTGCTGGAAGAGCACAGCAGTTCAGGTAGCATCCAAGGAGCTTCGAAATTGATGTTTCGAGCAAAAGCTCTTCATCAGGAATAAAGGCAGTGAGCCTGAAGCGTGGAGAGATAAGCTAGAGGAGGGTGGGGGTGGGGAGAAAGTAGCATAGAGTACAATGGGTGAGTGGGGGAGGGGATGAAGGTGATAGGTCAGGGAGGAGAGGGTGGAGTGGATAGGTGGAAAAGGAGATAGGCAGGTAGGACAAGTCCGGACAAGTCATGGGGACAGTGCTGAGCTGGAAGTTTAGAACTAGGGTGAGGTGGGGGAAGGGGAAATGAGGAAACTGTTGAAGTCCACATTGATGCCCTGGGGTTGAAGTGTTCCGAGGCGGAAGATGAGGCATTCTTCCTCCAGGCGTCTGGTGGTGAGGGAGCGGAGGTG
>NC_057749.1:9883808-9902262 GCF_004010195.1 Chiloscyllium plagiosum
TATGTGGGGGGTTCCTGGACTAGGGGGGATAGGACAGTGTCGAGGTAGGTAGGGGTGAGTTCAGTGGGGCAGGAGCATGCTGAGACAATGGGTCGGCCAGGGTGGTCAGGCTTGTGGATCTTGGGAAGGAGGTAGAACCGGGCTGTGCGGGGTTCCTGGACTATGAGGTTGGAAGCAGTGGGTGGGAGATCTCCTGAGGTGATGAGGTTCTCTATGGTCTGGGAGGTGATGGTTTGGTGATGGGGGGTGGGGTCATGGTCGAGGGGGCAGTAGGAAGAGGTGTCCTCGAGTTGGCGTTTGGCTTCAGCGGTGTAGAGGTCAGTGCGCCAGACTACCACTGCGCCCCCCTTTATCTGCTGGCTTGATGGTGAGGTTGGGAGCCTCGACCCAACTTTTTCTTATTTTAGGCTAGTTGCAGGCATTTCATTCTGGCTGGCGAAAGTGGGTACTGCAGATGCTGGAGATTAGAGTCAAGATCAGAGTGGTGCTGGAAAAGCACAGCAGGTCAGGCAGCATTTGAGGAGCAGAAAAATCGACGTTTCGGGCAAAAGCCCTTCATCAAGAATTTCATTCTGGATGCAATTTGATTGGCCAAACAACCAGTCTTAAAGCAAAACATACTTTGTTCGTGCATAATAGTTAAAAATACAAAAAAAGAAAGGACTGGAATAACTTTAATGGAAAACTTAATGGAATAATAAATCACTTAACCATTAAACAGTAACTTTCAATATCCCTTAAACACACCCAAATTCAGTAAAATAGATGGTCTCACATGCAATTCTTCAGTCCAGAAGGAAAAACATGAAGAGAAAACTCTGAGAAAGAGTTAAAAATCACACAACACCAGGTTATAGTCCAACAGGTTTAGTTGGATGTACTAACTTTTCAAAGACTGCTTTTGATGAGAGAGAAGCGCTCCCTCCTGCTTCCACCATGATGGACTATGACCTGGTGTTGTGTGATTTTTAACTTTGATCATCCCAGTCCAACACCGGCTCCTCCAAGTCCTGAGAGAGAGAGAGAGTAGTGGGGAGACATGTACTGCAGCTACTAGACCCAGCAACTGCTGTTAAAATATTAAAAGTCCTGGCTCTGTGAGAGCTTGACACTCCCCTTCAGGCTGCTTCTATTGTTCCAACTTTAAAAACCCAAGGCCTCTCAAAAATGTTTACTTTCTTCGTTCTGACTGGACCAGTTGGTACCTCTTTCTGATTCCTGATGAAGGGCTTTTGCCCGAAACGTCGATTTTCCTGCTCCTCGGATACTGCCTGACCTGCTGTGCTTTTCCAGCACCACTCTAATCTAGACTCTGATTTCCAGCATCTGCAGTACCCACTTTTGCCCAATTGGTACCTGTTTAAATTTCATTTAAACCACATTATAATTCATTCTGCTACTGGAATAAATAAATCCTTTGATTTGCACTACAGACTCTCCACCAGTTCTCGACCTAATTAGGGGTTAGTTGATTGTTGGATGACCCTGCAGATGCTAACGAAGTGCTTAGGGCAATTTATATTTTCATTTCACGATCTGAAAGACCTTTAAGCCCGGGTCCAGCTTGTCCGTTGAATAAATGCAAATTAGATCATTGGGGGAAGAAGCAACTTTTATGAAAAGACCTAAGCAAATTTATAATCTTCGACTATCCTAGTATATTTTAATATCCCCGATGCAATTTGTCTCGTCCTATTTGCCACGTTATTTCAAAGAGTTATATTTAGAAAATGTGTGTGTGTTGGGGGGGGGATTGTTTTAAAAATAACTTCAAGTTTGAACCTTTTGTAGAGGAGGTTCTAGGTAACGATGTATTTTGGTACAGCTGGATGTAGCCTATGTTAGTGCAAGGGACCCTGAGCAATGAACTAACTTGGGAGCTTGTTGGCTCTTGAGCCAAGCAGCGGCAGCCAATGGCTTGCTGCCGAGTAGCTCTCCCATGTGGGACCGGTGGCGCTTGCGGCGCAGTGGAGGGCGAGCGAGCGAACGATGGTTGTGTGTGTGTTGCTCCTGTTGGCCTGGCTCCCTGCTCCCATCCTCAGCCTGAAGCCAGTGAGCGCCCACCGCCGCTTCGAATACAAGCACAGCTTCAAAGGTCCGCACCTGGTGCTGCAAGATGGTACCATCCCTTTTTGGACCCACCACGGCAGTAAGTTCTACAAACCTTTCCCGGGGGAAGGGCAAATTCCAAACTTTGCAAGCTCATTTACAAACTACTTCTCCAGTGTCTCTCTGCAGCCACTTGTGCTGGTGTGTGCAGTAAAACTAGCAAAACAATGTTTGAGGGTCGGACATACGGTGGGTTGTTTGTTTTAAATTTTCTGAGCTCTTGCTGTGAGTTTTCTGCAGTGACACTGCTGGCCAGGAAGTTTCCTCATGAAATCTTCCTCCTTTTCAATATTAGCTGCTGCTTAAAACCTGGTGTCTCTTTTACACGTGCACCGCACACCTCTGTGGGGGCTATCAGTTACACATTGTTTCTGTACAAAAGTTCTCATTCTGTAGTGTGGGGCATTCTATCTTTTAGAAAATTGCTGTTACCATACTGAATAAAATTACACGGCCCGGATATGAACCTGGCCTTAAAATGATGTGAATTCAGATAAATATTAGTGGACTACCAAACATAGGTACAGAAGTCTGATGGTATTCAGCCTCTGCAGTTTACATTCTGGATTTGGAGGTGGACTGGGGTGTACAAAGTTAAAAATCACAAACACCAGGTTATAGTCCAATGGGTTTAATTGGAAGCACTAGCTTTCGGAGCGCTGCTCCTTCATCAGGTGGTTGGGGATGAAGGGTGATGAAGGAGCGTCGCTCCGAAAGCTAGTGCTTCCAATTAAACCTGTTGGACTATAACCTGGTGTTGTGTGATTTTTAACTTTGTACATTCTGGAGGTTGATCTGTTTTTAACATTTTATTCTCAGAATGTGGGGGTGTCACCATCTGGGGTTTAGATCAGAGTGGTGCTGGAAAAGCACAGCAGGTCAGGCAGCATCCGAGGAGCAGGAAAATCGATGTTTCGGGCAAAAGCCCTTCATCAGGAATAGATGTCTGGGTTTATTGCCCATCTCTAGTTGCCCTTTAGAAGGTGCTCATGAGCTGCCTTCTTGAACTGCTGCCGTCCCTGTGGTGTATGGACATCTACAGGGGTACAGTGCTGTTCGAGACCTGGGGGCATACCTCAAAATGAGGGGGAGCAGGTTTTGGACTGAGTTGAGGAGGAACTTCCTCACCCAGAGGGTTGTGAATCTGTGGAATTCCCTGCCCAGTGAAGCAGTTGAGGCCACCTCATTGAGTGTTTTTTAAGGCAAACGTAGATTTTTGAACAGTTAAGGGTTATGGTGACCGGGCTGGTAAGTGGAGCTGAGTCCATGAAAAGATCAGATTTACAGGGATGTAGCCAGGATTGGAGGATTTGAGCTATAGGGAGAGGCTGAATAGGCTGGATCTGTTTTCCCTGGAGCATCGGAGGATGAGGGGTGACCTTATAGAGGTTTACAAATTTATGAGGGGCATGGATAGGATAAATAGGCAAAGTCTTTTCCCTGGGGTTGGGGAGTCCAGAACTAGAGGGGATAGATTTATGGTGAGAGGGGAAAGAGACCTATGGGGCAATGTTTTCATGCAGAGGGTGGTACGTGTATGGAATGGGCTGCCAGAGGAAGTGGTCGAGGCTGGTACAATTGCAACATTTAAGAGGCATTTGGATGGGTATATGAATAGGAAGGGTTTGGAGGGATATGGGCCGGGTACTGGCAGGTGGGACTAGATTGGGTTTGGATATCTGGTCGGCATGGACAGGTTGGACCGAAGGGTCTGTTTCCATGCTGTACATTTCTATGACTCTATTAAATGGTGGAGCAGGCTCGAGGGGCCAGATGGCCTTACTCCTGTTTCTTATTGAGAGAGGCAACTGGTGGTAGTTTAACCTGAAGGTCAACACCCCTCAGGCGATTGGAGAAGTTGGGAAGGGGAGTCTCTCACGGAAACCTCAGCTTGTTCAGGAATTGAAATCACGCTATTATGGGTCACTCTGCATCACAACCAGCCAACTGAACTAGCTGACCCCCTTGAACTTGTGGTGTGGTGGAGGCTGTAATTTTTGGCAGATGCTGTAAGAGAACCCTTGGTGAGGTGCTGCAGTGCCCCTAGTGGATGGTGTGTGTTGATTGTAGAGGGATAGGATGTTTAATTTGGTGGATGGTGTGTCAATCCAGCAGTCTGCTTTACTCTTGGTGTTCAGCTCCTTGAGTGTTAATGGAGCTATGTCCATCCAGGCAAGTGGTAAGTATTCTATCACACTCCTGACTCGTACCTTGTAGCTGATGATTAGGCTTTGGGGAGTCAGGAGCTCAGTTACTTGCTGCAGGATTCCTGCTCATGTAGGTATGACATTTATATGGCAGGTCCAGTTCAGTTTCTGGTCAATGGCAACTCCCCAAAATAATGCAGGTTTCAATTATGGCAATGATAGTCAAGAGAGATGGTTAGAATATGAAAACAAAAAACACAGTGTGTCAGGCAGCATCCATGGGGAGAGAACAAGCTAATGTTTTGAGTCTAGGTGACTCTTCATCAGAGCTGATGTGAAGTTAGAGGGGGCAGCATTGATGCGATTAGTGCGGGGGTGGTGGAGCTCTGGGGGAGAAAGGATGTTAATAGTGCAGATTAAGTGATTGCATTGTGAGAATGGAAGAACAATGGTGTGTCTAACTGCCAGACTGGCAGGAACAGACAGTCCCACTGGGGTGGGGGGAGGGGAGAGAGGACATGGTGACAGAGAATGTAACAAGGTTAGCTAAAAGAAAGCAAAAGAATGGGGGTGGGTTCACAAGGTGAAGGTGTTGAACTCTATATTAAGCCCAAAAGCTGTGAAGTGACTCGTCTGAAGATGAGGTGTTGTTCCTCCAATTGGTGCTGTGATTCACTGGAACACTGCAGCATGCTGAGGACAGACACATGGGCAGGGCGCTGTTAAGATGACCGGCTATGGGAAGGTGTTCTGTAAAGCGGTCACCCAGTCTGTGTTTGGTTTCTCCAGTGTAGAGTAGGCCACATTGGGTGCAGCAAATACAATACATAAGATTGGAGGAGGTACCGGTGAAATATTGCTTCACCTGGAAAGACTGTTTAGGCCCTTGGATGGTGAGTAGGGAGGAGGTGAAGGGGCAGGTGTTGCATCTTCGGTGGGAAGGGGTTGGTGTAGGTAGTGAAGGAATAGACTACGGTGTCCCAGAGGAAACAATCCTTACAAAATACAGATGGGGAGTGAGGGAATGATGTGATTGGTGGTGATGTTCAGCTGGAATTGTCCGAAATGGTGGAGAGTGATCCTTTTCAATGCGGTAGCTGGTGGGATGAAAAGTCAGGACCATGGGAACCCGATCATACTGTCGTGACTGATGGGAAGGGGCAAGGATGGAAGCACGGGTGATAGGTCAGATTTGGTTGAGGGCCCTGTTTTAGAAAGTAGCATCATCCGAATATGTATGCTGTTGGTGAAGGAATTGGGGGAATGGGATAGAGTCCTTGGAGGTCGCGGGGTGTGACGAGGTATAGTGAGCCTAGATATGGGAGTCAGTGGCTTTGTAGCGGTTGGCACTGGACAGTTTATCTCCAAAATGGAGAGGGGATGATGGGGAGTGAAGGTGCAGAGGGACTGGACATCCATGGCGAACAGGAGGCAGTTAGGGCTGAGGTATTGGAAATTGTCAATATGGTGGACGGCATCAGATGGTTAGATTCTGCCGTCTTGCAGATTGTCATTGCTTACTGCTTTTGTGCTGCAACTTTCCACTTTGCAATTCAGGCCTGAATGCCTCCATGACTTGCTGGAGATGGCCATGGACTGTTTCAGTATCTGAGGAGTCGCAAATGCTACTGAACGTTGTGCAGTTGTCAGTGAATACTCCCACTTCTGACCTTATGGTGGAAGGCAGGTCATTGATGAAGCAGCTGATGATGGCTGGGCTAACTCATTAACTCACTTATTTACTACATCTTAAAACCAGTTTACTCCCATTGGGGAAAGTTTCAAAGATTCTCTGTCAGCGTTGAGTCCTGAGCTTTTGCTTTTAGGAGCAAATTCTACCTGGGTGTTAGCAGTGGCATTGTTCTTGCAAGTTATAAAATCATCGTTGCTTTTATATCAGAGTTTCTGCCTTTCTGTTAAATAAAGAGTCAATAAAGTGTGGAGCTGGAAAAAGCACAGCAGGTCAAGTGGCATCAGAGGAGCAGCAGAGTCAATGTTTCAGGGCCAGGACACCGGTCCTTTGCTGCTTGACCTGTTGCGCTTTTTCCAGCTCCACACTTTATCGACTCTGACTTACCAGAATCTGCAGTCCTCACTAGCTCCGTGACAAATGAACTGACTTTACTTTGGGGATAAAACATCTTGTACCATTATTTTGAAGAATAGCAGAGTGAGAGGGGCAGCTGTGGTTGGGGATGGGGGAGGTGGTTGTGTTGATGGTTCTCTTGTGAGTCCTGATCAACATTTATCTTTCATCTTGACGTTGATTGTCACTGTTAACAGAGGCTGTTCGAGGCCTTGCTGTGTCAACATTGGCTGCTCGGTTTACTGTAGCCCAGCGATCATGGTTCAGAAGTACGTCACTGTGTGTTAAGTACATTGAGATATCATGAGAGGTGCTGTAGAAATAGATGCCTATTTTCTTCACTGCTGCTACTGAAGTAAACTTTTATACAAGCACAATTGTGCCATTTATATGTCATCATTGTTCTCATTTGACAAACCAACTTTTTTAAAAATTAAAAATGAATGGGAAGTAATCTTCCAACACCATTACCAGTCAAGCAACGATGCTGGTGTTGCCTAAGGAAGAGATGTTGGGTAACTTTCTGACAGTAGTGCTTATATCATTAGTGCTCTTCGCAGCAGGATAGTTAGAACATTACATTGCAATACAGGCCCTTCGGCGCTCAATATTGTGCTGACCTGTGAAACCAATCTGAAGCCAATATAACCTGCACTATTCCATTTTCATCCATATTTTTATCCAATGACCATTTAAATGCCCTTAAAGTTGGCGAGTCTACTATTATTGCAGGCAGGGCATTGCACACCTCTCCTACTCTGAGTAAAGAAATGACCTTTGCCATCAGTCCTATAACTATCACCCTTCAATTTAAAGCTATGTTCCCTCATGCAAGCCATCACCATCCGAAGAAAAAGGCTCTCACTGTCCACCCTACCTAACCCTCTGATTATCTTGTATGTCTCATTTAAGTCACCTCTCAACCTTCTTCTCTCTAATGACAACAGCCTCAAGTCCCTCTGCCTTTCCTCATAAGATCTTCCTTCCATACCAGGCAACATCCTAGTAAATCTCCTCTGAATCTTTTCCAAAGCTTCCACATTCTTCCTATAATGCGGTGACCAGAACTGTACACAATACTCCAAGTGCGGCCACACCAGAGTTTTGTACAGCTGCAACATGACCTTGTGGCTCCGAAACTCAGGTTGGTATACATGGAGTCACAGAATTATCATGGTAGAATAGGAGGCCTTTCGATCCATTGTGCGTGCACCGGATCTCTGCTTTCGTTTCTCTGGCATCTCTTAGTTGTCATCTTCTGTGTGTTCATGTGTGTTTGAGTGACATGCCCGAAGTGTATGTTTTAACCTGCCAAAGGCTCATCAATTTTACTGTTTTCATCTTTCCATCTATCGCGGTGATAGACAAGCCAAATTGTAGACTCTATAATTGGTGACCTGGAACTTTTCTTTCAAAAGAGCTACTTGACAGTGAGTGGAAAGTTTTTATTTTGCCAAAATACCTGCTCTGTTGTCTTAATGAAACCTTGTGTGCTGTGAAATGCAGCCTGATTGCAGACTGAGCCTGGGGTAAGTGATAAGATTATAGCCTCAAGGTCCATTTAAAAGCAGGCTGATCCATTGTGTCGCCATGGCAATATTGATGTAACATCTTAGTTCAAGATACCAGTAACTACAAAGGGCCTTATCAGGGATTGAACTAGTAAACTACATTTTCATTCTTCAATAGAATTTATGTCTCAGCAGGCAAGCCAGCATTTAATGCCTGCCCCTAATTATCCTTAAGAAGGTCAATGTAAATAAAAATTGAGAGAACTGCAGATGCTGTAAATTGGGGACAAAAACAGAAATTGCTGGAAAAACTCAGCAGGTTTGGCAGCATCTGTGGAGAGAAATCAGAGTTAACTTTTCAGGTCCAGGGACCCTTCCTGAACTGCACTTGACTCAAAATGTTGACTCTGATTTCTCTCCACTGATGCTGCCGGACCTGCTGAGCTTTTCCGGCAATTTCTGTTTTTGTCTCTGAAGGTAATAGCGAATTGATTTCTCGAACTGCAACCCATGCAGTTTGACATTCCTGTATCAGTTTGATACCAATGACTGAGTTGCCTGCTGGACCTTTCCAGAGGGTGGTTAAGAGATGACCATGTTGCTTCGGGTCTGGAGTCACATGTAGGCCGGACGACTTAAGAATGGCAGATTTCCTTCCCCAAAGGATATCAGTGAACAGGATGGATTTTTGCGACCACCCAATATAGTCACGATTCTTAAGACTGACTTTCAATTCAGATTTATTTATTACTTTTGATTTTGAATTCTGTCAGTTGTCATGACGGGATTTGACTCCTTGTCCAAGATCATTAGCCTGGCCTCCTGAGTTATTGGTACTGTGATGTTACAACTATGCCACTATATTTATGTTCACTGCATCAAGTTGCATTCTAAACTATTAAATTTTGAACCAGTTAGGCAAATGTCACCAGTCACCCTTCTTTGTATAACGTATTAGTTTTAAGGTAAGGAGCAGTGACCATTTGCTTTTATTCCTTTTCAGATGCCCTTCCCAGCTCTGAACGCATTCGAGTTGTTCCCTCAATGAAAAGCCAAAGTGGATCAGTTTGGACCAAGAGTAATGCAGCGTTTGAGAACTGGGAAATAGAAGTTTCATTTCGGATAAGTGGCAGGAACAGAATTGGAGCTGATGGATTGGTGTGTTTTTCCTTTATTACCAAACATAATCTCTGTAAGAGTTTCCTCGATGTCCATGAGATACAAACAACTTATTGTCACCTGATGCAAAGGGAGTCCGTGACTAGACTTAAACAATTGCTCAAAACATTCTCAATTTTGAATTGAATTGGCTTTATTGTCACGTACGCAAATGAGTACAGTGAAAGGTTTTTATAAGCCACTACTACCGTGCCATCATATTGTACCTGGGTACCTTTGTACCTGCTCTGTGACAAAATAGAGGAATGAAGAAAAACAAAGTTAGATTGAGCTATGCACAGTATAACCATCGGCCAGAAAAACAAGCCAAGTTACAAGATAAACATCTCAGTGCCTCTCTGCAGCAAACCAACACAGGGGGCCTCCACCTGGTCTGATTGCTGTCTGCTGTCATGCTCCACTCCAGGCCACTGGTTGCCACACTCCGCACAGGGCACTGCCCGTTGGCGCCAATGTTCCAGAGGCCGGGTGGCTGGGGTTGATGGAGGAAAGAGGCAGAACAGAAGGAAACAAATGGGCAGAGCAGAGGAGCATCTTATTTTGCTGCTGTCTTACTGGGAGATTTGGTGTCTACGAATTCTCTGAATAGTTGGTGTTTTTACTCCCCCACACCCATGACTTTGTTTGCATTGTATTACGGAACACGGCTCTCCTAAAATGGGTTAAGCACTTGACTGTGGATGGTGTATTATACAAAAGTAAAACAAACACTTTAATTCATACCCTTTGCTAATGTCACAGGAACCGGGTTGAGAAGCAGTTTAAGGTAACTTACTTTCTGCACGCACAAATGCATTCCTGAATGAGTGGATGATTGAGCACTCCTCCTACCCAATCAAATGTTGAGCTGAAAAGGATTCAAGATGGTGATGAAATCTTGAAATCTATCGCGGTGAACTATGAGTAAGGGACACGCAGTGAATCCCTCTCTCTCTTGAGGGATCTTATGCCATCTTTCTATCAACCTTTTGCCCATCATTCATGTTTCATCTGGTTCTAAGGGTGTCGGCTGTTTAGCCTATTACTTCAGATTTTGACTCCAGTTTGTGTCTTTTATGAATTTACAGTTTTGAGTTATATCTCCAATTGTTTCACATAATTGTAAGAAGTATGCAGTTGTGATGGTGAATATACTTCAACTCACAATAAATCCTGTCAGTTTAAGTTTGCCATCGTTCTACATACAATGCTTAGGAGAACGCACCTAAATCAGTTTTCCAAATGACCCTTGTTTTAACAAAAGCAAAGTTCATTGTGTTTTTAAAATGCCATTGACAGTAATTGATTCAACTCTTTAATAAGTAAACATAACTCCAAAGTATTATCATTGAAAATAAGATGCTTTAATATTGACAACTGTTTGTGTGATGACCTTATTTAATATTGTGCGTAATCCAATCTTCAGAACCCTGCGAACTTTGTACATTTTATTGCACCTTGAATAAATTAAAGTGGTGCCACATCCTTTAGAGTTTGTTTGCTCATGCTCACGATGTGAACTAGCATTAGCGGAAGAGGCAATCTCATCTCCAACCTCTGTGTCTGCTCTCTGTGCCCCAGTGGATAGACTAAGGCGACTTTTTATTCTCCTCCCTTAGTATCCCCCCCATGCTTGTTGGGAGAGAGTGCTGAACATGCAAGGTTCCACAATACAAATGGTGTGAACCTGCTTTATCAGCAAAGGCAGACACAAATTGTGATGTATAATGTGAATCCACCTATATGGGCAGATGCTCAATCCTTTCCTGTTATCACAGGCCATATGGTATACCAGAGAAAAGGGACCGACAGGGCCGGTTTATGGCGCAGTTGATCACTGGGATGGAGTTGGCATCTTCCTTGACACATACGACAATGACGGCAAGGTAAGTCAGAAAGGTGGTGCTGCTTGAGTAAAGTGCGTACGTGAAAGTTTGAAGTTAATGACAATCATTGTTTTGCTTTAAATCAGAATGACTGCTACAATAGGGTCATCTTGAATAATGTCTGCAATCTTTGCAGCCCTATATGCATTCAAGTTGTTTTTGATTATCCTGTCAAAATTAGAATTCAGTGTTCCCATTCTGTTTTTAAAAAAATATTCTTATGTGATTATTGCTGTTAAGGCTGGCATTTATTTCCTATTGCTAATTGTCCATGAACTGAGTGGTTTGCCAGGCCATTTCAGAGTAGACAAGCAGGAGGCTGGAAGAACACAGCAAGCCAGGCAGCGTCAGGAGGTGAAATCAATGTTTCGGGTATAACCCTTCTTCAGGAATGGAGGTGGGGATAGGGATATAAAGGAGGGGTGCTGTTATGCGTGGGGAGAGGGTCAGCATGGTGAGGTAGTGATAGGTGAATAGGGGTGGTTGGTATGTCCTGGTTGGTCAATAGGAGGAATGAATCCAATTGGTGGCTGGAAGGAAGGGTCAGTCAGAGGAATGGAAGGGAGGAGGGGGTGGGGGATGGGTGGGAAGGTTATTTGACATTGGAAAACTCAACTTTGAGTCCTCCAGACTGTAGGCTGCCCAGGCAGAAGATGAGGTGTTGTACCTCCAATTTGTGGTCTGATTCACTGTGGCAGTGGAGGAAGCCGAGGATGGGCATGTCGGAAAGGGAGTGGGAAGGGGAATTAAAATGGGTGGTGACTGGGAAGTTAGGTTGGCCATTTCAGAGGGCATTTAAAACTCAGCCACTTACCTGTGGATCTAGAATCACCTATAGGCCAGACTGGGTAAGGATGGCAGATATTTTTCCCTAAAGGACATTAATGAACCGGATGGGTCTTTACAACAACTGATGGTTGTTTCAGGATTCCCATTACTGCAGCTCAGGTTTGCTTTGACATCAACTTTGATAATGGATGACATTGCCTTGATGATATTACGAAAAGTGCTACAACCCCCTAGGGTTTCAGCAATGATGGATTTTCAGCACTACTTGTTAGTGGTGTGTTCCGATCGTAAGATTGCACAATGGTGCTGTTGCCTCTGTAATTGAGTTGAAGAGTGTGTCTTTACAGCTGCTAATCAGCCTCTGGTGGGCTCTTTCTCACCTGAGATACGGAGACAACAAAAAGTCACTTTCATCAATTCTCTGATGAATCCACAGCGTTTAGAATCCTGCTGTAATTTTGGTGCAAACTCCAATTGAATCCTGGCAAATCCGAAAGATTGAAGGTCATTGGTGAGGCCTCTTCTGGAGAACTGTGCCCAGGTCTGGTCACCCAGTTATAAGAAGGATATTGTTAAGCTGAAGTGGGTTTTCAGAAGAGCTTCTCCAGGATAGAACATAGAACATAGAAGAATACAGCGCAGTACAGGCCCTTCGGCCCTCAATGTTGCGCCGATCCAAGCCCACCTAACCTACACTAGCCCACTATCCTCCATATGCCTATCCAATGCCCGCTTAAATGTCCATAATGAGGGAGAGTCCACCACTGCTACTGGCAGGGCATTCCATGAACTCACGACTCGCTGAGTAAAGAACCTACCCCTAACATCTGTCCTATACTTACCCCCCCTTAATTTAAATCTATGCCCCCTTGTAATAGCTGACTCCATACATGGAAAAAGATTCTCACAGTCAACCCTATCTAAACCCCTAATCATTTTGTACACTGTGGGGCGGCACGGTGGCACAGTGGTTAGCACTGCTGCTTCACAGCGCCAGAGACCCGAGTTCAATTCCCGCCTCAGGCGACTGACTGTGTGGAGTTTGCACATTCTCCCCGTGTCTGCATGGGTTTCCTCCGGGTGCTCTGGTTACCTCCCACAGTCCAAAGATGTGCAGGTCAGGTGAATTGGCCATGCTAAATTGCCCGTAGTGTTAGGTAAAAAGGGGTACATGTAGGGGTATGGGTAGGTTGCGCTTCGGCGGGTCGGTGTGGACTTGTTGGGCTGAAGGGCCTGTTTCCACACTGTAAGTAATCTAATCTAATCTCAGGATGTATGGAAGGTTTGAGTTAGAAAGTAAGGCTGAGACTTTTTTCACCAGAGCGTAGGAGGTTGAGAGGCGATCTGATAGAAGTTTATAAAATAATGAGAGGTATAGATAGGGTTAATGGTTGTGCTCTTTTTCCCTAAGATGGGGGATTCTAAGACGAGTGGGCACATTTTTAAGGTGAGAGAAGAGAGATTTTTAAAAAAGACATAAGCAAATTGTTTACACAGAGGGTGGTTCATGTGTGGAATGAACTTCCTGAGAAAGTGTTAGATGTGGATACAATTACAACATCTAACAGACATTTGGGTAGATACGTGAATAGGAAAGGTTTGGAATGATGTGGGCCAGGAGCAGGCAGGTGGGACTAGTTTAGTTTGGGATTATGTTTGATATAGACTGGTTGGACCGAAGGGTCTGCTTCCGTGCCGGATGACTCTGACTCTAGCTAAAGCTCTGATGAAAAGTCATCTTGATTGGAAACGTAAGCTTGCTGTCTCTCCATGGATGCTGCCTGACCCACTGAGATCCAGTATTTGTTGTTTTCAGTACAGATTCCAGCAACTGCAGTAAATTCCTCCTCGAATGAAGGGCTATTTCAACCTCCTCCTAATGTTGCTTATGTTGTTTCTTAGATGAACAATCCAGCCATCCTTGTGGTAGGAAATGATGGACGTCTTACATATGATCACTTGAAGTAAGTTTTCATTTCATTTGTGGGGTGAACTTGAGTTGTTTTCGAAACTCAAATCAGCGTTTTGCACTTGAGGCTGAAAGGCAACTTGATGCCTCAAGTTTATTTTATGTTGGAGACTGACAAAGTGTTATTTGTAAGCTTCCCTCTAATCGAATTTAGAAAACCGATGCTTGTTTGAATGGATAAGGAAAGAAGTGACTTTCAAAGCTTGTATGGAAGTGAATACTTGGCTCATTTTTTCCTTTCTTCGTAATTTGCCACTTTGTGAGTACACTTACAACATTTAAAAGGAATTTGAACAGGTACATCAATAGGAAAGGTTTTGAGGGATATTGGCCAACTACAGGCACATGGGACTAGTTTTGTTTGGGAAACTTAGTCGACATGGACAAGTTGGACTGAAGGGTCTGTTTCCAGACTCTCTGGTTAAGGAGCGATGCCTTGGTTAATGTCTCACATTCTAACTATTCCAGAGGAATAATTCTTGTTTTATTTTGTAACATTAAGCTTTTAATGTCAAACCTTAATTGTTCCAGGTTTTTCTTGAGTGTGGGTATCATAGCAAGCGTTAATTATCTGCCCATTTATCAAATTTAATCATGAAGCATCTTGGTATTTTTTAAAGATGTTGTATAAGTGGGAGTTGTTGCTGACTCTGCTTGTTCAAGGTGATGTTGGGATGCTGTCTTCCTATTAATGATTGGCATTATCACTGAAGGGTCACTTATAGTGTCGTAGAGATGTATAGCATGGAAACAGACCCTTCACTCCAACCCGTCCATGCCGACCAGATATCCCAACCCAATCTAGTCCCACCTGCCAGCACCTGGCCCATTATCCCTCCAAACCCTTCCTATTCAACTTGGTCAGTTCTGAGAGACTTGGAGATAATTTGCGGCTGGAGTTATTCGTAGATGGGGTGGCACAAGATCAGGTTCCTTTGGGATCCAAATGAACTGGCTTCACTGCAAAACTGAGGCTTTTGTGGTAATTATCTTGGCTCTTGTCCATTATTACTAGAATTCACTTGAAAGCTTGCCATGCTGCTTTATGAGTACCTTGCCTCTTAAATTTTCTACATCAGATTCTAACTTTTATTTTTCCTTTCAATCCAAGAGAGTTGGACTTTCTGAATGTTCCAAAATAGTCCATTAACTTGCTACTTCATGTTTGTCATATAATTTTGAAGCCGGAAATCTCCTTTTTTAATGTTATGAATTGTCTACTTTGTACCTGTTTAATAAAACAGTAACTGGTTGGACCCATTTGTGTTTTTATCCAAATTACAGTGACGGAGGAAGCCAGACCTTGGGCTCCTGTTTCCGTGATTATCGCAACATCTATCACGCTGTGAGAATCAGAGTAAGGTATTACCAGAAGACATTACAGGTAAGTACTTGTAATACAGTCTGACTTTTATTCAAGTGTAACTTTATAGATTTGTTTGATGATTCTATCAGGTTTTGCCCTAGTCTTGAGTACTCCTCTTTCTTTCTAGAATTTCTTCATCCCCATTTGTTCTTCCTGGCTCACCCTGTGTTGAGCTGTAGTATTTATCTATGGGCAGCACGGTGGCTCAGTGGTTAGCACTGCTGCCTCACAGCGCCAGGGACCCAGGTTCGATTCCTGCCGTGGGCGACTGTCTGTGGAGTTTGCACATTCTCCCTGTGTTTGTGTGGGTTTCCTCCGGGTGCTCCGGTTTCCTCCCACAATCAAAAGATGTGCAGGTCAGGTGAATTGGCCATGCTATATTGCCCACAGTGTTAGGTGCATTAGTCGGGTAAATATAGGGTAAGAGAATGGGTCTGAATGGGTCACTCTTCGGACGGTCGGTGTGGACTTGTTGGGCTGAAGGGCTTATTTCCATACTGTAGGGAATCTAATATCTGGTATACGACAGGGTTAGACTGTTTGAGGAATGTTGGGGTGCTGGAGGAGGAGAATAGCTCGTGGATAATTGTCCAATCTCATGTTGTTGATTCTCAATTATTATCGTTTGACAATTTTTTCTCTCTGCTTTGTTCCAATTTTGCTTTTCTTCCACAGCCAACTTAGCATGTTCCATTGGAGATGTCTTTAAATTTTATTGGTTGGCTTCTGGAATTTTGTTCTCTAAGTAAATCATTGATTTCTAAGTATATCTCCCAGCGGTTTGTAGAGGGAGGACCCTGACTGTTATCTGTCTTTTGAATGTGATGCTGCATCCTCAGGGCGGCACGGTGACTCAGTGGTTAGTACTGCTGCCTCAGCACCAGGGTCCCAGGTTCGGTTCTGGCCTTGGGCAACTGTCAGTGTGGAGTTTGCACATTCTCCCCGTGTCTGCGTGGGTTTGCTCCGGTTTCCTCCCATAGTCCAAAGATGTGCAGGTCAGGTGAATTGGCCATGCTAAATTGCCCATAGTGTTAGGTGCATTAGTCAGAGGGAAATGGGTCTGGGTGGGTTACTCTTCGGAGGTTGGTGTGGACTTGTTGGGTTGAAGGGCCTGTTTCCACACTGTAGGGAATCTAATCTAATCTAATCCTCCAGGCAGAAACAGATCCAGTCTCTGTTCTGCTACATTGCTGATCATTTTCCTCCCCCTGGCGCCCCCTGCAGGTACACTTAAATATGGGCCAGACTGATCTCGACGAGAGCTACGAATTGTGCACAGAAGTGAAGGATATGAACCTTCCTTCGAGTGGATACTTTGGCATTTCAGCAGCCACTGGAGGAGTTGCTGGTGAGTGAGAAGGGAGCTTACTGGAGCGACGCTGCCGGTAGTGTTCATTCTGACTATTTGTGTAGGATTCCTCTCTTCCTGGTCAATCCTGGAGAATAATGTGCAGGTTTTCATCTTGTGTTTGGGTTGTCCTGCTGACCTACAATATGTCAGTACGGTATTGTCAAAATGCAACAACAACTTGCATTTATTATAGTGCTTTTAATGTCGCAAAACATCCAATTGAACACTGAGCCACGTAAGGAGATACTAGGACTGGTGACGAAATGCCTGGTCAAAGGGGGCCAGTGTTAAGGAGGATGGGGAGTTTGAAGACCTTTAGGGAGGGAATTCCAGAGTTTAGGATCCAGGCAGCTGCCAGAGTGGTGAAAATAGGAATGTTCAAGCTGAAGGTGTCACGGTTACCGTGGATAGATTTTGGGATGGATGAGATTAAACGGAACTAAGGAGGGGTTAGGAACATGGAGGGATTTTAAAGTAACGAGGTGAATTTTAAAGTTGAGGTGTTGGAACACTGTGAGAGGACAATATTCACAGTTACTGTGTTGGGCAAACTCCTGTAAATGTCTCTGAGGGAAGGAAATCCGCCGTCCTTATCTGGTCTGGCCTACATGCGACTCCAACCTCACAGCAATCATGGTTGACTCTCATCTGCCCTCTGAAATAGCCGAATGAGGCACTCAGTTCGGGGGGCAATTAGGGATGACCAACAAATACTGGCCTTGTCAGTGGCACCCACAACCCAAGAAAGACTTTAAAAAGAAAACTTGTCCTGGGGGGGGGGGAGAAACAAAAGTTAAATATTGCGGATTCTGCAAATCTGAAACTTGCTGCGTGCCGATGGTGTGGAAGTATATCGTGTTCCCTCTCTGTTGCTGGGTCAAATTCCCAGAACTCACTTCCTCACAGCATGGTCAGTGCATCCCACCTGGTCCCCTCACAGCTGCAGCAGGTCAACGAAGCCACTGACTCAGGGCAATTAGGGATGGGCAATAAATGCTGGCCCATCCAGCCACACCCACACCTTGTAACCATTATTTTTGAAAAAGCCTGAAGGGGTGACCCGGTGGCTCAGTGGTTAGCACTGCTGCCTCACAGCGCCAGGGACCCAGATTTGATCCCACCTTCAGGCGACTGTCTGCGCGGGTTTGCTCCGGTTTCCTCCCACAGTCACAAAGATGTGCAGGTTAAAGTGGATTGGCCTTGGGAAATGTGGGGTTACAGAGATAAGGTGGGTCAGAGTTGGATGCAGTTTGGAGGGTTAGTGCAGACTCGATGGGCCAAATGGCCTCTATCTGAACTGTCTGGATTCTGAGAGATGACAGGCTTGCTGTAATGCTTACATTCCAGAATATTTCCCTGTCTCTCTCCAATGAGCCACTTGAAACATCACAACATTCAAGATGATGGACCAAGTGCTGGAGTGTGGGCCCAATGTAGACAAAGTTGCTTTGACAAGACAGTACAGTGTCAATGAGCTGAAGGCTGTCTTCTGTACTGTATCATTCTATGATTTCCGATTATGAAAATCAGTTGATGCAAGGATGGACGAGGGTCCTTTAGATCCAGAGGAAACATCAAGCTGTAGGGAATAAAAAGCAGCCAGAATTTGTTTTGGAAAAGACATTTGTGCTGATGGACTTGGTGGAGATGATGGTATTGGATTATTGGGCAAGGTAGCACATTAAAGATTCAAAGGCTATTTCAGGCCAATGGAAAGGGAGAAAACAGGAGATTATGTTACAGCTGTACAAGACATTGGTTAAGCCACTGTTTGAACATTGTGTGAAATTCTGGTCTCCTCCCTATCAGAAAGATGTTGTGAAACTTGCAAGGGTTCAGAAAAGGTTTACAAGGATGTTCTCTTCGAGGAGAAAGTGAGGTCTGCAGATGCTGGAGATGGCAGAGAGCTTCTTCAAGGAAGGCATCCTTGTAAGAGGATTCGCAGTAGGTTGAAATCTTTGAGGAGAAAGTGAGGTCTGCAGATTCCTGAAGAAGGGCCTGTGCCCGAAACGTCGAATCTCCTGTTCCCTGGATGCTGCCTGACCTGCTGTGCTGTTCCAGCAATAAAGTTTCAACTTTGAT
>NC_057749.1:9902285-10010327 GCF_004010195.1 Chiloscyllium plagiosum
GTATGGAATGAGCTGCCAAAGGAAGTGGTGAAGGCTGGTACAATTGCAACATTTAAGAGGCATTTGGATGGGTATATGAATAGGAAGGGTTTGGAGGTATATGGGCTGGATGCTGGCAGGTGGGACTAGATTGGATTGGGATATCTGGTCGGCATGGATGGGTTGGACCGAAGGGTCTGTTTCTGTGCTGTACATCTCCACGATCTGTTGCGATAGTTGAAGGTGGGGCAAGGTATATTTCTTGTCATGTTTGAGTCAAATGGCATCCTCATTGCATTTCTTTCTGGTCTCCCTGCTGTAGTAAGCGTGTTGTGAAACTTGAAAGGGTTCAGAAAAGATTTACAAGGATGTTGCCAGAGTTGCAGGGTTTGAGCTATTGGGAGAGGCTGAATAGGCTGGAGCTATTTTCGCTGGAGCTATTTTCACTGGAGCAGCGGAGGCTGAGGGGTGACCTTATAGAAATTTATAAAATCATGAGGGGCATGGAAAGGGTAAATAGACAAAGTCTCTTCCCTGGGGTGGTGGAGTCCGGAACTAGAGGGCATAGGTTTATGGGGAGAGGGGAAAGATATAAAAGGGACTTAAGGGGCAACCTTTTCATGCAGTGGGTGGTGCATGTATGGAACGAGGAAGTGGTGGAGGCTGGTACAATTACAACATTTAAAAGGCATCTGAATTGGTGCATGAATAGGAAGGGTTGTGAGGGATATGGGCCAAATGCTGGCAAATGGCATTCTATTAATTTAGGATATCTGGTCAGCACGGACGAGTTGGACCACTGGGTCTGTTTCCCTGCTGTTCATCTCTATGATTCCTTCCGAATGTATGGTGAACATGGAATGGATTAACAACAATAAATTGATAATACAGTATCATGTGGTTTTAGTTCCATCTAGTGGTCAGGTCAAAAGTTGCGATTACTCAAACTGTAACAGGAAAATAAATCACTGTGCGTCATTGGTTACAGAATAAATACAAAATTAGTTAAAAGGAATTAAAAACTGTTGCCCCTTAAAGGTTCACTGAACTGACCAGGCTTGCTGCAGCTGAA
The DNA here is from genome assembly GCF_004010195.1 of Chiloscyllium plagiosum. NCBI lineage: Eukaryota > Metazoa > Chordata > Chondrichthyes > Orectolobiformes > Hemiscylliidae > Chiloscyllium > Chiloscyllium plagiosum. The sequence continues at coordinate 9,903,337 of NC_057749.1, forward strand.
GCTGACTGTTTTGAATCCTCAGTAGCATCTGTGGAGAGAAAGCAGGGTTAATGCGGCAGATCCAGTGGCCCTTGCTCAGAACCCTTTGGGTCCCTGGACCCAAAACGTTAATTCTGCTTTTTCTCCACAGATGTTGCCAAACCTGCTGTGCTTCTCCAGCAGTGTTTTCTTTTGGATTTTCAGCATCTGCAGTTCTTTAGTTTTAGTTGCTGTTTTCCACCTTCATACGAGTTGAAGTTTGAATTCCCTTGTGGTTCCTCTCCTTCGTAACGTTGTCCAGCTCCACCCGTCTGCTGCTGCATCCTTTACCTGGGCATTTGCTACCATTCTAGTCCCCACCTGGCTGTTCACCTTCTCTCGTCGTCAAAAAGGAATCCTGATGAAGGGCTTATGCCCGAAACGTCAATTCTCCTGCTCCTTGGATGCTGTCTGACCTGCTGTGCTTTTTCAGCACCCAACTCTCTGCTCTGATCTCCACCACCTGCAGTCCTCACTTTCTCCTGTTCACCTACTCTGTAAACCTGACCTCTTCCAAAACCCATCTCCCCATATAACTTGCACAAAATATCTTTCAGCTGTGCTTGCTAACCAAGATTGGCCCGACCAGGAACCAATGTCTGGATTTTAAAATTCTCATACCCCTGGTCAAAAGTTTCTTAACGTTTATGACCCTACCCAGCTCAACCGCACTCTTGAGATCTGTGCGGCCCTCCAGCCCTAGTCTCTGACAGCAACCCTCCATCGAGTTCCTTCTCTCCACTGTGAGTAGGCATGCATTTAATTGCCTCCAGTCCTAGCTCTGAGATACCTTCACCTCTCCATCCATCTCCTGCTTTAAGCTTCTCCATAAACCAACCCCTTGGACCACGCTTTTGATCGCGTGTCCAACCCCTTGGACCACGCTTTTGATCGCGTGTGTTGGAAGACCATAAGAAATCTGAGGACGTTATGAAGATGTGGGTGTACTTTGAGAGTTAAAAGCAGCAGAACTACCGGTCACAGCACCAAATGTTCTCAATAAGGCAACAATGTAACACTTGGTCGAGTAACTCGATTAGCTCGTTGCCTGGAGACAAAAACAAATTTTGAATTTGGCCAGTTTAAATTATACCCCGAAAAGTATCAAACTCCAATCCAGTTTGATTTGGCAATCTTTAAAAGCAAATGACATAATCTGATGCCTTGGGACCATTCCTTTCTCTAACCTATCTTTAACTTCCCTTCTATATTACTAGGAAGATCTGAATAGTAGAATGAAAGCTTGAGATAAGAAATGTGGATTGGGAGTTTTATTGGACTAGTAATATAGAAGGGACGGTAAAAGATGGGTTAGAGTAAGGAATGGTAAATAGTTAATTATTCTCTGTTATACTTTAAGAAATAAAGTTGTTAATTATATAACTTTAAATAGTTCTTGGCCTCTCGAATGTTTACAGATTACTGCACGGGATAAATCTTTTCTGTGTTGCTGGCTTTAAGTTAAGCAGGAAGGTTTACCCCGTGTTGTAACAGGAGAAGTAGGCCATTCGACCCTTCGTGCCTATTCTATCAATCATTAGGATTGTGGCTGGTCTGACATTCCTCACATCTGCTTTCCTGTATTTTCCTTGATTCCCCGACTGATCAAGAATCTGTCTGTCTGAACCTTAAATGTACACAAGGACTCTGCACCCCCATGGTTGTCTGTCCCCACCCAACCACAAAGACACCTAACCCTCCTCATCTCAGTCTGAAATTGGTGCCCTTTTATTCTGAGACTACACCCGCTGGTCTTAGGCTCTCGTAGGAGGGGAAGCATCCTCTCAGCATTGATCCTGTCAAGCCCCTTAAAGAATCCTGTCTGTTTCAATGGAATCTATTCTGATATCTCTCTCTGACTCCGTGACATGTTTTGCCTGATCACACTTTCAGTGAAGTGTCATGGGATGTTGTACACTGTTGAAGATGCGACATCAGTCCGTACTATAGAAATATTTTGTATTTGGTGATTTTTTTTTTTAAAAGGTAGCATCGATTGAAACCTAAGTCAGGTCTCTAATTAACTTTAAAATAAGATTACTTTGGGGAATGAGACTCTGGACATGACTATAGGAAAGGTCAATGCTGAGTGGAGATTTTCTGTTTCAGAGCCAGTGTTGGTGACTCCCTCTCTGCATTAGGTAACATTGCAGATAAAGTGGGTTTGACTGGGCATGTATTCACTAGAGTTTAGAGCGGATATAGCAGGGCTCGACAGAAAGATGCAGGGAGGATGTTTCCCTGGTTGGGGAATCAGGTACCAGGGGTCACAGTGTCTGGATATAGGGTATGAGGAATTCTCTCCCCCAGAAAGCTGTGGAAGTCAGATCACTGAATATATTCGATAAATACATTTTTATATCTTGAAGACATCAAAGATATGGAGAGAAAGTAGGTATACGGCATTGAGGTAAAGGATCACCCATGACACTAGTGAATTATTGGATCTAGCGTTTGGAGCTAAAGGGATCAAAGCAGTGGGCAGCACAGTTGCTCAGTGGTTAGCACCGCTGTATCGCAGCACTACGGACCCAGGTTTGATTCCAGCCATGGACGACTGTACAAACTCCACACAGACATTCTCCCTGTGTCTGTGTGGGCTTCCTCCAGTTTCCTTGCACAGTCCAAAGATGTACAAGCTGAGTGGATTAGCCACGGGAAACATGGGGTTACTGGAATAGGGTAAGGTTGTGGGTCTGGGTGTGTTACTTTTCAGAGGGTCGGTGTGGACTCGATGGGCCAAAAATGGCCTGCTACCGTACTGTAGGGATTCTGTGATATGGGAGAAAGCAGTAAAAGGCTGTTGATTTGGATGATTACAACGAATGACAGCAGGCTTGAAGGGCCGAATGGCCTACTCCTGCTCTTAGTAAATTCTGTTCATCTTCTCTTGCAGATGACCATGATGTTCTGTCCTTTCTCACATTCAGCTTGACGGAGCCTGGAACAATGGTGGGAATCATAAGGGCCCAGCCTTTGTTTGACCTGTGTTACGTAGAAACATGCCCCCCCCAGCAATACGTGGTTTTAACAAACGATTGCAACACTCTCCGAAAACGTGGCCAGCAACGTTCAAGGCGGTGTAGCTCAGATGGCGTGTAATCTTCCAGGAGTTTTCTACAAAACACTTTTGCAGTTCATTCCTGCCCCAGTGGCCATCATAACTGACTTGTGAATTCCATTGAATGGTATTTCACAGAAATAAAAGCTGTCAGTGCAGAATTGTAATGACAGTTTTCAGTTTTGTAACTTATACAGTAACTTGCATTGATCTTGTTCCTTTATAAACTTGAAACGAAATCCACAAACATTTTACAGTCGAAGAGAAACTAAGTGTTAGTGGGTGACTTCAGAAAGGACACCAGAGTTGTGGTTGAATAGATGGATGTGAAAAAAATCATAGAGATGTACAGCATCTTTGGTCCAACTCGTCCATGCTAACCAGATATCCTAACCTAATCTGGTCCCATTTGTTTGCATATGGCGCACAGCGCTAGTATCCGGGTTCAATTCCAGCCTCAGACAACTGTCTGTGTGGAGTTTGCACGTTCTCCCTGTGTCTGTGTGGGTTTCATCTGGGTGCTCCGGCTTCCTCCCACAGTCCAAAGATGTGCAGGTTAGGTGAATTGGCCATGCTAAATTGCCCATAGCATCCAGGGGTGTGCAGGTAGTGTGGATTAGCCATGGGAAATGCAGATAGGGTGGTGGGTGGCGTTCTGGGTAGAATGCTCTTTGGACGGTCAGCGTGGACTTGATGGACCGGATGGCCTGTTTCCACGCTGTTGGGATTCTATTCTATGCTATGAGGGATTTGAAATGTATAGGCCAGTAACCCAATCTGCAAACACAGGGGTACGATTTTGTTTTTGGTAAATTGTAAGACTTGTTTTGTATTCCTGACTGGCGTGCACACAGGTATTGTAGTGATTGGTTCAGAATTTTCTCTGGCTCACCCATCGTTTATGTTGCCCCATCCAGGATCCTTCAAGCCAGCTCCCCAGTGTAGAGCAGGAGGAGTATCAAAAGGAGTATGAGCGCTTTGAGAAAGACTTGGAGAAACGTAAAGACGAATTTCAGAAAGAACACCCAGAGTTGCAGACACCAGGTAATCTTGGAAAGCTCGGCACAATCTTTCACCATCTTTGTTCAGTGTTCAAGATTCTGTCTGAGTCGAGAGATTGCTCCTGCTTCTGTAATAAACCTGGAGTTGCTCTGTGCTTTCTGCTACTTGCAGAAGAAATGTTTTTGACCTGTATCTTATTGAAGGACATGTTCTGAATTCTGGTTCTTGGAATTCTAACGACATATCCATCTGAAAATATATCCATCTTTAAAGATTAGATTAGATTTGATAAGGATCCCCATGGTAGGCTCATTCAGAAGGTCAGGAGGAATGGAATACAGGGGAACCTAGCTGTCTGGATACAGAATTGGCTGGCCAACAGAAGTCAGCAAGTGGTAGTAGAAGGAAAATATTCTGCCTGGAAGTCTGTGGTGAGTGGTGTTCCTTGGGCCTCTACTCTTTGTAATTTTTATTAATGATTTGGATGAGGAGATTGAAGGATGGGTCAGCAAGTTTGCAGACGACACAAAGGTTGGAGGTGTCGTTGACAGTATAGAGGGCTGTTGTAGGCTGCAGCGGGACATTGACAGGCTGTAGAGATGGGCTGAGAGTTGGCAGATGGAGTTCAACCTGGATAAATGCGAGGTGATGCATTTTGGAAGGTCGAATTTGAAAGCTGAGTACAGGATTAAGGATAGGATTCGAGAAGCAATTGCAACAGATTGGAATGCTGCCCAGAGCAAAAAACAAAGGGACTACTAATGATGGTGAAGGAGGGATAGAGATTTAAAGTGCATGTAAATGAAAGGTGTAAATTGGAGAAAATTGGTCTGTGTTGAGAATAAAGTTAACAAGACAATCAAAGCATGGTTGGGAGGTTGGCAAATAGAAGATAGAGGTTATGCTCTAACATTGTGAACTCAATTTTGAGCTTTCAAGACTGAAGTACTGAAATGGAAAATGAAGGAAGCTCAGGATGAAAATGTTGGTATAGAACAGGGTGGCTTACTGAAATAACTGGGCCCGCAAGGGCTGATCTGACCTCCGAGTCAGTGCCCATTTCAATTCCCCTTAGATACTAAAGGTACCTAGGTAAAGATTCTTGAATATGGTCACAGAAATTTGAGGGTGCATACATGAGGATCAGTGGTTGGCACAACATCGTGGGCTGAAGGGCCTGTTCTGTGCTGTACTCTTCTATGTTCCCTACAGTGTGGAAACAGGCCTTTCGGCCCAACAAGTCCACACCGACCCTCCGAAGAGCAACCCACCCATTCCCCTATATTTAGCCCTTTACCTAACACTATGAGCAATTTAGCATGGCCAGTTCACCTAACCTGCACATCTTTGGACTGTGGGAGGAAACCGGAGCACCCGAAGGAAACCCACGCAGACACTGGGAGAATGTGCAAACTCCACACAGGCAGTTGCCTGAGGTGGGAATTGAACCCGGGTCTCTGGCGCTGTGAGGCAGCAGTGCTAACCACTGTGCCACCGTGCCGCCCAAATATATCCATCTAAACTTTTCAATGTGTGCCTCACCTAATTTTCTAGACACCAGTTACTTTGTCTTCAGTATCTGAAGCAGTTTAAAACTATTGGAGTTGCTGTGGTTGATAACTGGTTAAAAGAGCAGCGAATGTGGGCTGAATTCATTTTTCCTGGTTAACTGCAAGTTGTCAGGTTTGTAGTTTTCAAGCCCTAGTGAGATTTCTTACTGTTTAACTCATTAACTGCACACTTGAATGAAAAGACCACCACTTGGTAATGGCACTATCTTTAAAAGATCGCTGAATGAGCACGTGCCCAGCACTGTGAAGCTGTCCAGTTCAGTGCTTGACATGGTGCCAAGATACCTGGGAAAGGGATTGGGCATCCTGATGGAAGGAGTTGGTCCAAAGGAAGGACATCCTTTTCCTGGAGAAATGGTACCACCAGATCCTGCCCAGGTCCGTACCATCCCCACTCTGGGTAGGATGCTCTTCAGAGGTTCGGTGCAGACTCCATGGACCACACAGCCCCTATCTGTACTGTAGGAATTCATAACATAAGAACTAGGAGCAGGAGGAGGCCGTCTGACCCTTTGGAGCCTGCTCTGGCATTCAGTAAGATTGTGGCTGATGTTTGTGTGGACTCCGCTCCACTTACCCACCCATTCACCATAACCCTTAATTCCTTTACTGTTCAAAAAAAAATCTATCTTCGCTTTAAAAATGTTTATTTAAGTAGTACTTCAATGAATAACTCATTTATCTTACAACAATGCCAAACAGAAAATCAACACCTCTTCTGGCAGTCAGAAAGGAAGCTTATCCTCCATCCAGTTTGTATTCTTCCTGAATGTTAGCAAATGCTGTGTTTGGGCAAATAGTGTGTGTCTGTGTGTGTTGGGGGGGGGGGGCGGGTAAAGCGAAGGTTTCAATTGGCTGTGCGTCGTTTCTTTAAATCATCCCATTGGTTTTTAGACGAAGAGGCGTTTGAGACGGAGGGTCAGAGGGAGTTTCAGATGATCGCCGGAGGGCAGCGGATGATCCACGAGGAGTTGGAGAAACTTCGAGAGAGGTTGGACGCTGCGTTTACGGAACAGAGGCGGCACTCGGATTACCTGAGCAGGATGGGCAAGGACGAGCGGACCACCACAGCAGGAGGACATCCAGAGCAGGCAAGTCACGAGGCAATCTTCCTTCAAACAGTGTCATCTTCCTCCCTTCACCCAAGGCATGGCCAGCAGAGATTCAGCCGGTCCAGAGACCACCCATTTCTGCCCATGTGACAATATGTGCTACCTTTTGCACCAATGATTTACCAACAAGTGGATGCTTGTTAAAAATCACTGAAGTAAAGTTCAGCTCAATAACTATTAAGCTTGGGCTCAGTTCACCTGTAGCTTTGAGCTTATCCATTCTTCTGTTGCCTCTGGGTTTGATGATCCCAAAGCTCTCCTGAACCTTCCATTAACTGATGCCCATTCAAAACATAGCTTCCCGTATCCGAATGCGTGCAGAGTTCTGTTCACTTATTGTTGGTGTCCTCGTTCACTTGCATGAGCACCCTAAACAGCCAGACCTCAATTTGACTCAACTTGTCCTTGTTTTAACCCACTGCACAATCTCACCCCTCCATAAAGCTGCAATCTCCCCAAGGCTTCCTCCACTTGTGACTCCATGTGCACTGTGTCTTTATTCACTCCACCATTGTCAGCTGCACAGGCAGCTCCTCAACAACACTACCTCTCGGCTACATGTCTTGCTCTACCTATCCAGGTGCCTTGTAAATGGAATTGTCTAAGGCTCCACCACTTCCTCTGGCAACTCATTCCATACATGCATCACCCTCTCCGTGAAAATGTTACCCCATAGGTCCCTTTTAAATCTTTCCCCACTCACCTTTAAATCTATGGCCTGTAGTTTTGGACTCCATTACCCTGGGGAAAAGGCCTTGCTGTTCACCCTTATCCATGTCCCTCATGATTTCATAAACCTCTATAAGGTCACCCCTCAGCATCTGATGTTCCAGGGATAAAACCCCAGTCTATTCAGCCTCTCCCTACAGCTCGAACCCTCCAGTCCCGGCAACCTCCTTGTAAATCTTTTCTGCACCGCCTCAAGTTTAACAACATCTTTCCTATAGAAGGGTGACCAGAATTGTGTGCAGTATTCTAAAAGTGACTCGCCCATGCCCGGTACAGCCTCAACATGACCTCCCAACGCCTGGACTCAGTGTTCTGACCAATGAAGGCAAAGTGTGCCAGAGTAGTGCTTCATTGCTCTGTCTACCTGTAACTCCACTTTCTAGGATTATCCACCTCTGCCCCTAGGTCTCTTGGTTGGGCAACACTCCCCAGAGCCCTAAGTCCTGTGTATGTCCTGCCCTGGTTTGCCTTACCAATAATCAACATCTCACGTTTATCCAAGTCAAATTCCATCTGCCGCTCATCAGCCCATTGACCCAACTGATCAAAGTCCCGTTCTACCCGGAGATAATCTTCTTTGCTGTCCACTACACCATCTATTTCGGTGTCATCTGCAAACTTAGTAACCATACCTCCTACATTTACATACAAATCATTGATGTAAATGACAGAAAGCAATGTGCCCAGCACTGATCCCTGTGGCACACCGTTGGTTACGAGCCTCCAGTCCAAAAAACAACTCTCTATCACCACCCTCTGTCGCCTACCTTCAAGCAAATTTTGTATCCGATTGGCTAGTTCTCCTGGGTCTCATGGGCCCAAACCTTACTAACCAATCTACAATGTGGAATTTTGCCAAATGCTTTGCTGAAGTCCATATAGACAATGCCAACTTTTCTACCTCATTAATCTTCATCACCACCTCAAAAAAAACTCAGTCAAGTTAGTCAGACATGATTTTCTATGCACAAAGCCATGGTGACTATCCCTAATCTGTCCTTACCTTTCCAAATGCATATACATTGTGTCCCTCAGAATCCCCACCAACAATTTACCCACCACTAACCTAAGGCTGATTGGTCTATAGTTCCCTGACTTTTCTTTACCACCTTTCTTAAATAATGGCACCACATTAGCCAACTCCAGTGTTCCGGCACCTCACCCTTGGCTGTCAATGATACAAATATCTCATTAAAGGGCCCACCAGTCTCTTCCCTAGCTTCCCACAAAGGTCTGGGTTACACCTGATTGGGTCCCATGGATTTATCTACCTTTCTGCATTTTAAGTTAATCAGAACCTCTTCTGTAATATGAACTCTTTTCAAGTCATCACTAATTATTTCTCTAAGTTCCTTGTTCTTCTCCACAGTAAACACTGACGTGAAATACTTGTTTAGTTACACCAAAGTCCTTGTGTCTCACACCCCTCAGTAGGTTTACATAACTTGTGATCAGTTTTTATACTGGAACTGCAGATAGCTTCTGCCTGGAGCTCTTACACCTGAACTTAAATGTACTCAGCTTTAAGTAACTTCAGAGTTTTTTATCCTAATACTTCTGATCTGGACGAACATTAACTCTTCACATTAAGATAATCCAGTTCACTATATATAATCCTTCGCTTTCAGAAGCACCAGTCTATACAACTATCTTATTCCAAGTAATAACTAAACCAGAAATAAAAACTATAATCAAAGCACCTCTGTCTAAACTAGCGTTTCCTTTAAGCTTAAAAAGAAAGCCTCTTAAAAAGCATTGAAGCACCATTTTGTTTTTTTAACCCTTGCTGCAATGTGAAACAATCTAAAATGAAGAAAAGTCCATTCATGGTGCACACAAACCCTTATACCCTAAAGCTCTCGAAAGCTGTTTTAAATGGAATCACAGAAACACTTCGAAGTTCATTGTTAACTTCAGGCATACAGAATACACACTGGTTACTAACTCAAAAACTAGAAACCCAAACTTATATTTTTAAAAAGCATTTTTTATATGTTACACAGTTTATGTAATGATACACATTTTTAAACTTAGCTGATGTATAAAGGAAGTTTTATTGCTGAGTTACGTGTGATTGGTACTTGCGTTGCAAAGACACTTGGCTGCATTCCCTCTGTTCTTTTATGCTGTTATCGGCCCGACTCCATAGGGAGTTCTGCAATGATCCGCTCTTTTGTGGAGCAGCTGGGTTCGTGACAAATCCCTGTAGGCACCAAAACATCGGCAGTGAGATCGATTTTCTGTTTGTTAACCCCCACCCTGGCTGCCTAATTATACATTTCAGTTCGCCAACAAAACAAAGTATGTTGTTTCTTTGATCAAAATGCTGAAAGCTGGAAAATCTGAAATTAAGAAAAAGAAATGCTGAAAACATTGCATTTATAGGGGGAGAGAGTTTTATCCTGTTTTATTTCATGTTTTCTTATCAGTTTTTTGTTGACTTGATAAGCTTCACAGTATTGATTGATCACTCAGTCAAGGGACTATAGCTGCTAAGCAGTATTCCTGTGAGGGGAGAATCTAATTTCTTTAATGACACTGTATCTTTATATAGCACCTTTTAACATCGCCAAATATCCCAAAGCTTCATAATCAGACAGAATTTAACAACAACCACTTAAGGAGGTATTAGAATAAGTGACCTAAATTTGTATCAAACAGTTCCATTTCACAGATCACTTTAAGGAAGAGAGAGATTTAAAGAGGGAATTCCTTAAAGATGTGTACAGCAAACTGAAAATTAGGAATGTTAGGTTTCTTGAGGCTTTTTGATGGATATGTAATTTGTGCCTTGACATGTAGATGCACTGTTAGTACAATTGAGACTCTACCTTGACACTTAAGAGTACCCACTTGAAAACATGACAGTGAGTATTCCACAGGGAACACCCTCTCACTAAATCTGCCATTTTAAACGGTGCGTAAAATGATTAGAAACTTGGGAAAATAGTATTGAATTCCATAACACTTTGAAACAATGAAAAGGCTTCTATTGCCTTTAATCCTGCTTTCGAGTTATTTTTGAGGCAATCACTTTAATTAAATACTCCAGAACAAGGAAAGAAGATTTTAAATTCCAGACTATTGAGTAAACAATTCACTTAAATCTTTTATATATTAAAGAATGGCTTTACATCTTCCATTGTTATGCTTTGAGATTCTCTTTATTTGATTCATGTAATTATACCACAAATGTGCGAGCCAACCAGTGCCCTTTTCTAAGAGATAATCCGGAATATTCTATCTTGTCTGTATATCCCTGCAGACCTCACTCTAAGAGGCTTTGTCTTGGGGATTACTGGAATTACAATAATTTACGAGTGGAGTGACTGAGTATTATCTGACCTGATGTGTGCGCGCGCACACACAATCCACATTTATTGTAATTGTGTTAAAGTCAAGAGAAAATTGTTTTTTCTGCATTCAACCACTCTGTCCAAGAATAATGATTCCCTGGGAAAGATGCAGTTTGGATCCAGTGGGTTTCACGACCTCATCACTTCAGTTTGAACCTCGGTTACGGCTCCACTTCACCCCCCACTCTGTGGCAGTGTTGTGGCAGCTCATTGCAGTGGGCAACATGAACAGAGCTGGGCTGCAGAGCCATAGTTTTCACCTCTCCTCTCCACAGTGAGGCTATCTCAGTGAGAGTGAAGGTGTTGCATTGACCCTCACTATTTTAAACCAGGAGGTGGGGTGAATGGGTGAATGACTGACTGTCTGTCTGGGGATCCTATTGCGGTTGATGTAGAGTAACTTTCTGATGGAGTTAATATGTCCGGGTTTATTTACCTTTTATAAGGAGTTGCTTCTCTCACGTTTTCGAGAGAGGTCATTTGGGTTTTGGATAAAAAGGGAAATGAAGGGGTGGTGTTCAGATGGCCTATCAGCCATGATCATATCCAGTGGTGCAATACCTTCAGAGGACAGATTGGTCTAAACCTCATCCTCCCTCTTATAATGTTTAAATTTCATCCTCTTCAGAATAGCTCAAGTTCTTCAAAGGACATTGTTAGTATTGGGTTGTGAAGGATTAAAAGGGACGTTGCATACATTGAGCTGTGAGACTTTAAAGGGACATTGCTCGCACTTGGCTATGGGGTCTTAAAGGGGCATTGCACATTGGAGTCTAATTGCTGCCTTCACTTCCAGTGGGTATTGAAGACTCATGTGTTTTAAGGGTGGGCTGTTTTCTCTAATTTATCTTAGGATCATCGAATTCTTACAGTGTAGAAGCAGGTCATTCAGCACATCCCATGGCTAATCCACCCTAACTTGGGCATTATTGGACTGTGGAAGGAAATTGAAGCACCCGGAGGAAACCTATGTTGACACAGGGAGAGTGTGCAAACTCCCCACAGACACCTGAGGTTGGGATTGAACCTGGGACCCTGGAGCTGTGAGGCAGCTGTGCTAGCCGCCGTGCCTCCCATTCTGTGACAGCGATATGTGGTACCCCATAATTTGTAGTAGTTATTTAGCAATAGCCTGGCTGTGCAGATCATTATTGCTGGAGTTGTTTAGTGAGCCAAAGGCTGACTGAAGATGCAGTGTTTAGTACCAAAGGCAACATACTTCTTTGTAAATTAGAAATGCCTCACTTTGGCTAAAACATAGAAGTAAGGTATAATCTCTGTTCAGCTATAGTTGGAGGACAGTGAAAGTTATTGTGGAAAGATTAGATCAAACAGACCAAGTTAGAGTGTGAGGTGGAGGGGAGGAAGTACATCAGTCCGAATAAATAGAATAGATTAAAGAACACAATTTGCATTGTTGGTTGTGTCTTAGTTGATCTGAAATGCTTGAGTGTGATAATGAGTATGCTGAATGTGTGGGGGTGGGTGGGAGGGAGATCTCTTGATACAGTGGGTAGTCTCCCTGCTTCTGAGCCAGGTTCAAGTCCTGCCCTAGGATTTGACGAGCAAGCAAGATCTGCTCATATTACAGCCTGATGGGTTGAATATCAGCTTGTAAATCGTACTGACACATGTGGGGGTAAGAGTGGGAGAGATTCCTGGTCAGCAAAGTCACCGAGATCCCTGTGTACTGCAGAGTAATTGCCAAATAACTTACTAGGACCTTGCTTTCTGAGACGGAGTCAGTAAGCCTTTTGCTTAGATGTGTCTTTGTTTGATAGGACACCGGTGGCTCCGAGAGACTGGCATTGCTGCTTAACGGTCAAAAGGAGATGGTTCAGCAAGTGCAAGAGATAAGGTAGCTACTGCTTTTCTGTTTTTGGTAGGAATGCATATCAGATGCAGATGAAAGCAAGAGCCTGTTGCCACTGGAGGTTACCAGGGAGCAGTGGGTACAATATGAACGGTATCTTTGGGGAAAACCTTGCATTTTTTGATCCTTCATACAGATCCCTGGAGAGACTGACAACTTTGAATTTCTGTTACAAAGGACAACTCAAGATTTCTCATTTTAAGAATTATACTGTAACAAATGCACCAAAGGCAGGATCAGCTAAACATTACTATATAACTGATGCACCCAATTTCAGAACTCCGGATGCTGGAAACTAGGAAGAGAAATTACTGGAAAAGCATCTGTCGAGAGAAATCAGAGTTAACGTTTCAGGTTCAGGAGTTCTGAGGAAGGGTCACTCGACCAGAAACGTTAACTTTGATTCCTCTCCAAGGATGCTGCCAGACCTGCTGAGCTTTTCCAGTAATTTCTGTTTTTGTACTCCATTTCAGGCATGATATTTTGCACCTCCCCCCCCACCCTTCAATTTCCAACACAGCCCAAAGCACACTGCTGTGTTTACACGTTATGTTCCAATGTCTACAAAATTGTAATTAATCTCTGAACCAGCTCAAAGTTACCCAGTGTCAAATTGGCTTTTTCTCTTTTTTTTTCTGATGAGTTGTAATATCAAAAAGATAAAGTTGCCATAGTCTTACCAGACCATAGGGCTGCTCGCTCATTAGATACACACGACTGGTGGTGGTTTAACCTGAGAGTCACCGTGCCTCAGGCGAGGGAAGAGGTTGAGAAGGAGGCTGCGTTTACCTCTGTGGTAAACGCAGCCAGTGCAGGAGTCGAACCCATCCTGCTGGCATGACAAACAAGCCATTCAGCAATTGAGGTAACCGAACCCCCCCCCAAGGTTTAGTTATAATATTGAGGGTGCATCAAAAGTTGTCCTCAGTCTTGAGTGTCTGGCTTTCTGCATTTCCACAACCACCGCCTCTTTGGAGTTGCAAGACCCCCACCCCCCCAGGCACGCTCTCGTATTCCTGAGACAGCAAGTCTGCAAATAACAAGACCAGCAGCTTCTGTGCTTTGTGTTCAGATGTTAAATATTTCAATAGGACTCTCTCTGGATGCCTTGTTCTTCATAACAGCCAAGTCTCGGTGGCTTGTCACTAGAGTTACCAGTGGGAGGCCCCAGGCTCTCTTTCACCTTGAATTAAAAGAAAAAATTAAAGCAAAGATACTATGGCCTCACAAACCTTACATTTGTAACACCCTTATGATCTTGGAGCTGGTGAGATTTTCCTGGCTGTAGGCCAAAATGTATGCCTTGGTCAACACCTTGTTGCTGTTTGTGGGAACTTGCTTAATGCAAATTGGCTGCCTCTTTTCCTATGGAGTCATAGAATTCCTACAGTGGTAGCAGACCATTTGGCCCATTGTGTCAACGCCACCCCTCCAAAGAGATCCACGTCCCCTACCATTTCCCTGTGAACCTGCATTCCCCATGGCCAATCCACCTAGCCTGCACCATCTCTGCACTGTGGAAAGAAACCCACGCAGTCAAGGGGAGAATGTGCAGGCTCCACACAGACAGTTGACAGAGGCTGGAGTTGAGCCCGGTTTCCCTGGCACCATGAGATAGCAGTGCCAACCACTGAGCTGCCGTGCCACCCTATGCTATGGCAGTAACTGCATTTCAAATGAGTCTCTTTGGCTGCAGAGTTCTTTTGCAACTTCCAGAGGTCATAAAAGGCACTGTATGATTAAAAGTCCTTTTTTCGTTGGATTTTCCATTGTGGAAGAAAATTCTAACTCCGACTCATCAATGATTTCATAGGCTAGCTGAATTATTTTCACTGCATTTTTTTCTTTGTTTCTAATTCCTAGCATCCTGTTGTATTTTTTTTCATGTTTGATACTTTGCCATAAAAAGAGTCTCCAGTCTTTGATTTGAGGGAACTGAAGGATTTTCAAAACCCCTTCTGTTTAGTCTGAGCAGCACTGCATTAAGTGCCATCTGGATCCTGAATAAGAAGCTGAAGTCTTAAAGAGGACATGACAAGTGACAACTCTTATTAAACCCTTCTGCAGCGCATATGAAAGCAGCCGTGTGTGTTTTCATCCCTGTCCCTGTTCACAGAACTAAAGCAGCATGCCAATGAATTGGTGAGTTGGAAGTTCACTACTGGAAGTGGTGAGGGCTGGAAACTTACAACATTTCAAAGGCATCTGAATGAGTATATGAATAGGAAGGGTTTAGAGGGGTATGGGCCAAATGCTGGTAAATGGGACTGGATTAATTTAGGGTATCTGGTTGGCATGGACGAGTTGGACCAAAGAGTCTGTTTTTATGCTGAAAAGCTCTATGACTCTTAATTTGTTTGATTATTTAACACTCCACTGTCCTGTTTCCTGTTTCATTCCCCAATACAGTCACGTCATATCTTCAAGACAAACATTGATATAACGACATGGGGTCTGCCCCTCAGGAGTTATAATCTGCAAGGGGTCAATAGGCATCTTTCTTTGAGGGAGGCAGGTGGCTCAAGCATGAGGGGCATTTATCACTGCGATCCTCTCCGGTTTCTGGTACGCAGTTCATCGGGTGGAATGTGCTGCCTGCTCTCAATCCAGACAATCTACGTGTTGCAATGTGCCTCAAGACGAGAGGACATAGCTTTGTGTGTCATCTCCTGCTGTAAAATAAACTGAGGTCCCGGCACTGAATATCGCATGAAGTTGTCCGATCTTTTACAGAGCGGCTGTTTGGAGTCAATACGTTGTTCTCTGTAGATATGCTCAAACATAGACTTGCATTCCACAGCAATCAATGGGACCGGATGGCCGTAATGCTTTCATGTCTATAAAGGGAATCACTAAAGAGCCTATGATGGGAGATAAAACACTTACAAATTTACATGCTGTGTTAGAAGGCTAAAGGCACGCCAAATGCTTTGCTTTGACCTTCATTGCAGGAGAAGTTAAAAGGAAAATCAAAAGCCCATAGGCTACAGGGAGCATGTTTTCACCATTGCAGAGGTAACCTTTCAGACTTCCCTTTTCCGACTAGATTACTGGGTATCTTCATGAAGCATTCTCCAGTCTCCACACTTGTGTTTATATAGTGCCTTTTACTCCTAAAACATCTCAAGGGGCTTCACAGGAACGCGATAGAATGGCAGAATCTCTACAGGGTAACGGTAGGCCATTTGGCCCATCGAGTTCACACTGACTGCTGAAGAGCACCAGCCCCCACTGACCAACTCTATCCCTCAGCTCAGCAGGACTGGTAACATCTGTGGAGAGAAATCAGAGTTAAAGTTTCAGGTCCACATGAGCTCAGTTTGTGCAGCACTTTCTCTTTTTATTTCAGATTTCTCTCCACAGATGCTGCCAGACCTGCTGTGTTTTTCCAGCAATTTCTGTTTCTGATTTACAGCATCTGCAGTTCTTTGGTTTTTACCCTATCCTTCCTGCAATTCTGTAACCTTGCATCTCCCATGGCTGACCCACCTAGCCTGCATATCCCTGCACATTACGGGGCAATTTAGCATGGCGAATCCACCTAACCTGCACATCTTTGGAGTGCAGGAGAAAACCAGAGCATACAGAGGGAACCCACGCAAATGGAAAGAATGTGGAAACTCTACACAAGCAGTCACCTAAGGCTGGAATTGAACCCACCTCCCTAGCACTGTGAGGCAGCAGTACTAACCACTGAGCCACTCAATAGGACGCCAAGTCTCTCAATATTCAGGCAGTTGCTTAAAAACTTCAACACGGTAAATTTTAAAGGAGAAAGAAAGAGGGGGAAAAAAAAGTGCTGGAGAAACTCAGCAGGTCTGGCAGCATCTGCAGAGAGAGAATAGTTAACACTTGGAGTCTTCAGGAAGAAAGGTCCTATTGGACTCAAAACGTTAACTCTGTTTTTCTCTCTCCACATGAGCTCAGTTTCTCCAGCATTTTCTCTTTTTTTATTTCAGGTGTCCAGCAGCTACAGTGTTTTGCCTTTTTATTTGGGAGACAGCGAGGGAATTCTGGAGCTTGGGGCCAGAGTACCCTCCCCTATCAGCATTCCGTAAAGACCACTCCCTCCGTGACTCCCTCGTCCCCTCCCCTATCAGCATTCCGTAAAGACCACTCCCTCCGTGACTCCCTCGTCCTTGAACCCCGCCCCTCCAACCGCCACCAGGACAGAACCCCACTGGTCCTCACCTACCACCCCACCAATCTCCATGTACAGCGCATCATCCGCCGTCATTACCGCTACCTCCAAACGGACCTCACCACCAAGGATATATTTCCCTCCCCTCCCCTATCAGCATTCCGTAAAGACCACTCCCTCCGTGACTCCCTCGTCAGATCCACACCCCCCACCAACCCAACCTCCACTCCCCGCACCTTCCCCTGCAACCGCAGGAGGTGCAAGACTGGCGCCCACACCTATGAGGGAACTGGTGAAATCCGAGTTCATCCCTTGTGGTTGGAGTGTTCCTAGCCGGAAGATGAGGCGTTCTTTCTCCAACCGTCGTTTTGTTGTGGTCTGACCAGTTTCCTCATTTCCCCTGCCCCCACCCTGTCTCAGTCAAATCCATCAAATTCAGCACCGCCTTCCTAACCTGAGATCTTCTTCCCGACCTCTCCACCCCCACCCCAGTCTGACCTATCACCCTCACCTTGACCTCTTTCCACCTATCACATTTCCGACGCCCCTCCCCCAAGTCCCTCCTCCCTACCTTTTATCTTAGCCTGCTGGACAAACTTTCCTCATTCCTGAAGAAGGGCTTATGCCCGAAACGTCGATTCTCCTGTTCCCTGGATGCTGCCTGACCTGCTGCGCTTTTCCAGCAACACATTTCCAGCCAGAGTACAATCACCAGTGGTGGCGGGATTCAAATCAGGGATGACTAAGAGGGTCAGAGAGAGTGTGGAGAGTTGTGGGGCTGGAAGAGATTCGAGAGTGGAGAGGATGAATGAGGGCACAGTGATTTGAAACCAAGGAGATTGTAACGTTAAAATTGAAGCATTGCTTAATTGGGAACCAATGAGCTTGGGTGAGAAGCGAATAAGATTTCGTTGTGCTAAGATTCACTCACCAAAGATTTGAGATGAAATGAAGTCTTTGGACGATAAGAATTTGAGAGATTAACTAGGCAAGCATTCAAATAGTCAAGGCAGGAGGTAATAAAGGTATGGATGAATGTTTTTTTTGATTGGATTTATTATTGTCATGAACCGAGGTACAGTGAAAAGTTTTGTTCTGTGTGGAGTGCAGGTAGATCATACCACGCGAAGTGCATTAGGGTAATGGAACAGAGCGAGGAATACAATGTTATGGCTGCAGAGAAGGTGCACAAAGACCAAGATCAGTAATAAATTTTAAAATTGGAGGGGTCTATTCAGCAATCTAATAACAGCGAGGAAGAAACTGTTCCTGAATCTGTTGGTCCATGTGTTTAAGCTTTGGAATCTTCTCGGTGAGAGGTAAGGCAGAGTTGGGCGATATTGGCTGAAAATAGGGGGGGGTATTTGTTATATTCCGGTTATATGTTCAGAAACATTGAAGATAGGAGCAGGAGTAGGCCATTGGACCTTTCAAGTCTGCTTTGCCATTCATGGCTGATCATCTGGCTCAGTACCCTGTTTCCATGTTGTCCCTGTTCCCTTTTGATTCCTTTAGTCCTAAAAACTATATCGAGCTCCTCCTTGAATGTATTCAAGCTAGGAAGCTCATCTCTGGCAAATGTGACATGATGATTGCAAACAGACTGGTTTGATTCTAGGGAGAGCCCTGGAGCCTGTGGATAGGGAGCAAAGTGAAGTTCCTGACTGGTGCAAAATAATGGCTTCAGTGCAATCCGCAGTTAGTTGGAGTAAAATTCCTATTGGCCAGTTCTCAACTTTGGGCATGCAGTTTAATGACTGAAATGACATGATCTAACTTCAAGGCTTCTTTTCACCAGCTCTATCAGCCTGGGCCTGACCCCCCCCACCACTTCCAAAACTTTCTTCAAATCTTCAGTTGTTTTCTTTGAAGTGGAATGTCAGAAACTGATGGATCCAGAACCTCTGGTGACGCTTACAATCGCACAATAGTTGGTCCGTGTCTTTTGATTCATGGAGAAGCATGCTAGGCAAAAGATCATTGCCATAGTCTTCCTAGACTGCTCTCTCAGTAGTGGTAGTTCAACCTGAGGGTCACCATGTCTCAGGTGAGGGAGGGGAGGTTGGGAGAGAGAATCCATCGTGCTAACCTCAGCCCAGTGTGGGAATTGAACCCACACTGTCGACGTCACTCTGCATCATAAACCAGTCATCCTGCTGTAGGGGTCCCGTTAATAGGTTTGGTCAAAAGAGAAATGAACATAGTTATCTTTTGCTCTTCATGTGTTGTATTTTCTACAGAGATTCAGCAGAAGGTACCAAAACAGTAGTGGGTGGGCAACAGTGATCATTGTTTCAGTGCAACCACACTTGGTGGTCAGTCTGAACCTTCATGCATTTGGTTGCCCCTGGAGTTTTGAATTTCAGCTGTGCCCTGGTTTTAACTTGGGGCACAGTGAGTGAGCCGCAGTGCAAAACTTGGAGAGACAGTTCATTCAGCTGTTGACCCCATCTGAAGAACCTTACACCATTGCACTGTGCTGTCTTTTCAGAAGAACTAATCCATTTCATCCCAACTCTTTTCCCCCCCCCCCCTCCGGCCTTTTCCCTCACACTTTTTTTTTTAAAAAAACTGATTTCTTTGAAAAACCATTGTGGATTTTTCTGCTGCTGTTCTTGATACCGTTCCTAACACTCGTCTCTATGTGAAACTTTAAAAAAAGATAAACAATTTTCCTGAACTCTACCTTTGTGCTTTTCGGTGATGAGATTGCATTTAGACTGTTGAATTGCAATTGAATTCCGAAAATTGTTTTCCCCAAAACCTGTTGTCATTTTGAACACTTCCATCTCATGTCTTGTTGACTGGTTTTGGTTCTTGTAACTGAAATCTCTTGGTGGTATCTTTGTAAATCCCTCCTCTGCCATCTTCAGGGCCCCAACACTTGCTTTGGCAAAAAAGACGTGGCAAGTAGAATAGTTTTGCTACTCTGTTGTAATTGAGTGAAATGTCTACTAGTTGTGGAAGAGCCAGGAAATTGCTTTAAAAGGTAATGGTTCTGACAGGGTTCATGTTGCATTAAACAGCACCCAGTCTGGATCTTGAAGGGAACAGATGTGTCATTTCTGCTTCCCAATCGTCTTAATAGCAGCATGTGACTAGATAACGGCACTTTTATCCAATTGCTATCATGCAATATATTACGTCTTGTTAAGGGAAGAGTCTGTTCTTATTAAGACTCATTAATGGTCGTTTCCTAACCACGTAGGTTCTTAAACCCAGTCAAGGAAAGAGGAATGGTGGTAGGATCCTCCTACCCACACATACCACCTAAATCTGCAGAAGGGAAAGGAATTCACACATGCCCCATACACAATTGGATGTTAACTTATTATTGAATACGTGTAATTCGTCATTTGAAGAGGTCAGAGTGCACTCTACCCGGGTTCAAGTCCCACCTACTCCAGGGGTGTGTCTTAACCTCTTTGAGCAGGTCAGTTAGAAAATATCAGTAGCCCTATGTGTGCGTACCTATGCAACAGCCCTGTGTGAGCAGTACCTATACAACATGGGGTGCAGCAGTTCAAGAGGTCAGCTCACCACCACCATCTCCAAGGCAGTTAAGATGGACAATAAATACTTGCCCAGCCAGCAATGTCTCTATCCCTTGAACAAATAAAAAACTACTTTGATAATTTAAAAACCTCCATTAAGTAGCCTTCCTGGTCTTATTGTTTCCTGAGAAAAAGGCCTCAGCCCATTCCGTCTGATTAGTGCACCCTTGCAGTCATGGTATCATCCTATGGCCTCTCTTATTCTTGATGTCAAAGAACAAAGAAAATTACAGGAACAGGCCCTTCAGCCCTCCAAGCCTGCCCTGATCCAGATCCTCTATCTAAACCTGTTGCCTATTTTCTAATGATCTGTATCCCTCTGCTCCCTGCCCGTTCATGTATCTGTCTAGATTCATCTTAAATAATGCTATTGTGCCTGCCCCACCACCACCACCGCTGGCAATGTGTTCCAGGCACCCACCATCCTCTGCTTAAAGACCTGTCCACGCATATCGTCCTTACACTTTTCCCCTCTCACCTTGAACCTAGTAATTGAATCCCCCACTGAGGAAAAAGCTTCTTGCTATCCACCCTATCTACACCTCTCCTGACTTTTTTTGTAGACCTCAGTTAGGACCCCCTCAACCTCCGTCTTTCTAATGAAAATAATCCTAATCTACTCAACCTCTCTTCATAGCTAACACTGTCCATACCAGGCAACATACTGTTGAACCTCCTCTGCACCGTCTCCAAAGCATCTACATCCCTTTGGTAATGTGGCGACCAGAACTGTACGCAGTATTCCAAATGTGGCCGAATCAAAGTCCAATACAACTGTAACATAACCTGGCAACTCTTGTACTCACTACCCCATCCATTGAAGAAAAACATACCATATGCCTTCTTGACCTACGTTGCCATCTTTGGAGTACAATGAACTAAGATCTCTTGATTAAATCGATTTTGCTCAGGGCTTTTCCATTTACCATATAGAATCTGCCACAGTGTGGAAACAGGCCCTTTGGCCCAACAAATCCACACCGACCCTCCAAAGAGTAACCCACCCAGACCCATCTTGTTACCTTATTACTCTACATTTACCCCTGACTGATGCACCTAACCTACACATCCCTGGACACTATGGGGCAATTTCCCATGATCAGTTTATCTAACCTGCACATCCCTGGACACTATGGGGCAATTTCCCATGATCAATTCACCTAACCTGCACATCTTTGACTTGTGAGAGGAAACAAGAGCACCCGGCGGAAACCCGCACAGACACTGGGACAATGTGCAAACTCCACACAAACAGTCAGTCGAGGCTGGAATTGAACCCGGGTCCCTGGTGTTGTGAGGCTACAGTACTAACTTACTGAGCCACTGTGCAGTTCACTCTTGAGTTAGATCTTCCAAAATGCATCACCTTGCATTTGCCCAGATTGAACTCTATTTGCCATTTCTCTGCCCAACTCCCCAATCTATCTATATTCTGCATTATCTGATAGTCTCCTTCACTATCTGCTACTCCACCAATCTTAGTGTTATCTGCAAACTTGCTAATCAGAACATCTATACCTTCCTTCAAATCATTTTATATATATATAGAAACAACATGGTCCTAACATGGATTCCTGTAGAACACCACTGGTCACAGTTCTCCATTTTGAGAAACTCCCTTCCACCATCACTCTGTCTCCTGCTGCCCAGCCAGTTCTCTATCCATCTAGCCAGTGCACTCTGGACGCCATGTGTCTTCACTTTCTCCATCAGCCTACCGTGGGGAACCTTATTGAACACCTTACTGAAGTCCATGTATGTGACATCCATAGCCCTTCCCTGATCAATCAACTTTGTCATTTCCTCAAAGAATTCTATGAAGTTGGTAAGACATGACCTTCCCTGCGCAAAACAAGCAAGTTAGCATTGAACATTTCTGATTCCGTCTCTCTTGATATATGTTCTATATATGATTCTGATTTCCATTGGATTAGTTATGCTGTAGATGATGCCCAAACCTCTTAAGAAGTTACTTCAAAACCAGGTCCCAGTACATGAGAGCATTACTTGTTGGTGTTACTGTTATAGGTCACCTTTCACGAGGCTCATAGACTTTGCGCAAAGTGAAAATAGAAACTGGAGGAGCTGCACTTTAGTTGGTGGCTTGAAATTGTTAGTTTTTGAGTATTCAATTGGAATTGCTGATCAGTAATTGGGATGGAGTGCCATTCTGCCTTGTCTAATTTCACTGCTGTCCCACCCTCCTGTTTCCTCCCTGTGTAACCTCATTCATGGTGGCTCAGTGGTCAGCACTGCTGCCTCACAACACCAGAGACCTGGGTTCAAATCCACCCTGGGATGATTGTCAGTGTGGAGTTAGCACGTTCTCCCCAAGTCTGTGCAGGTTTCCTCCCATAGTCCAAAGATGTGCAGGTTAAATGGATTGGCCATTTAGGGTGATAGGGTAGGGAATGGGTCTGGGTGGGATTATCTTCAGAGAGTCAGTGTGGATTTGATGGGCCAAATGGCCTGCTGTAGGGATCTGATGTCCCTTGTTTGAAAGACCAAAGAAAGGTCTTTCAGCAATGATTCTGTCAAAAGCTTTGGTGATTGAGTTGAATGGAAGTTGCAATTATCAGAATATTGTCTTGCCTTGTATTGAAATCTCATTCTAACTGCGCTTGACATATTTACACAGCACAATCTGTCCATACCCTGAGGTTGACATTAATCAGCTTTTGACATGGTTTCTTGAGTGTCTGCAATCCCCATTGGCTTCCCATTAGTTTCCCAGCTGGGTTGCAAATTAAATCAGGTTGTATTTTATGAGCCCCATAGACAGCATTAATTATTTCTTTTTGAAAGTTGACTGACTGAAAATACCCCACAAAAAGATGTCACATTTTAAGACCTTTACTGTTTTTCAAAAAAATATAAAAGCAACATTCTGTAACTACTGTTTAGGAGTTAACAACAGAAATGGTCTTCATATGAATTACAGCACAAACAGCCACAGTTATGTTACACTCCGTTTAACTGGACACCATATTCTCCTGAAACCGCTCCAAAGCTTTCCTCCATGCCTGATGTAAAAGTGAAGTACTATTGATACTCAAAAATCTGAAGTTAAATCAGAAAGGCTGAAGAAACCTATGAAGTCTGGCAGCATTTATTGAGGGAGGAACAGAATTAACATTTAGACTTCAATATGATTCCCCATCAGAACTGTTACAGAGCAAAATCTGATTGAACTCAAGTCATTAACACTCGTTTTTGCAGCACTTTTTCTTTTTACTGTCATACTGATTGCGTGTTTCTTTCCTTCTCTTCCAGCTGACTCACTTCTAATCCTAGGACTGACTTTCACTTTGAAGATTCCTTCCCTCTAGGCCGAGCTGGTCAAATCTTCCAGCCTTTCCTCTTGCCTCCAGTTTGTCTCCCTCTATCTCTCTTTCTATTCCTTTTCTTTCACGAATGTGGGCACACATTCTTGCAGACTCACTTGATTCTGAGGTTCAGTTAAATCTTAGGAAATGCTGCAACATGGCATTGCAACGCTTGTGATGGACTGTTCTCTTCCTAAAGGCCATCTCCTTTGGAATGTGAATCATCTGGAACTTTTCAGGGATAAATTGGCGATTGTCCTGGCTTCCAGCTCCATTTGAGCAAGGAATTAAATAGCCAGCTTCAGGTATAACTATTTAACCATAAGAATTAAGGGTGGGGCAGCCCTGTGGCTCAGTGGTTAGCACTGCTGCCTCACAACGCAAAGGACCCAGGTGTGATTCCACCCTCAGATGACTGTCTGTCTGTGTTGAGTTTGCATGTTCTCCCCATGTCTGCGTGGGTTTCCTCCCGCAATCCAAAGATGTGCAGGTGTGGTGAATTGGCCATGCTAAATTGCCCAGTGTTCAGGGATGTGTAGGTTAGGTGCATTAGTCAGGGGTAAAATGTAGAGTAATAAGGTAAGGAGATGGGTCTGGGTGGGTTACTCTTCGGAGGGTTGGTGTGGATTTGTTGGGCCTATTTGCACACTGTAGGGATTCTATGAATCATGGTTTCTTTGATTAGAAACTTGAAACTTTGCGAAGGGATTAGAGGAAGCTGGGCTGGAGAAGGTGCCAATGCAGCAAAAATGCCAGCAGAGGCAGGTTAAGTCAATGGGCAGCTTCTGTATCCCACATTCAATATAACAATATAAATTATAAATCCCTTTCCCTTGTGTCAGATTGTACGTGTTTGTGGATTTACATTGTTGTAATAATGTTGGTTTTATGCCTCTACAGTAAGCCTGCACATGGTTAACTCAATTTTCAGTGCCTGACATAATTATCTGACTATGAACCAGGATGTGCCTCCCTCTACATAATAGCCCATCCACAGATCAGAAATGCAGTAAGCTTGTGTGCAATAAGAGCACTCTTCAGTGTTGTTCATTGAAATTAAGAGCTTTTATAGCTGAGATTCTGCTTTTGTATAGTGTGTTTTAAAATGTGTCTCATTATTAAGGAGCAGCCCAAAGGTTACGGATTCATACCAGGATGTAAATTTAGTAAGGTAAAGTGTTTGGATTCTAATTAAAATATGCAGATATTTTTGTCCCTTTCCTGCTGAAAGCATTGAATCATAACTCCCCAGGCACAGCTCAAGGCCCCCCCCCCCCCCCCCCCCCCAACTCCATTTGTGTCGGCAGGTATGCCTTTAACCAATGGCTCTTAAGCAGATTATCTGATCATTTATCTCCTTTCTGTTTTTTGGGAGCTTGCTGTGTCTGAATTAGCTTAGTCTCCGACATTATAGCAACAACTGCTCTTCAGAAATACTTAATTAGCCGTCGGGTAAATGTTGCATAAACGCGAGTCCTTTTTCTCTCTGATTATTTTGGCATGTCAGGATTTCTTTATATTTTTTCTTGGATTGTGGGCATCACTGGCAAGGTCAGGATTTGTTGCCTGTTTTTCATTGCCCTTGAACTGAGTGGTTTGCTGGGCCATTTCAGAGGGGAGTTTAAAGTCAACCACATAGCTATCAGGTCTGGAGTCACATGTAGGCCAGACTGGGTAAGGACAGCAGGCTCCTTTCTCTACGGGGTTTTTATGACAATCTATAATAGTTTTATGGTCACCACTGCTGCAATTGGCTTTCAGCCAGTAGTTTTATTGATTGAACTTGGATTTTACCAGACTATTAGTCTGGGTTTCTAGTTTAGTAAATTTGTGATATTACCAGTTGGCCATCCCTCCCCAAACACAGTGAGCAGCCAAGTGTGCTAATACCTATGTTTGACCTCACATTAGAAATTCTGGCTTGTTTTCATCCCCCCTCGATGAGCCAGACTTGCTGAAACCCATTGTGGCCTTCCTACTGTTTTGAGATCAACAGTCTCTTTATCTGTGGGGAATTGGGCGTAGAACTTGATGGTTCATCTATGCGCACTGTCTTTATCAGTTGAACCATCAAGGAACCTGCAATTATTGTCAAACCTGATCTTGCCTAGTTTTTAACTGCCCTTTCTGGCTTGCCTGTAACATTTGGTGTTAGTCATTGCTGCTGCATTTCTGGTAGTGTTTACAGTTCCATGTTGATCATTTATCAGAACTTGTTCAAACCTCTTAGCCTACCTCATGGCAACTACTACGGATCCGATTCACTCAATTGCTAAATAAATTTTATTTGATGTTTTAAAAAGCAACTTTTATTTCGGCTTTCTCATCTGCTTGTCCCAGATGCCAGGACTATAAAAGTATGTGTTTGATACCAGAACTTACTCTCTTTAGCAGTGTTTTCGAGGAGATTGAAGTGTTTTGTGTACCCTCGGGTATCTTGCGCACTGTTCCTCTGTATATTTTTGTTTTTTTTTTAAATATGTCTCTTGTCTAATAGCTCCAGTGAGCCCTCCATTGAACAAACCACTCTCACTTTCTTCCCTGTGGTTCTTCCCTGCAAAGATTTATTTTGGCAATGTCCTTGTGCTGTGCGCACCTTGTAATTTGAGAAAATGTCTTGGTGGTTCCTGGCAAGTCAAGCACAGGCTTAATTTCTGTGACCTGTAATTTTCTACATGGAAGTGATTGTCTAAGTGGATATGGTATTTATCATTGGCTAAATCCATAGTATTTATCATGAATTTAACTCCTGTCCTCTTTGATTTGTTGTAGCTCATTTGTTTTGCAGTTTCAAAAGGAGAAAAATGTAAACTTCTATTTGGCTGAATTTAAAATTTTTAAAAGATCTGTTGAAAAATAAAGCCATAATCTAACTGCAACAGTGACTACATTTCAAGTACATTGTTGGCTGTGTAGAGATTTGGTGGTCATGAAAAGCACTGTACAAATTCAAGTCACCTTTTCTTTTTTACAAACTACTCAAAATCCACAGCAAGTTAGTCAGTATCTGTAGCAAAACTGGAGGATATGACATTTGATATATTCCCACCTCTTCAAACAGAGTACATAGAAAGTGTTACACATTGTACTTTCTCTTTGCGAATTTGAATTTGCTTAATCATAGGGATGCACAGCACGGAAACAGACCATTCAATCCAACTCGTCCACGCTGACCAAATATCCTAAATCCAGTCCCATTTGGCCCATATCTCTCTCAACCCTTCCTATTCACATACCCATCCAGATGCCTTTTAAATGTTGTAATTGTACCAGCCTCCACCACTTCCTCTGGCAGCTCATTCCATACACGTACCACCCTCTGTGTGGAAACAATTGCCCCTTAGGTCCCTTTTAAATCTTACCCCTCTCACCTTAAATCTTACACCCACCCTCTGAAAAAGGCCCTATCCATGCCCCTCATTAATTTTATAAACTTCTGAATGATTACCCCTCAGCTTCCGAAACTCCAGGGAACACAGCCCCAGCTTGTTCAGCCTCTCCCTATAGCTCAAATCCTCCAACCCTGGCAACATCCTTGTAATTTTTAAATTATCATCATCTTTGCTATATGCTTCCTGATTTTCTACTTCTAACTTTTGCAATTAATTAACACATGCCTCCAAACCAGAGCAGGATGAGGGGAAACTGTTTCCATTGGCAGAAAGTTCTGTATTCCTTCAGATTCAAGGTAAATTACGAACCGACTGGGACCAAGGTGAGAATTTGTTTTTATTTCGAAGATCGGGAATGCAATGCCTGAAAGAGTAAAGGAAGTAGATTCAATGGTAACGTTCAAAAGGAAGTTGGATAGGTAATTGGAAGGGGGAAAACTTTCAGGGACGTGGGAAAGAGTAGGAAACTGGGAGCATTTCGACAGAGTTTTCAAAGCCATTGGTAGACTGAATGGCTTTGCTGAGTCATTCTGTAATTGTAATGTTTCCTCTTCCTCCAATCTGATTGCTGTTCCTGTTCAGTCGGTGATTGGGGGAGGTGATAGAGGAATGGTAATGTTATTGGGCTAGCATTCTAGGGACCCAGGCTCATGCTCTGGATTTAAGTCCCACCTGCTGGCAACTGATAAATCAAGAATATAACCAGTCTCTGTGACAGTGACCGTGGAACTAATGTCAATTGTTTGTGAAAACCCGTCTGGCTCACTGTTCTTTCAGGGAGGGAATCTGCCACTCTTACTCGCTCTGACTGATGTATGAGTCCACACCTAGAGCAATGTGGTTGACTCTTGACTGCCCTCTGGAATAGGTGATCAAGCCACTCGGTTCAAGGGGAAATTGGGAGCAGGCAACAAATGCCTGGCCTTGCCAGTGACAACCACCTCCTGCAAAGGAATCTTAAATGGAATGATCAGGTGTACAAACAGTTTGGCTTGAAAATACGAGGCAGGAGGCACAGTGATTCAAGTCTTGGACTATTAATGTCTGAACTTGGGGCTTTCAATGGAGTAGTGGCAAAACATAAGGTGGCACAGTGGTTAGCACTGCTGCCTCACAGCGCCAGAGACCCGGGTCCAATTCCCGCCTCAGGCGACTGACTGTGTGGAGTTTGCACGTTCTCCCCGTGTCTGCGTGGGTTTCCTCCGGGTGCTCCGGTTTCCTCCAACAGTCCAAAGATGTGCAGGTCAGGTGAATTGGCCATGCTAAATTGCCCGTAGTGTTAGGTAAGGGGTCGATGTAGGAGTATGGGTGGGTTGCGCTTCGGCGGGTCGGTGTGGACTTGTTGGGCCGAAAGGGCCTGTTTCCACACTGTAAGTAATCTAATCTATAAGATTTGGATGAAATCCAGATATAGTTGGAAAGATGGAAGTCATCCTCATTCAAATACTTTTGGAAGGACAAACATAAAAGAAACCTATTCCTCCTCTTGGGATCTTGTGGTGTAGTGGCAATGTCCTTACCTCTGAGCCAGAAGGTCCCAGTTCGAGTCCTACCTGCACTGTAAGTGTCTGTCTGAAAGGAAATACACTGGTGATTAACTGACCAAGCAGACTTATTAGAAATATCAACACACATACACACACCCCTTACCTTTTGTTGATGCCTGAGAATCACAGCTGTCTTGAATTAGTGGTTGGTGTTCTCTGGAACAAAGGAAAAAATAATCTGGACAAGCAAGTACTTGGGCAGATATTGACCTCAGCAGGAAATGAGTTGCTGGGGGAGGTGGGAACCAATGCAAGACTGACTTGATTGGATTACAAGACAACTGTAACCTTTCGGCAGTGGGATCCTGAAACAAGCTCAAGAGGTCGACTCATAATGATTGAGTTGATCCTTAACTGTAGTAATGATTGGGCTTGGAACTAAAGTAGGTTTTGTTTTTAATTCCGGGAAGTATTTAGTTTTTCATGCCTCTTTCTTCAGTTTCCGCGTTTAAAGGTTGAAATCTGTTGGCTGTTGGAGTTTAAACCTCAACCGTTACAACTCCTAGCTGTCTTTGCTGTCTTCCTTTTTGATTTTATTTCAAAAACATGTTTGCTACTTTAAAATGAGTGCAGACATTAGGAACAATATTTAGGATTTGGATGAAGCGGATTTACAGTGACTCTTTTCTGTCTGTATTAGCTGAACAGCTGTGAGCGCGGGGGGACATTGGATGATTGCTTGGATAGAAATGTTGTGCAGGATTATGGGCTAAAGACAGGCGACTGGCACTAGATGATAGAACCAGTGCATGCATGATGGGCTGAATGGCCACCTCCTGCACTGCGTAATGGTTTTGTGAACTAACTTTACCCAATTACATTGAGCGGCGACCCTAAACAGGATTGATATAATGGAGGTGGAGCAAAAGAAAGTGTTCCCAGGATCAGAGGTGTTCTAAACGCTACCTTTGTTAATTGCAGTCCCCAACTAATGCTGGGTAGGTCAGTCTCTGTGTGGGAAGCACGGTGTGTGTGTTGGGTTGCTTATATCATCAAAAAGTTCTGTTACTAATTTTTGATTTATTCATGAGAATGGGATGTGGGTGTCACTGGCTGGAACAGCATTTATGGCCCATCCCTAATTACCCAGAAGGCAGTTAAGAGTCACCCACATTGTTGTGGATTTGGAGTCACATGTAGGACAAACCAAGTGAGGATGACCGCTTCCCTCCCTAAAGGGCATGAGTGAACCAGATGGGTTTTTCCTGACAATTGACAACGGTTACATGGTTATCATTAAACTCTTATTTCTAGATTATTAATGAATTCAAATTCCACCATCTGACATGGTGAGATTCAAACCCGGGTCCCCAGAACATTATCTAGTTCAATAGTGTAGCAATAATGTCACTCTGACATCACCTCCCCTTAATCCCCATACAATTTATAGAAGTGTTCACAAGATGATCTGACTCCATCTGGAGGAGATGGTGGTGTAGCAGTGGTGTCACAGGGCTAGTAAACCAGAGGTGCAGGTTAGCACTCGGGTGTCACTGGTTCGAATCCCAATATGGCAGTTGGCAGTATGTAAATTCAGTTTGCACATCTGGAATAAAGGCTGGGGTTGTGATACATGGGTAGCGTCCTTACCTCTACACCAGAATATCCAGCGGCACTTCAGGGTGTGCTGGCCACAGAGCGTGCTGTTGACTTGAAACAAAAAAATTGCTGAAAAGCTGCAGTCATCAATTGTTCTAGCAATCAACACAGTTCACTAACCTTCTTTTAGGGATTAAAATCTGCCATCCTTACCTGGTCTATCCTACATGTGACTCCAGACCCACAGCAAATTGGTTGGCTTTTAACTGCCCTCTGGGCAATTAGGGATGGGCAATAAATGCAGGCCTAGCCAGCGACACCTGTCTCCTGTGAATGAATTAAAAACAAAAACAGTAGGCTGAGCAAACCACTGAGTTCAAGGGCACTAAGGGATGAGATAATAAATGCAGGGCTTTTGCAGCAATTGATAATTTCATGAGCATTTTATGCCAGAACTGGCTTTCAATTCAGATTTATTCATTGAAACTAAATTCTGCTCAGTGCTGCAGTGGGATTTGAACCGGTGATCCTAAAGCTTTATTTACCCTGGGCCAGTCAATTACCAGCCCACTGACATGATCATCTCTCCCCACAATGGCTGTCGTGATTTGATTTCTTAATAAGTTACAAACTACTTACCAGAGACCAGTTGGAAATAGCCAGTGTGTTTAATACATGCAGAGCACTCTAAAGGTAACGGCAGTGCTAATGGAAATTGGTTTGCCTGACTTGCCAAATTTAAGGGTGGGTGGTTAAAGTTGAGGATTCTGCTGCTACTATTTCTGCTGTCGCTGCCAGTGTCTGCCAAGTAACAGCCTGTTGTTGTTCTGCACTCCAGACTAAGCTGTGGTAGGTTAAGGCGTGTTGCATACTCCAAGATGAGCTGCATTGTCCCCTGTTACAGAATAATTGTTTCTGCCCATGTTCAGAACAAATCCATTACTAATCCACCCACAGGCTGAATCCCAGTTCAAAAATTAAACAACAGCAAGCTGATTCTGGAACGATGACAGATTTGTTCTCATTGGCAAAGGATTCACTCCCTCGGTTAACCATGTGGCTCCCGGTTTTTCATGTTGAAAAGTATTTGAAATTCATTTCTGATATTCCCGGAACACACCTAAAACCTGGGCATGGGAAATATTACTCTAATATTACACTAAAGACATGAGGGAGACAGTGAGGGGAAAAAAAAGGGAGACTGAAGCAATAGGGAATCAAAGAGTCTTGAGGAGACCTTGGATTGTGTCTTATATTCTTGCCCCCGACTAAGAGTGGCCACATTCAGAGAACAAAGTTTAAAAATCACCAAACGCCAGGTTATAGTCCAACAGGTTCACTTAGAAGTACAAGTTTTCAGAGTGCTGTTCCTTTGTCAGGTAGCTAGTGGGGCAGGATCATAGGACTCAGAATTTATGGCAAAAGATCAAAGTGTCATATAACTGATGGGGAAATATTAAACATTCAGTTAGAGTTAGAGAGTTGAACAAGTTGGCGCTGATATTTGGATGATGGAAATCAGCAACTCAAGATGGAGGGAATCCATGGGATAGTTTTAAAAGCAAGATTGAGGTCTCCGTGTCGTTTTGTGGAGACTAATCGAATTGGAAAAGGCGAATTGATGAGGGCAGTATGTTTTGTAATTTGAACGGCCTGGGTAGCAGTGAAGCCAGCGAGCTTTAGAAAATTCCAGTCTTGCCCCCAAAATCATGATGGGTACATTTTTGTTAAACCATCAAATATTCCCAGTTTCCAAATCTTAGTATGAAGGCAAATTGTCTTTTTATCATATTGAATTGGGCCCAAATGCAGTACAAGGATACATTTGTGAAAGGGGGCAAAAAAGTTTGCTTGTTCTAAACTGAAGAATCTCTCCATTTAAGTGTGTTTTACAAAGATTTAATTAATTTGCAATGAGAATTAATTAAGTTTTTTACTTTTCCTCTGAAGACAGTAATGTGCTCTGAATGAAAGTCTCTTTAAATGTTTTCCGAAGGTGTCAGGAAATGGAAACTTTTTTGTTTTAGTTTCTCAGACACACCCGTGAGAGGTTAAAAATATTAACATTGAGCTTGCTAAATTTGGGTTATGACTCACCAGCTTTGAGTTGTTTGAAGTTTTACAAGAATGTTGCCGGGATTGGAGGATTTGAGTTATAGGGAGGGGCTGAATAGGCTGGGGCTATGTTTCCTGAGCGTCGGAGGCTGAGGGTGACATTATATAGGTTTATAACATCATGAGGTTTATGGTGTAGGTTTGCTTGCTGAGCTGTAGGTTTGATATCCAGACGTTTCATTACCTGGCTAGGTAACATCATCAGTGGCGACCTCCAAATGACGCGAAGCTGTTGTCTCCTGCTTTCTATTTATATGTTTGTCCTAGATGGGCTTCCTGGGGTTTGTGGTGATGTCATTTCCTGTTCGGTATCTAGAACTATGTGTTTGTTTTTGGCGTTGTGGTTGGAGTGCCAGGTCTCTAGGAATTCTCTGGCTTGTCTTTGCTTAGCCTGTCCCAGGATAGATGTGTTGTCCCAGTCGAAATGGTGTTTTTTTCCTCCGTGTGTAGGGCTACGAGGGAGAGAGGGTCGTGTCTTTTTGTCGCTAGCTGATGTTCGTGTATCCTGGTGGCTAACTTTCTTCCTGTTTGTCCTACATAGTGTTTATGGCAGTCCTTGCATGGAATTTTGTCTACACTTTGAGATGCTCCGTCTTCAATTTGCCTGATAATTATTTGATTTATTATTGCCATGTGTACCTAGGCACAGTGAATTGTTTTGTTTTGTTTTGCGTGCGCTACAGATCATACCATACAAAGTGCATTAGGGTAATAGAATAGAACGAGGAATACAATGTTACAGCTACAGAGAAGGTGCGCAAAGAGCAAGATCCACATTAAATTTTAAATTTGTGAGGTCTATTCAAAAGTCTAATGACAGTGGGGAAGAAGCTGTTCTTGAATCTATGTTTAAGCTTTTTGTTTTTTCTGCCTGACGGAAGAGGTTGGAAGAGATTATAACTGGGGTGTTGTTGTTGGCTGCCTTCCCGAGGCAGTGAGAAATATAGATGGAGTCAATGTGTGCAAGGTTGGTTTATGTGATGGATTGGGCTGTGTTCACAACTCTGTAGTTTTGACAGTCCTGGGCAGAGTAGGTACTGAACCAACTTGCGATGCATCTGGATGCATTAGAGGACTGACGTCAGGTGCACAGAGTCCTGTTACAATGTCAGGGGAAAGGAAATATTTACAAAAGCAGCATATTCATGTAGAGTTGATTTGCAACATTACCTTGAGTGTGAATCGGACAAGATTGACAATATCCATGTGTGCTGAAAATGTGTTGCTGGAAAAGCGCAGCAGGTCAGGCAACATCCAAGGAACAGGAGAATCGACGTTTCGGGCATAAGCCCTTCTTCAGGAATCCATGTGTATTAAGTTGATGACGCATTGAGCCTGTCTACACTCAGTATGGCTTCAACCTCTTGATTAAGCATTCCTTCCTTGTTCCATTGAGTCCAGAACATCAAGAGATCAGAGGAAAACCACCCTGGGTAAATTTGGGAAATAATATTTTGTGAAAACATCCCTCTGCCACCTCCCCCATCTCCAGCAAATTGAAACCTGTCTGAGAAATATTGAAGTGAAAGCTCTCTCCATCATCTGTGGCACAAGCAGCTTTGATGGTTAGCTATTGTTTCCTCCTTAATGTGTTATTATCTGGTGCTAGGATACAACCTAAGAATGTAAATTTCTGCAAGCCTTTTCCCTGTGTGAAGGAAGGAAGGGATCTGAGCACAATTCGCTGCTGTTATTTTTCTCATGTAACATTGCCGCAATTCTCTCACTGCCTATGCCTCTTCACCATGGGAACCAGAGGACCAATGCTGTGGGGACATGAGTTCAAATCTTGTCATAACAGCTGGCCATAAACTCATACGGCCTGGAAACAGACCCTTCAGTCCAACTCACCTATGCCGACCGGGTTTCCTAAACTGAACTGGTCCTACTTCCCTGCCTTTGGCCCATATCCCTCTAAACCTTGCCTATTCGTGTACCTATCCAAATGTCTTTTTAATGCTGTAATCATAACCAACATCTTATCACTTTCTCTGGCAACAGTGTTACAGAGCTGGTGACCTGGGGGTCTGGACTAATGCTGCAAAGTCACACGTTCAGATCCCACCACGATAGCTGTGGGAAGGTAAATTCAACTCATAAATGAGTCTCAAATATAGTGAGCATAACAGAACCAGATTGTCATTAAAAACCCATCTGGGTCACCAATATATTTTAAGGATGGAAATCTGCCATCCTTCCCCAGTCTGGCTCATATGTAACTACAGACAAATAACAATGAGGTTGCCTCTTAATTGTCCCCTCAAATGTCCCTGCAAGTCACATCACTGAATAAAAGGTGTACAAAAGGAGTTGTTCGAGTAACTAAACTGGGCTGTTCACAAAAGCAGTTCATCACCACTCACCACTTACCACGCCTCCCCCCCCCCCCCCCCCCCCCCCACCGGCAACCAGAATTGTATACAGTATTCTAAGTGCAAGTTAAGTTCAGTTAATAAAATCAGTTGTAGTAATGGCGGTCCGTGATAATGTCATTGTAAAAGCCCAACTGATTCGGTAATAGCCTTTAGGGACATCTGCCATCCTCACTTGGTCTGGCCTGCATGTAGTTCCAGACAAACAGCGATGTGGTTCATTCTTGAAGTGGCCAAGTAAGCCAAGGGTAATTAAGGAATGGTCAACAAATTCTAACCTTGCCCACATCCTTTGAGACAAAGCAAGCCCAGTCCTACCCTTCCTGAATATCAGAATGTAAGCATTCGGTGGAGTTAGGTTGTAAGGTTTTGGACAGAACTGTTTTCACAACTGCATTCGACTGGCTGATGAAGTTGTCCATTTAGATTACTAATCAAATGTTCTTTCATTGCTGCGAATCATGTTCAGAACTTATCTGGCCCTCAGTTCAGAACACTGTTTACAGTTACATAAATATCTAGAGCTTACTGTTTATTCATTTGTTCATCTGACCTCCTTAGTTAGTTGCAGAATCAGTTGAATGTTAGCTTGCAGTCTCCTGTCCTTGACAGCACATTGCCCAAGATAATATCAAGCCAAGAGCAAAAGCTGTGATATGTGGAGCTGGTTTCCTCTGTTACAATGTCGTCATTGATGCTCTGTGCCTTCCAGCCCCTGTGTGTCCAATTGAGTGGAAAACATACTGCTGTCAACCATTGTCTCCTTCAAGCAGATTCATTTCCTGGGAAAGCATTTTAACTCCTGAGTTTGTTTTCCCCGATTCCAGTGCCATTGACTGGAGGAAGCCAATGTAATGTGCAGTCTCTGAGATGCACCGTGAGATGGCAAAATAGTTGTAGCAGTTAAGGAGGGCGATCATTTAACCAGATTGTTGTTGGGTTAGGGTTGGGGAACTGGTGCAGGCCATTCAGCCCCACTCAAACCTGCTCTCTCATTCAGTTAGGCTGTGTCTAATCTGTATCATAACCCCAGCGAACTGCATTGTTTCACTTGCTATGTTTGGCTATTTTCTCATTGACCTCATTCTCATTAATACGCACCTCTGCAGTAGGCTGAGGTGCTGCACTACCACTGTGCCACAATAGCCTTATTCCTTGGTGTGTTTGCCAAATGTTTATCCATCTCAGGTTTGAAACTTTCATCTGGCCTCCAGTCTGAGCAACTGTTCATGAGACCTGAGTAGGGCATTGTGCACAGTGCCTTCAATTTTATATTTGCCAGGATGCATGATCTCTATTTACAAGGGGACATCTTGTTTTGATTTTTTTTATTTTCACATGAACTCAAGTACAAAAGTACAGGAGTGCAGTAAAAATTGTATAATGCTGCCACAAAAGGCACCATCTTAAGTACAAGTACCTAAGTATGGAATCAAAAAGAAATAACAATTTAAAGGTTAAACGTTGCAGTGATTAAAGTACAATGACACCATCTTTATTTTCTACTTAAAACAAAGAAAGTTCAAATATTACAGTCTTAAGTGCTTAGCGACAGTGGGACCACACTTTGATGAATTACCTTGAGGCCGGAAGTCCACGCTGAGGCTGTCCAACCAGGTCTGTGCTAAGTCTGAGGCTGGCAGTCCGTGACAGACAGAAGAGAGCAGGAAAGAAAATAGATGAGAACAAAAAAAGTAGAGGAAGGAAACCAAACAGACCGAGCGGATAAGCTCCATCTGAAGTGTCCTACTCCACTGCCATCTTGGACGCATGGCTGAGATGCAACATTGGGAGAGGGATGCCATTTCACATTTTCATTAGTCTTTTTATGGAGGCGCGCTCTGTGACGTCACCCCGATTGGCTTTGCTGTAGTTTTAAGATAACTCCCTCTACTCCACAAATGTATGTCCTATCTCATTTGGTCTCCGAAGGATCTGAAAGTGCTCCAAATCCAATGAGTTACCTTTCACAGCGAGACTAGCATGGTTTCCGAAGCAAATGAATTGGCCATTTTACACATCGAGCATGGCCCAGATTGTTTGATCTAATTCCAGTGGCCATTGACTGGTGGAATCCAACAGGACGTGCAGTCGCTGAGATGCAATGTGAGAAGGCAAAATAATTGTCGATGTAAAGGTAGAAAGTTGTTCAACTGGTTTGGTGTTGGATGAGGGAACTGATGCCGGTCACTCAGGCCCACGAACTTGATTTTACGTATGATTCCGTCTTCATAAAATATAAATCAGCAGGTACAATCCTAACCCTCCATTTCCCATCACATTCTCTGGTTCAGATTCTTCAAAGCGAGTGGTTTTCAAGCAAACGTTCTAATGTCCTTGTGTTTCCTTTTACTGTAGCGTTGATATTAAAAATGCATCGGTAGGCCTACAGGATTTAGGGTCAAAGTTCCCAAAGGGTAATTTTTTACGATTAAGATCTGAAACTAATTACCCAAATGGTGATGGAGATTGGAAAGGAGCAGGACTCTTGTGGCATAGTGGTAGTGTCCCTTCCATTAAGCCAGGAGACCCAAGTTCAAAATCCCACCTACTCCACGTGTGTCATAACATGTCTGACAATAACTAGTAAGAAGGGAGTCATGTTTCACAATATCTTTTAACTTTTATGTTTTACTAATACCTTTTGGTACTGGTGCTGAGGAGGCATGTTAAAAGTATGCTGGCACGTTGTTGCCACCCATATAAATTATTTGAGACTGGAATGCGACAATACATCTTCAGCTTTAATGAGAAGTTTTGATCATCGAGATGAGAGGGTGATGCTTAAGCTCAGTCACTGCAGAGAACTGCAGGGTTAATCCCTTGCATCAGAAAGACTTGTCTGGGACTGCAGGAGAAATCTGGCCTCTGCCTGGGGAGAAAATCATTGAGAGAGAACTCAGTGAGTTCTGCCGGAGAGAAATAAGAGCAGACACTATTTCAGTGTAATTTGTGATGGTAAACTTGGAAAGGAGTGAATTTCAAGCCGATGGAAAGCACTTTTCTGACAGATGCCACAGAATTCTTCACAAGGAACAGCGAGCATTGTACGGATTGTCCATCAGATGGAACAGCAGAGGAAAAAGCTTTGGAATAATTTACAAGACAGATGCTTAGCGTTGGCGGGATGCTCCTGGGTTTGTCTGGACAGATGAATTGAATCAAAGTGAAAGGTCATCGCTGTCCAAAAAACTTGGACAGATGCAATGCCTTTTAAATGCCTAATACACAGGAGGGTGGGGAAACCAATATGTTCCCTTCCCGAGATTAATCTGTTTAAGATTTGTTATTTTTCCTCCTATGGTGACTGGTAGTGGTTAGTGCTGCTGCCTTAGAGCACCGGACACCTGGTTTGATTCCATCCCCAGAGGTTTCCTTCTCTAATCCCTTTGAACAGCCCTATTGCACTGTATGGAATGAGCTGCATGAGGAAGTGGGGGAGGCTGGTACAATTGCAACATTTAAAAGGCATCTGGATGGGTACATGAATAGGAAGGGTTTGGAGGAATATGGGCCAAATGCTGGCAAATGGGACTAGATTAGGTCAGGATGGACGAGTTGGACCAAAGGGTCTGTTTCTGTGCTGTACATCTCTATTACTCTATGACTTCAACAGCGACACTAGGTATTGACCAACCCATAATCTCTCTTGCTGTCTCTCGCTCTTGCTCTGTCTTCAGAGTTTTGTTCTTTCCAGTAGTGTAACACACTCAGTAATAGTGCAGCATGATGGCTCAGTGGTTAACACTGCTGCCTCACAGTGCAAAGGACCCAGGTTCAGTTCCAGCCCTTGATTGAATGTCTGTGTGGAGTTTGCACATTCTCCCCCTGTCCGTATGGGTTTCTTCAGGTGCTCTGATTTCCTCCCACAGTCCAAAGATGTGCAGCTTAGGTGGGTTGGCCATGGGAAAAGGCCATTCAACTCAGTGAATCTGCTGCTGCATTCAATCATAATTTGATAAGTTACTCAAGAACCTACCTATCTCCGTCTTAAATATACTCAATGACTTGGCCTCCACAGCTTTCCGTGAATTCCATGGATTCACCACCCTCTGGCTGAAGAAGTTTCTCCTCATCGCCGTTCTAAAAGGATTATCCTTTACTGTAAGGCTGTGCCCTCAGGTCCTAGTCTCTGCTACCAATGGAAACATCTTACCAAAGTGGGGTGGTCAGTGTGGACTCGATGGGGAGAATGACCTGCTGATTCTGTCAGCATGCAACCTGGATACTGTTAATGTTTGCTTTTAGAAATCTGTCTCTGCCAGTCAAGGAATCAATGGGCTGGGAGCAAAAGCTGTACATTATTCATTTCAGTTTCTGACAGCAAAAGATCAGTGCTCTTCAAATGGATTGTGATTGAAGTCCTTTGACAGGAAGGTTGCTTTAGTTTATCTGGGGGAAATATTTAATTCGGAGACATTGAGCAATCCCGTTACCTGGGATTTACTCCAATATTTCTCCTGGGGAAACAATGCTCAGGAAATAATCTCAAATGTTGCCCAATCTTGCTAAATATATTTGTAGTTTGGTGAAAGGGAAATGAAATGAGCTATTGGGTCCTGAGCTTTTTTTCAATGTTCTGTTACTTTTGACCATTGTGCTTTTCCATGCCGAGAGGTGTGGGATGGTTGATTATTCATGGGATCATGTTTCTTTAACTGCTGGGCGTTCCCTGGTACTCGATCCAGGGACTGACCTGTGTGTTGACAGGCTGCTGAACTGGAGAGAATTGAACCCAATCCTTCCATCAGATAGCTGGACACATCTCCACTTTTGGCAAGAATATCCAGAACGTAACTAGGAACCAGTGATAACTCTTCATCTAATCCAACCCAAGAGGTTGGGACATTCAATGTGTTGACCATGTTTCATTAGCTAAGTTTTAGGTCCCGGCTAATCTTAAGGCCAAAGGGCTATACACAGCTCAGCTCCATGTCCTCACTTGCTGCAAAGTTCTATTCGTCTATCAATTTTTTTTTTTGGCCAATTAGACCCTTTTAGTATTCTTTTTCAGAATCAAATTGGGTGTGCCCAAGGAATGACCCCACATCCCTTTATCGTGACTCCTGTACAATCTACTCAGTCCAGTCCAGTCCAATCAATGATTATGATTAAATGGACCTCTGTAGATATGAAGGAATATGTCTCCACAAGCCAAATGTACAATAGATTCAAATTCAAAAGGGAAGAGCTTATTTGGCTCAACCTCTCTGAACTTCATGTACGAGAAATGTTTTACACCCAGTAATTATTCTTCAGTGTTTGTACGCTGTGGGGATTGAGGGTGTTTCAGCTCTTGGCCATACAACAGTGTATTTTTGATGAGGGTAACTAGATAACCGGGCAGTGTTCCGTTCCATTTCCACTCTGTGGGTCTGTTTTAACAAATGTGTATGGTAGACTTGTCATAGATGAGACCGGAATCGAAACTGGGTCCCTGGCACTGGAATTTAAATATGATTGATAAAATCTGAAATTGAAAGCTAGCCTCCATAATGGTGGCCATGACCACTGTCATTAATGGCTATAATGTCTTAAGAGAAGGAAACATGCCCTTTTTACCCAGCCTGGCCCACCTTATGAATCCATACTCATCAATGTGGCTAATCCTTAACTGCCCTCTGAAACGGCCAAGCATGCTACTCAATTCAAGGGCAGTGATGGATGGGCAACAAATGCCAGTGAAACCAGTGATGCCAACATCCCTTTAAAGAATAAACAAAAGCAGGGAAGTAGTTTATTTCATTAAGAACTAAAAATGCCTGAGTCTTTGCAGGACAAGACTGGAATGATCTCTCCTGTTGTGTATTGGTTGAGTAGTAAGTATTGAATCTACCACAGGCATGTAGGTCAGGTTCACTGCCCTCTGGGATTTTGCTCTGCCTGCTCCACTCGCTGAGTTAATGGTTTCGATTTTCCTCCTCTTCCACCGAATGTGCAAGTTTTCTGAGAAACTCAATGAAAACATGTCCCCTCTTTTGTCGAGAATTTGCTCTTACAGACTCCTCCCAGGCTCAACTGACTAGAATAAATCACACAAGCCGTACACAGAACCACCTTCTGAAATGAAAATTGTTGGAAACGCTCCAAATCTATGAGCATCTGAACCCTGGGAAGTTCATTGACCCAAAATGTGAACTTTAGCCTTTGCATTCTCCCGACACTGTCTGACCCGCTGAGTGTTTTCTGGCATCGTCTGTTTCTGATTCAGAATAGCCAGAAAATCTCTTTTGAGAGAGCTTCGCAGTGCTTTTCCCAACTTATGATTAGATTGTAAGTGTAATTAGAATTGAATTGCAATTTCATATTTTAATATGATAATCCCACCGTGCCTCCTCATGTAAACTATATTTGGATACAGTGTTCGACACTGCTTCAGTGGCTGACACTACAACGATCTGTACAGCTGCATAACAAATGCCATCTGCTGATTTTTTTTTTTCCCCTAACCAGAGGCTGATTTTGAGCAGGAAGCCAAGTGATAATGCTGGGAGTGAATCATCT
Organism: Chiloscyllium plagiosum; assembly: GCF_004010195.1. Taxonomy (NCBI): domain Eukaryota; kingdom Metazoa; phylum Chordata; class Chondrichthyes; order Orectolobiformes; family Hemiscylliidae; genus Chiloscyllium; species Chiloscyllium plagiosum. The sequence continues at coordinate 9,944,549 of NC_057749.1, forward strand.
GACTGGAGTGACCTATTAGTCCACACAGTGCATAGCCTTTAGTTTTCTGTAGATAGTGGAACTTTTATTGGGAAGATCCCAGATTGTAACCATAGGTGATAGTTACCAGGACATATGATTCTTAAGTGTCTTTTGTTCAAAGTCGTGAACAATTACGAGTTAGCTAGAGGTAGGGGACGCAGTTTTAAAAATGTAGGGTCTCCAGTTCCATTCGGAAACGAGGAGGAATTTCTCCTCCCAGAGGAGTGTTAGTGTTTGAAAGCAGCGGAGGCGGGGTCTTTGAATATATTCAAAGCTGAGTTGTTCAGACTTTTAATTGACAGGAGGGTTGAGGATTATGGGTGATTGGAAGGAAAGCGGAGCTTGGCCACACTCTGAACTGCAGTCTGTTGAACGGCAGGAGGCTCAAGGGTCCGAGCGAGTCATGTCGTACAAAAACAAACCCTTTGGTCCAACTCGCCCATGCTGACCAGGTTTCCTAAATTAAACTAGTCCCATTTTGTCAGCATTTGGCCCATTTCCCTCTGACCCTTTCTGATTCATGTACCTGTCCAAATGTCTTTGAAATGTTGTAACTGTGCCCACATCCACCACTTCCTCTGGAAGTTCATTCCACACGTGAACTACTCTGTGTGAAAATGTTGGCCCTCAGGATCCTTTTAAATCTTAAACCCTCTTTATCTTAAACCTAAGACCTGTAGTTTTGAACTGCCCTATCCTTAGGAAAAGACATATGCTATTCACCTTATCTATGCCCCTCATGATTTTCTAAACTTCTATAAACCTCAACCACCTACAATCCAGTGGAAAAAGTTCCAATCTATCCAGCCTCTCCCTATAGCTGAAATCCTCCATTTCCAGTAACATCCTTGTAAATCTTTTCTGTACCCTTTCCAATTTAATAATATTCTACGGCAAGGTGACCAGAACTGTGCACACCTGCTACTGTAGGTGTGTGTGTTGCCTGCTACAGAGGACGAGGTAAAACGTCAAAGGTTTCAAATGGGATAGTATCACAACACAACACACCGTCTCTTGCATGATGCAAATTCACCTGCAAGCCTTTTGAATAGAATATGTGTGAGCTGACGTTGCACCCACACTGGCACACTGTTGGTATCACAATCCAGGTGTCCCACCACCTGAGCTAACCGATGCACCCAGGGCTGGCTTCGAAATCTACATGTCTAATTTTCTCACTTTGTTTCAAGGGGAAGATTTAGATACCTCCATGAGGCCCCTGCTGGCTTTTGCTGGTGTATTTTGTAAACGCATGTTCCACCTGAAGCCACATGCTGAGCTTTCCTATGTTTGACCATTTATACTTGAGTGTCTCCCTCTGCTGTGTGGAGAACTTTCTCTGATCTCCAACAGTCTTCTCCAATACCTTAAGTTCCCTACAAGCTGCATTCTTTTGCAGTTTAATTGGAGTTTAATTTGGATAAATGTGAGGTACTGGATTTTGGTAAAACCAACAAGGGCAGAGCTTATAGTTAAAAGTAGGGCCTTGGGTAGTGCTGTAGAACAGAGAGACCTAGGGTTCAGGTACATAATTGTTCAAAGTTTGCATCGCATATAGTTAGGATGATTAAGGAGGCATTAAGCATGTTTATCTTCATTGCAAGGACCTTTGAGTATGGGAGTTGGGATGTTATGTTGAGGTTATACTAGACATTGGTGAGGCCTCTTCTGGAATATTGCATCCAGTTCTGGTTGCCCTGTTATGGGAAGGGTATCATTAAGCTTGAGGGTTCAGACAACGTTTACCAGGAGGATGCCGGGAATGGAAGGTTCGAGTTATAAGGAGAGGCTGGCACTTTTTTTCCTGGAGTGTAGGAGGTTGAGGGGTGACCCTATAGACCTTTCTAAAATAATGAGGGGTACAGACAAGGTGAATGGCAGCTGTCTTTTTCCTAGGGTGGGGGATTTCAAGACTCTGGGCATATTTTTAAGGTGAGGAGACAAAGATTTTAAAAAGGCTTGAGGGGCAATTTTCTTTCCCCATAGAGCATGGTTTGTGGTGGATGCGGGTGTAATTACAACATTTAAAAGGCTTTTAGATAAGTACATGAATTAGACATGTTTGGAGGAATATGGGCCAAGCGCAGGCAGGTGGGATTAGCTTAGTTTGGGATTATGGTCAGCATGTGTGTGTTATGCTGTCATTCTGTTATTGATTAGGCTTGCAGCAAGGAGAGTATGGCTTTGGCAATGACTGGGTGGTAAATAGAGAGTTTGGATCTTTGTGTATATACAGTATAATTCCTTGAAATTCCTGTGTGTGAATCAAATATTGCAAAACTCAGTTTGACACAATGTTTATTCATTGACCATCAGAGTGTTTGCATTCAAGGCATTTGTCACTTTAATTTGCAAAAATACATTTCAATGGTAGAGCAGCTTTAAGATTTGCTGAATCCTTCTTCAGAACCTTTTGTAACTCAATATCTAGCATGATTCCTAACTTTTGGTGAGTGTAATTGTAAACTTTGGATTCCATCTTAACCCCACTATTATCCCAAAGGATTGCTCTCTCATTAGCAAGACACAACTGGTGTTGAGTTTACCTGAGGGTTGCCACACCTCAGGTGAGAGACGAGTTTGAGAAGGTGGGATCTTCATGATAACCTCAGACAGTGCAAGAATTAAGGCTGTGCTGTCAGTATCACCCCACATTGCAAACCAGCTGTCCAGCTAACTGACATCTCTCCTCTCCATCTTAACTCTGTTGCATTTTGCTTTCCAGTGTCAACATTGCAGACATGTTATCCAAGATGAGGCAAAGTCAGCAGTCGTTAAATGCCATCACTGAAGACAAAAGCCATGTCAATGAGATCCAGGAACACATTCACGTCGTGAAAAATGGCATTAACAGCTTAACTAACACTAAGGTATGACTTGAAAACTTCTGGATTATGCTTCATTGGGAGTTTGATATCTCTGCCATAATGTATGTTTGGACTGGTGTTGCAACTGAGATGGGAAGAGTGAGTTGTCATTCCTGCATCCCCAGACCACAGCATAAACTTAACAATATTTTACCCAAATCCCGATTCAACCAGTGGTATGCTTGCTCCATTTTAGACCTATATTAAAAAGATGCATTGACTAGGTTTCTTTAGTAGACACAAAATTATTGATTAGTTATGGGAAAGAAAAAGCAAATCTGCCCAGTGAAGATGCAGCATTGGTTAGGGTTCAGGTTACTTTGTGAGATGAATACATAAATGTTTACCTCTCTTTCCCAAGGATAGCAGCAAATCAAGAAGGTGGGCTCATTACTACACATTCTGCTAGGTAGTTAAGGTTAGGCAATAAATGCTGGCAATCCTGAATTAAATAAATAGCCTCACACGCACATCCTTCAGATTAAAGAGATAAAATGGATTTCTCTCTTCACAGGTTCATTTTCTTTTTTTAAAAAAAGCACTTTCTAGCTAAGATTAGTTATTCTTGAAGATAAAAAAAAATAAAGTGTGGAATGTCCTGAAGTCTGTAGATCTGGCAGTCAAGTCACTAATCATAACTGTCAGTCTCTGGTATACTTTCCATGATCAGCTGACATATCTGTTCCTCTGTCTCCTGCTGGCTATTGAGAGACCAACGCTATAGCCCCATCATAATGATTACTCCTTTCTTGTTTCTCAGTTCTACCCATATGGTCTCGCTGAATGGGCACCGCCAAGATGTCCTCTCTGAGTAGAACCGTGCCAATCATCTTAATCAGTGATGCAACTCCTCCACCCCCGCTCCCCCCACACCCACTCATAGTGGTCTCCTCTACATTGGGGAGACTCTCCACACGCATTCACGCGCGTGCATGCACACGCAGACATTTTCCCCCCTGCCCACCCATCTTGCCTGAAATATCTAAACCCTGGAACATTGAGCTGCCAGTCCGGCCTTTTTCTCAGCCAAGTTTCTGCAATGGCTGCAACATTGTAATTCCATGTAGTAACCCAGGCCTTAAGTTCATGTGTTATACTCTTTGCTTTAAGTTAAATACACATTTTCATTATCATTCATGAATACTAAATGCACCTGTGTTCATTAGCCTGGTCTTGCCTATCCTTCCTATTAGACTCATTTCTCAATCATTGCATATGCTGACCCACCACTCTGGCTCCCCTGCCATGCCATACAAATTTAAACCCTCCCAAATTACACTGGCAGGACTCCCCTGCAAATGGCAGTGCGTGCTGGATCAATTGTTAATTTTAAATCTTAGATAATTTTTGTGAAGCAAAGGAATTTGAGCCAATGACAGATGTGTGGAGTTAAGCTACAGATCAGCTGTGATCTTATTGAATAGCAGAACAGGCTTGAGGAGGTGAATGGCCTACTCCTGTTCCTGTTTCTGAGTAACCTGTTATGGACCAGACCAGGCCTCTCAAACTATTTTAAGAAGGTAGCCTAGCCCCTAACTTTTTCTTAGTTTAAAGTGAAATGTAAAGTGCCGTGTTCCAGATGCAGTGTGACTGGTCAAACTACTCCATATTAACGCTGAAAATGTGTTGCTGGAAAAGCGCAGCAGGTCAGGCAGCATCCAGGGAACAGGAGAATCGACGTTTCGGGCATAAGCCCTTCTTCAGGAATGAGGAAAGTGTGTCCAGCAGGCTAAGATCTTCTCTTTTCCAGCAACACATTTTCAGCTCTGATCTCCAGCATCTGCAGACCTCACTTTCTCCTAATCCATATTAAGCAAAACACAATTTGTTTGAACACTATTGATAAAATACAACCAAAGAAAGAGGAATTTAGAGTAGCGTAACTATTGGAAACTTAACAGAATAGTTGATACAATTGCTTTATTAATTAATGGTTACAATATAGTAACATCCCATCAGCATACTCTTTGGCAAATATAGAAAACAGATTTAGTCTCCCATGCAATCTAGCAGCTGAGGAAGAGAATCCCCAGCTTTTGGCTGTAATCGGTGAGGCGGTAAGAATAGCTTCTACCTCTTCAAGCCCACAACAGCAACTGCTTTAAAGTTAAACCTAAAAACGAAATTAGAAATTCTGGTCTGAGAGCTGGCCACAACCCATTCAGGCTGATGCTATTGTTCCAATGTTTTAAAATAACCCAAGTTGTTTATTCTAATGGTTTTGGTGCACCGTTTGGCACCACTGCCTTACAACCTCCCTTTTAAAAACAGAGACTAGGACAAGATAACCTCTTAATGCCACAGCATTGTCACAGACGTCAGCATTCGGCAGCGTGCTGTTTTTTAGATTCTGTACCATTACGTGAATTGGTGAAAAAAATAGATCAAAATGTCTGGCTCTTTAACCTGGAATCATGGCCTTTAAATTTGAGAATGTAAAATAGTTTACCTGAATCATAAACTACTCGTGCTAGATAGTGATTGTAATGAACTGTACCAGGTGAATTTGTGGCAGAGTTCTTTTTGGACTGTTGCACTGTGAGGAATGTTGGAAGATTTGCTCTCAATCTGAACTGTCTAAATTAAATGCCATAATTATTCCTTCCATTTTTAACACCATTCTGCATGCCTTTAAGGAATGTTTTTACCCCTTCATGTACTTCTTTTCTGTTGCAACACAGTATTGTTCTGAAGGCAGAATTAGTATTCGTCAGATGTAGCACATTCTGCATTCTGTAGAACACATGGCATTTCCCCAGGGTGAGAGCGAGACTCAGGCCAGTTTTTGATCAAAATTCACTTCCCCACACAATCACCCAGGGAGCTTCCCTTCAGAGGCTTACTCTCATGAGAACAGGAGGAGTTGCAAGCTTGCCTTCCTTAAAGCAAAGCCGCTAGGCATCCCAAACGTATTGGTAGTCGAAGGGCCAACTATTCTGCAGAGTCACCCCTGTGACCTGAGATGCAGCCACCTTCCCCAGAGGTGTGATCACTACACATTCTCCAGTATGTGGGTTTGAAACATCACTCCTTAAATCCATCATCTCACTCACAAAAGAGTGGTAGACAAGCTTTTAAAAATATCGGTGAGAGAATAAGGATAGACTTCACCTTCCCAATCAAAACTGTCAGTCAGTAATTTGTCCTGGAGCTCACGAGTGAAACCCCCTCCACTCCAAACCACAGTTCCCAAAGACTATGTTAAATTGTCCCCAGAGTATCAGATATCTGCTGAATGAAAAATGTAGTCATTGTGTTAGGAAAGAAAAGCTATTTTGCAAATGAAATGCAGCCATTAACCAACGATTTTGCAGTTAAATAGCTGTAGTGAGAGTGCTTTTGTTTGTGTAGGTAAGCATTAGTACATTTAACAGAAAGGGGTCCTACAAAGACAACAGAAGGATCGAAGATTTTACTTTTTAAAACTTGTAACAAAAAAAATGACATCAATCTCATTCAAACAGTAATTAACAGCTGAAGGGTGCTTCAAATAAAAAGGGAAATTGCATTTGAAATAGAACAGAACAAAAATATACCACAGATGGTCACAGGCACTTCCTATTACTTACCACACAAACCAAGTACCATAAGCAATCTCAAAGTCTTTTTAATTCAACTTTTGTTTTGTAGGATCTCTCACTTCCCATCTAGTTGTTTGAAGCTTGAATTGCATTCACCTACAACCTTGTTTTAGATGAATATTAACTGCCCCAGACACAGTTATCATTGACAGGAGCATATCTACAAACTCTCTCGCACTGGGGTCTTGATAGTCCTGATGACAAAAAGTGCCTAGAGGTTTCCTTCTCCAAGCCCTTTAAACACCCCTGCTGGGCTCTGGCCCAACATCAACAGCAGCAGTTCTATCTCTCTCTCTCTGTTTCTGTCTCTCTCTGTTTCTGTCTCTCCCTTCTGTGTCTCTCTGTCTCTGTGTCTCTGTGCCTCTGTGCCTCTGTGCCTCTGTGCCTCTGTGCCTCTGTCCTTCTGTGCCTCTGTGCCTCTGTCTCTCCCTCTCTGCCTCCAGAGTCCTGTCCTTTCCAATTGTGTAGCATACACCATAACAGGGTGGCACGGTGGCTCAGTGGTTACCACTGCTGCTTCACAGTGCCAGGGAGCTGGGTTTGATTCTACTCTTGGCTGACTGTGTGGAGTTGCACATTTTTCCCGTGTCTGTGTGCGTTTCCTCCATAGTCTAAAGATATGCAGCAAAGGTGGATTGGCCATGCAATCTTGCCCCTAGTGTCCAGGGGTGTGCAGGCTAGGTGGATTAGACAGAGGAAATGCAGGATTACAGGGATAGTGGAGTCTGGGTAGGATGCTGTTAGGGTCATTGTGGACTCGATGGGCCAAACGGCTTGCTTCCACAATGTTGGGGTCCTATGATTCAAAACAGAATCTTTGTAATATTCTGAGAACCCTTCAACAAAAGGGTTGCTCAAGAGAAAACTCTTCCATTCCGAGAGAGCCTGACTGTTTTTCCCCTCTATCCATCAATTCTCAGGGTCCTCAAACACCAACAGAAAACAAACTGACTGAAACCCCATCCTTTTTGCCCTATGCTTCTTAGCTGTTCACATTCATCATGCCAACTCCAGATCAATTCAGCTTTTCTTGGAACGTAACATGTCATAATCAAAAGAAAAAATTGGCCTTTCAAAGTACACCACAACGCCTTTTGTTCTTAAAGGAAGATTGCACAAAATAAATGAGTTTTTTTCCATCCCATAACAATGTACATGAAGAAGAAAGTTTATGTGCATTACAGGGAAATTTAATTTCTATTTGCTTCCGTTTTAAGGCAGTGTCCTGCAGTTTTTCACCTTTTTTAAAAATATCAAGTGGTACACTTATCATCCAATGAGTCTTGCCAACTTAGAAGTTCTGGATTATGCTTATACGTGATGAGAATAACGACTTTCTGTTGAAAGCAAAATACGGCAAATGCCGAAAATCTGACGCAAACACAGAGAATGCTGGTTTAACCCAGCAGTTCTGGCAGCATCCGTGGAAAAAGAGTTAATGTTTTGAATCCATTGTGATTTTTGTGCAGAGTCATACCAGGCTCAAAACATTATTTCTCTCCTCACAGATGCTGCCACACCTGCTGAGTATCTCCTGCACCCTCCGTGTTTATTACCACTTTTCATTTTGCTGTGTTATAGTCTTAAGACCATCCTAATACATTGTACCCAGTTAACTCGGATACAGTGGGTTGTAAGTTCCATGATTTCTGTATCTAATGACTGCACACAGTAATGTGCCTTCATCGTTTCTTTCACAGGTTCAACAAGTCAGCTGCCCGAAGGTCCCACCTATTCCATCATGTACTTCAGCTTGGCATTTCTTGGTGTTCATTGTCCTCCAGTCTGTATTCTTTCTCTCTTACTTAATACACAGGTAATTCTTTTTTATTCTTGGGGAAAATAAGTTTGCACTGATATATAAATATATGTGTATGTGTGTGTATGTATGTATATATTATATATATATATGTGTGTGTATGTGTGTATATATACATTTTGAGGTAGGTAAAGGATGAGCTAATGTGCAAACGTTCATGTACCTGGACCATGTGTTAGCAATGTGGGAATGTGTTGTCTAGTAGTCCTTGGCAATAATACATAGCCATCAGGTAAGTCAGGTACATGTCACACAGTCATAAACATGTACAGCAAGGAAACAGACTTTTCAGTCCAATCTGTGCCAACCCGATATCCTAAATTAACCTAGTCCCATTTGCCAGCATTTGGCCCATATTCCTCTAAACCCTTCCTACTCCTGTACCCATCCAGAGTCCTTTTAAATGTTGTAACTGTACCAGACTCCACCATTTCCTCTGGCAGCTTGTTCTATACACGAACCTCCCTCTGCATGAAAAAGTTGCCCCTTAAGTCACTTTTTGCAGGATATTGGGGTGTGAAAGGATCAGAAATCTATGAAGTGTTTATTTGGTCAATGGTATTGCAACTTGACTCTGACCAGTGTACAGATAATTGAACCGCTCAGTGAGACCATGAAACTTTAATGATCCCAGTTTATTTCCCTTTCTTCTCACTTTAGCCAGGAGAGCATTTCAAAGTTCCTCAGCTGTACCTCCCCAGCTCAGAGTCTCCTTTAACAACATCTCCCAAAACCCATGACCTTTACCATCGAGAACGAGCAGTGAAGCAGCGCCATGTTCTCCTTCAAACCACACACCACCCTCACTTTGAAATATATTGTTGTTTCTTTGCATTCACTGGGTCAAAAATTCCCCAAACTCGCTTCAAAATAGTACCATGGGTCTATCGACACCTCTCACATTGCAGTGGTTGACGAAGATGGCTCACCACCGTCTTATCAAGAGAAATTAAGAATGTGCCAAAACATGTTTGCCAAATCAATTGAAACATGGAAAATATGAGTGGCTGTAGACCATTCAGCCCTTCGAGTCTGCTCTGCCATTCAATATGATCATGGCTGATCATCCAACTTAGTAACCTGTTCACTTTTTCTCCTCAAAGCCTTTTGATCTCAGTGTGTTAGCACTGCTGCCTCACAGCGCCAGTGACCCAGGTTCAATTCCAGCTTTGGGTGACTGACTGTGGGGTGCTTGCACATTCTCCGAGTCTGCATGGGTTTGCTCCAGTTTCCTCCCACAATCTAAAAATGTGTGCTGGCTGGGTGAATTGGCCATCTAAATTGCTCATAGTGTTTGGGGATGTCTAGGCTACGTGCATTAGTCAGGGAAATGTAGAGTAATAGGGTAGGGGAACGGGTCTGGGTGGGATACTGTTTGGAGGGTCAGTATGGACATGTTGGTCCAAATGGCCTGTTTCCACAATTTGTGGGCGGCACAGTGGCTCAGTGGTTAGCACTGCTGCCTCACAGCGCCAGGGATCTGGGTTCAATTCCCGCCTCAGGCAACTGTCTGTGTGGAGTTTGCACATTCTCCCCGTGTCTGCGTGGGTTTCCTCTGGGTGCTCCGGTTTCCTCCCACAGTCCAAAGGTGTGCAGGTCAGGTGAATTGGCCATTCTAAATTGTCCGTAGTGTTAGGTGAAGGGGTAAATGTAGGAGAATGGGTCTGGGTGGGTTGCTTCTTGGAGGTCGGTGTGGACTTGTTGGGTTGAAGGGCCTGTTTCCACACTGTAGAGTATCTATCTATCTACCTAAACATATCTAACTCCTCCTCAAAAACATTCAATGTTTTGACCTCAGCTGCTTTCTGCGGCAGAGAATTCCACAGGGTCACCCCCCTCTGGTGAAAAAAGTTCTCCACCTCTCAGTCCTGAATCCCCTGTATCTTTAAAACTGTGACTCATGGTTCTGAACTCCCTGGTAATAGGGAACATCCTTCCTGTCTCATCCCTGTTGCACAAAGAATTAAGAACCTAGGCGAGAGAAGGAAAAGACAGCCAAGGTTTGTGGTCAGGATGTATGTCCTAGATCTCTCTCAGAAGTTGTGATCATAATTGACCATGGACCTAAAGTTCCAAGAGCCTCCCATTAAACAGCATCTATGTTCCCCAGGCAAATGGCTACTTGCGCAATGCTCTTTTGTCTGTGCACTGTATGAGGGTATAACTGGATGCCTCCCAAGCAACTGTGAAAGGAAATCATTTGATTTTAAATTTAATGCTCCTCTGTGCTACTTGCTCTGCTATATTTACTTGTTAGCTGTTAAGATATCAATATGGAAACAGTGCTTAAGTTTCAATGTGCTCCAGGCGCCTCCTGACTTCAAGGACTAAGAAAGTGTGACTCATCCAGGCTTTTGATTTATCAAGTTGCCATTTCTGGGATGGGAAAGAGATTCCATTTGCCTTCCCTGTTATTGTCTGCGCAATCTGCACATCATAAATAAAAGGGAAGACATAGATGTTTGTTCTGTTTTTAATTATCCACCTGATAATAATATGCCCTGTTGTTTCGACGTGTTATTAATGCCTCAAAACCTGTGTACTATTGAGCCTTCCCTCTTTGTCTGAGATTGGGTGATACAAGATGTTGAAGCATAACTCGTGAGAAATCAGAGTTCATATGCTGGTGACTAAGATCTCGCTTGTCATTGAGATAATTGACAATTATCCTTGAGATAATTGAAGGAGAAATGGATTCCGGACAGGATGTAGCATTTCGAAGGCTAAGAGGCAAGTTAATTGAAATGTATCAGATCCTGATATGCCTAGAGAAGGTCAATGTTGAGAGGATGGTTCCTCTTGTGGGAAACTGTAGAGGGACAGGTCACTGTTTAAAAATAAGAGGCCACCCATTTAAGACCGAGATGAGGCAAAAATTGTTTTCTTGTAGAGGGTAGAGAATCAGGGTGTTGTTCCTCAAACGCTGATGGAAGCAGAGTTTTTGAATGTTGTTAGTCATGTGAAGGTGCTGGTGTTGAACTGGGGTGGACAAGGTCAGATATCACACAACACCAGGCTATAGTCCAAAAGGTTTATTTGAAATTACAAGCTTTCACAAGTGCTTCACCTGATGGAGAAGTACCACTCCAAATGTTCATGATTTCAAATAAACCTGTTGGACTATGACCTGCTGTCATGTGACTTCTAACAGTGAAGAAATGTTGATCTATTTCCAAGTCAGGGTGTTGAGTCGCCTTAAGGGGAGCCTGCAAATGGTGGTGTTCCTATGTATCTGCTGCCCTCGTCCTTCTAGATCGATGTGGTCATAAGTTTGGAAGGTGCCTCCAGAGATCATTGCTTTCTCAATAAGCTAGGAGTTTGAAAGGTTATTATAGGTAGATGGGAATGTAGACTAATCCAATCAGCCATGATCTTATTGAATGGTGGAACAGGATTGAGGGGCTGACTGGCCTGTTATGTTAACATCTCTGTTCCGATATTCTGGGCCAAAGTGAGCCCTCCCCCAGCTCCTAACTGGCCTAATTCAGGTTCACTAAATAGATAAACTGTTCTGTTGTGCTGTTGCCATGTGTTAACAACATGTCCAATCCCAGTGACTGCAGGAATTAAACCTTTCGCATTCCATTTATTATGTCCTTATGGGGTGGTAGTATATCTGTCACTGGGCTAGAAATCTGTGGCCTTGAACTAATGATATTGTAAGTTCAAATTGCAAAATGGAAGCTGATGAACTTATGTTCAGTTAATTAAATAAAGCTGGAAGAAGCAGCTGCTTTCAGCAATAGTGACCATAAAATGAATGGCTTTTCTTTTAAAAGAAAAATCCTTTAGTGAAGGAAATCTACTAGCCCTTATGACTCTCAGTGATGTGGATTATTAGAAGTACTTTCTAAGGTGGTCAAGCAAGCCACACAGTTGTGTTCAAGAAAGCCACTTACCCCCACCTCATTGAGGACACAAAAGGGATAGGTAGTAAATGCTGGCTTTGCCAGTAGTGCACACATTCCTGTGATTGAACAAAAAAAAGTAACTGAGTTGAGTCTTTTTTTAAAAAAAAGAAAGGTTGTAAAATGACAAAGATCAGTAAATTCTGATGGTGCTTACCTCGAATTCCTCTGCCTGATGTTCAAGTAGCAAGAGAGGAATTTCAGACTGATTCATCAGAAACTTGTATTTTATTTTCGAAGAAAGTTACAGGGTACTAAAATGATTGGAAAAACAATGAAATGGGTATTGAAAGAGAGAGGGGTGAAATTGTTAGATTTTTACTTTGGCAAGAATCTTTAGAGTTACAGAACATACAGATTATGTTTAAGGCATAAACCATCCATGATTGAATTGAATGACAGAACAGGTCTCAGGGACTGCTTAGGCCCCTTCTGCTCCACATTTCTTCCATCCTTTTGCAGAGATAATACTACTTTACAATGAGTTCTATAGCCTTGACCTTCAGAACCCTGTGCTTCAGGTTTAGTACTGAAAGTGCTCAAAAGTAAATAAATATTGTATCTTTTTACAGGAATAGAAGAGAAATCAATTCCAAGAAATTTTTCTGAGGGGTTGCACTGGAATCATGAAAATTGTGGGTCGAGATGTTTTTGAAAGGTGTTTATTAATAAATTTCTAAAGTAATTGCGTGCTGTAAGGCTGCCTTATTAGATGGTCTTTACATGACATTCTAAGTCGGGCACATCAAATGGTCAGTAGCTGTGACTACTATCATCATATATTACTTTCATAGTGAATATTTTTTTAAAAAATAATCTAATTTGAAAGTTGACATTTACATGAAATTACACTGGAACATATTTTCTATTCTAACATAATTCTAATGTAACAATTGTTCAGATTTATACAAAATTTATTCAGTGTTTATATACTAAAACAGTGTTTGTTCAACTGCTCCTTTTTGCATTAACTGAAGTGATGATCTCAACAAATGTCCTAATTTATTTCAATCGATTTTTTAAACAAATGGTATGTTGTAACAACTTGTACAATGAAATAAATGTCATAAGCAGTCTTTACTTGGAGTTACTTTTACTTCTATTTGGGATTAAGGGAAAAGATATAAAAGTGACCTAAAGGTGTCAGAGGTTGACCTTATCGAAGTTTATAAAATCATAAGACCATAAGATATATCATGACGGGCATGGATAGGGTAAATAGACAAGGTCTTTTCCTCAGGTAAGGGGAGCCCAAAACTTGAGGTGAGAGTGGAAAGATAAAAGGGACTGAAGGGGCAACTATTTTGTATTGAGGATGGTGCGTGTATGGAATGAGCTGGCAGAGGAGGTGGTACAATGACAACGTTTAAAAGGTATCTGGAATGGTATATGTATAGGAAGGGTTTAGAGGGATATGGGCCAAGTGCTGGCAAATGGGACTAGATTAGTTTAGTGTTTCCAAGTGCTGGCAAATGGGACTAGATTAGTTTAGTGTTTCTGGATGTTTTGGACCAAAGGTCTGTTTCTGTGCTGTACAGCTCTGTGATTATGAAGGATTTTAAATCCTAAAGCTGACTTACTAATGCTTGCTGCTATCTCTGTGAACTAAGTCACTCGGGAACTATTTTTATGACGTCAATACTATCCTGCTCAGCGCTGAAGAGGGTAATTGTTTCCTTTTAAGAGCCAAGGCCTAAACTGATGACTGGCAAAAGACTGCAAGCATAGAACAAAATCTCCCTAAATATTGCAGTAAATGATGACGTCAAAGAAACTCAGCCATCTTAAAAAGAAGCAAGGTTTCAAAGAAATTCAGGGGTCAGTTAAGCTCAATTGGCTGGACAGCTGGTTTGAATTGAATGATTTATTGTCACATATATTTTGATGGTGGGAAAAACAGTAAAAGCGAAAATCTTTTCCAATGTCGCCATGATCTGGTGCCATTTTGAGTAATTTAAGGAAAAGAAAAAATCGATGTTAAAGAGAGTCCATCAATTCAGAGCCAGCTCATCACCATCAATGACACCTGTGCTGCCATCCCACCTCCACCACCTCAACACCATCGTTCACACCAGACCCAACCAACAATTATGTCGCCAATCCTCAGGAGACATCTTTTGCTGCTGGAGCTACGTCACCGACATCATCTCTGCCGATGTAGCAGCCGCCAGCAATGTAGCATTCTGACACCTGGTCCAATGCTCGGAAAGTAATTAAGGGCCTACTCAAGGTCCGAGCTGGGCCCACTCTCCTCCATGCTGGGCCCACTCGCATCCATGCTGAGCTTACTTGAGGTCCATTAGGTCTGTTGCTGTTGCCGCCTGAGGTCTAGAGATAAGTAAGGAAAATAAAAAGAGAAAGAAAAACAAAGAGATCCAAAAAGGAAAAAAGAAACAGTCAGAGCAGACGTGCTCTGTCTCAGGAGCCCTACTGTTCTGCCACCTTGCAAGAAGGTTTATGATATAGAGTGATGCTAACAGTGTGGGTTCAATTCCCACACTGGCTGAGGTTACCATGAAGGACTGTCCCTCTTGACCTCTCCCCTCTGCCTGAGGCATGGTAACCCTCAGGTTAAACTCAGCACCAAATGTGTCTATCTAATGAGAGAGCAGCCATGTGGTCCAGTAGGATTATGGTGACTTTATCTTTAATGACAACATGTTAAGTGAATACAGTGTAAAGTATGCATGGAGCAAAGATATGAATGGCAGTTTATCTGGAATTGATTGGGGGAGTTGGTCTTTCAAAAAACTCGCTGTCCTTTTTCAAGTGTTGTTATGTGATCTTGAATTTTTATTATTCATTCACTCTCGGGATATGGGTGTTGCTGGCTGGACTAGCATTTATTGCCTATACCTTTGAGAAGATGATGTTGAGCTGCCTTCTTGAACTTCTGCAGTTCATGTGCTGTAGGTAGACCCACAATTCTGTTCAGGAGGAGGTTCCGTGATAGTGACCCAGCGACACTGAAGGAGTGACAATATATTTCCAAGACGGGATGGTGAGTTGGCTCGGAGGAAACTTGAAGGTTGTAGTGTTCCCAAGTACCTGCTGCCCTTGTCCTTCTAGGTAGTAGTGGTCATGCGTTCAGCAGGAACTGTCTAAGGATCTTTGAATTTCTGCAGTGCATCTTGTGGATAGCACAAACTAGTGCTAACATGCATTGATGGAGGGAATCAATGCTTGCGGATGTGATGCCAACCAAGCCGGCTGCTTTGTCCTAGTTGGTGGCACGCTTCCTCGGGGTTTTTGGAGCTGCACTTATCCAGGCAAGTGGGGAAGATTCCATCGCATTCCTGACTCAGAGTCATAGAGATGTACAGCACAAACACTTGTATCTTATAGACGGTGGACAGGCTTTTTGGTAACCAGGAGATGAGTTACTAGCTGCAAAATTCCTAGCCTCTGTATTTATATGGTTAGTTGTGTTCAGTTTGTGGCCAATACTAATGTTGCCAGTGGGTGTCTCAGAAATACCATTAAATGATAATGGGGCAGTAGTTAGATTCTCTCTCGGTGGAGGTGGTCATTGCTTAGCACTTATCCATCAATCTAGAATTAACTAAATAGGTAGTGAAGACCTTGTTTTAGATTTACAATTGAAAAGTGTCATTCAACAGTGTAGCATTTCCCTAGCATTACCCTTAAATAAAACAATACATCTGGATTCTGTTCTGGTGTTTTTTCCAATCACAGCTGCCTTTGGTTTGGTTTGATTTATTGCTGTCACATGTACTGAGGTACAGTGAAAAGTGTTCTTTTACACGATTTACAGGCAAAACAAGTGCATCAGGGTAACAGAGCAGAGTGCAGGATACAGTGGTACAGCTGCCAAGAAGTTGCAGAGAAAGCTTGGAGAGGTCCATTAAAACATTTGATAACAGCTGGGAAGAAGCTGTTCTTGAAACTGTTCGTATGTGTATTTAAACTTTTATACCTCCTCCCTGACAGAAGAGGGTGGAAGAGAGTATAAACCGGGTGAGAGGGGTCTTTGTGTTACCAATCAAGCCAAATTGCCGTACAACTGCGAGTCGACAGAGCCACCTGGAAATGCCAACTGTGTTCAAAGAAGAAATAAAATCAGGAATTGCTGGAAAAACTCAGCAGGTCTGGCAGCATCAGTGGAGTGAAAGCAGAGTTAATGTATCGGATCCAGTGAACCTTCTTAAGAGCTGTATTCTGAGAAAGGGTCACTGGACCCGAAATGTTAACTCTGCTTTCTCTCCACAGATGCTGTCAAACCTGCTGAATTTCCTGTCAAGATAAGAGTAGTGCTGGAAAAGCACAGCAGGTCAGGCAGCATCCAAGGAGCGGGAAAATTGACATTTCGGGCAAAAGTCCTTCATCAAGAATGAGGCTGGGAGTCTCGGGGATGGAGAGATAAATGTGAGGGGGTTGGGGTGGGGGGTGGAAGGTAGCTGAGAGTACAATAGGTGGATGGAGGTGGGAGTAAAGGTGACAAGTCTGAGAGGAGGGTGGAGTGGATAGGTGGGAAGGAAGACAGACAGGTCAAGAGGGCAGTGCTGAGCTGGAAGGTTGGAACTGGGGTAAGGTGGCGGGAGGGGAAATGAGGAAACTGGTGAAGTCCATTTTGATGCCATGGGGATGAAGGGTACGACGTCCCACCAGTAACACAAGCCTGACCACCCCGGCCGATCCATTATCTCAGTCTGCTCCTGCCCCACCGATCTCATCTCCACCCACCTCTATACTGTCCTATCCCCCCCGGTCCAGGAACTCCCCACATATGTTCAGGACACCACCCACACCCTCCACCTCCTCCAAGACTTCCGTTTCTCTGATCCCCAACGCATCGTCTTCACCATGAATGTCCAGTCCCTATACCCCTCCATCTACCATGACCAGGGCCTCCCAAGCCCTCCATTTCTTCCTCTCCCAACATCCCGACCAGTACCCTTTCACTGACACACTCATTCGTTTGGTTGAACTGGTCCTCACCCTCAACAATTTCTCCTTTGAGTAGTCCCACTTCCTCCAGATGAAAGAGGTAGCCATGGGCATCCACATGGGCCCCAGCTCTGCTTGCCACTTTGTCAGTTATGTGGAACAGTCCATCTTCTGCAGTTACACTGGCATCGTAGAGTCATAGAGATGTACAGCATGGAAACAGACCCTTCGGTCCAACCCGTTCATGCCGACCAGATATCCCAACCCAATCTAGTCCCACCTGCCAGCACTCGGCCATATCCCTCCAAACCCTTCCTATTCATATACCTATCCAAATGCCTCTTAAATGTTGCAATTGTACCAGCCTCCACCACATCCTCTGGCAGCTCATTCCATACACGTACCACCCTCTGCGTCAATGACTGCATTGGCGCCGCCTCGTGGGAGCATGAGGCAGTTGAACAGTTCATCAATTTCACCAATACATTTCACCCTGTCCTTAAATTCACCTGGACCATCTGACACCTTTCTCCCCGTGTCCACCAATGGTGACCGACTCAACACAGACATTTTCTACCAACCCACCGACTCCCACCCTATCTCCTGCAAAAATGCTATCCCGTATTCCCAATTCCTCCGCCTCCACTGCATCTGCTCCCAGGAGGACCAGTTCCACCACAGAACACACCAGATGGCCTCCTCCTTTAAAGACTGCAATTTCACTTCCCACTTGGTTGAAGATGCCCTCCAATGCACCTCATCCAAGTCCCCCACTTCCACCCTTGAACCCCACCCCTCTAACCTCAACAAAGACAGAACCCCCGGTCCTCACCTTCCACCTCACTAACCTCTGTATACATCGCATCAGTTACCGACATTTCCGCCACCTACAAATGGACCCCACCACTAGGGATATATTTCCCTACCCATCCCTATCCGCTTTCCATAAAGACCATTCCCTCCATGACTACCTGGTCAGGTCCACGTCCCCTAACAGCCCACCTTCCCCTCCCGGCACCTTCCTCTGCCTCTGCAGGAATTGCAAAACCTGTGCCCACACCTCCTCCCTCACCTCCATCCAAGGCCCCAAAGGAGCCGTCCACATCCATCAAAGTTACACCTGCACTTCCACACGTCATTTATTGTATCTATCGCTCCTGATGCGGTTTCCTCTCCACTGGGGAGACTGGACACCTTCTCACAGAGCGCTTTAGAGAACATCTCCAGGACACCAGCACCAATCAACCGCCCCGTGGCCGATCATTTCAACTCCCCTTCCCACTGCCGAGGACATGCAGATTTTGGGCCTCCTCCATTGCCACTCCTCATCTTCCACCTCGGAACCCTTCAACCCCGTGGCATCAATGTGGACTTCACCAGTTTTCTCATTTCCCCTCCTCCCACCTTATCCCAGTTCCAACCTTCCAGCCCAGCACCATCCTCATGACCTGTCCTACTTGTCAACCTTCCTTCCCACCTATCTGCTCCACCCTCCTCTCTGACCTATCACCTTTACCCCACCTCCATCCACCTATTGCACCCTTAGCTGCTTTCCCCCCCAGCCCCACCCCCTCCCATTTATCTCTCTACCCCCGAGGCTCCCAGCCTCATTCCTGATGAAGGACATTTGCCCGAAATGTCAATTTTCCTGCTCCTTGGATGCTGCCTGACCTGCTCTACTCTTGACTCTAATCTCCAGAATCTGCAGTGCCTACTTTCACCTGCTGAGCTTTCCGTCAATTCCTGACTATGTTTCTGATGTTCACCATCCCCAGTTCTTTGATTTTTTGTTTTGGATTCAAATAAGGCCTGGTCTTCAAAATGACTTGAACATCCCAGGCTCTGAAATGCGTGAACAGATTCCACCTGCAACTATCCATCATCCGACAGGTAAGTAAGTTTCAGAATGTAATGTTGAATCTGTAGAAACCCTGAGTCATAATGCAGTCAGACAAAATCTTCTGCTCCCACACTACAATAAGGATGCTGAAACAAAAGTGAATTAAGCGTAAATTGATTAGGATGCTTCCACCTACAGTAACTACACAAAGGAGCATTTGAAAAATTAAAGTCTTTTTCATTAGACCACAGGATGATACAGGGCGATTTGATATGTGTCTGAAAAGAAAAGGGGAAGACTTGTTTCTGTTGATTGAGCACTGTAGAATGAGGGGATGACAGGTTAATTATGAGAAATTCGGGACAATAGCCAGAACCATGTGAATATGTGAAATGTTTCCAATATTGATATTTGAAGTGAAAACCCATGTCAACATTTAAGATGGTGATAGGCAGATTTTAATTAGTAACGGGTTGAAGGGTATTGGGGAGCAGGCAGAAAGGTGGAGTTGAGGCCGAGATGAGATCAGCCATGATCATATTAAATGATGTAGCGGGCTAGAAGGGCTGAATGGCCTTCTCTACCTCGCCAGTCCCACCCTCCATCTCCCTATTTATCTCTCGTCCCCCTTTCCCCTCCACATTCCTAATGAAGGACTTAAGCCCGAAACATCGACTCTTTCCTGCTGCTTCCTGACCCGCTCTGCTATTCCAGCACCAGTCTTTTTACCTCTGACTACTCCTGTTCTTAGTTCATATATTTTTAAAGGGGGAAAGGGCCGGGGATGGAAAGAACGGGGTCTAAAGTGATCTGGAAATGGGGCAGGTAACCCTAACTGTGCTTCCCAAACTACTACTTTTACGATGTAACCCTTTTTTAATGCCAAACTTTGCGGGACCTCAGAGAACAATGAGGGTTGTTGAGTGGGTGGGAGATGGAGGAGGGTTTGTGTTGAGTGGAATTGAGGGAAAAGCAGTTTGTACAAAAGCAAACAAGCAACTATTTACAGGTATCTCTTTTTTGGTACAGCAAGCAGCCCTCAGCGAGCTGGATCTGCCAAATCGAAAAATTGCAAGCATTTTAAAACTACTTCAGCTGTTTAGAATCCCTACATTGTGGAAACAGACCTTTCGGCCCAGCAAAACCACACCAACCCTCCGAAGACTATCCCACCCAAACCCATTCTGCTATTACTGTAGGAGGAAACCCACACAGACACGGGAAGAATGTGCAAACTCCAAACACGCAGTCACCCGAGGCCAGAAACGAACCTGGTATGTGTCTAAAAAGAAAAGGAATGGGGGAGGATTGTTTCTGTTGATTGAGCACTGTAGAACGAGGGGCTGACAGATAAATTATTAATTGAGAAATTCGGGTCAGTAACCAGAGCAATGTGAATGTGTGAAATATTGCCAATATTGATATTTGAAGTGAAAACCCATGTCAACATTTAAGGGTCCCTGATGCCGTGAGGCAGCAGTCCTAATCCACCATGCCACCCCAGTTCTGCCAGTTTGAGCTCCACAGCAACCATCGCTGTCTTAGAGCTCACAGATCTCATCTCTCAAACCCACATGGGCAATCACATTTTGGCAAGTCTTGCTCAAAGCTAAAGACTACTGCTTGGCTGGAGGATAAATAGGAGAATGGATTGTGAGATGAACCACCCATTCTCCTGGTGTATTTGTGCGTGCATTCATTCACACCCAGTTCCTCTCATTTTCCTTGTGTCCAATTGTGACCATTGCTGTTTCCCGAAAATGCCACGAAACTCAACAGGAGCACAACACAATCAAATCAATCCCAGGAAGGCTGTTCTGCCACCAGTATTTTCAAGTCAGAGTCATAGAGATGTACAGCATGGAAACAGATCCTTCGGTCCATGCCGACCAGATATCCCAACCCAATCTAGTCCCACTTGCCAGCACCCGGCCCATATCCCTCCAAACCCTTCCTATTCATACCCATCCAAATGCCTTTTAAATGTTGCAATTGTACCAGTCTCCACCACTTTCTCTGGCAGCTCATTCCATGCACATACCACCCTCTGCGTGAAAAAGTTGGTCTCTCTCTCACCCTAAACCCATGCCCTCTAGCTCTGGACTGTCCCATCCCGGGGAAAAGGCTTTGTCTATTTATCCTATCCATGCCCCTCATGATTTTGTAAACCTCTACAAGGTCATCTCTCAGCCTCCGATGCTCCAGGAAAAACAGCCCCAGCCTGTTCAGCCTCTCCCTGTAGCTCAAACCCTCCAACCCTGGCAACATCCTTATAAATCTGTTCTGAACCCGTGCAAGTTTCGCAACATCTTTCTGATAGGAAGGAGACCAGAATTACACGCAATATTTCTGAAATGCCCTGAAGATGTGTGCTGCCTGATTTCAGATTTTCCCATATGTTAGTTGGAAAGGAGATACTGAGGTTTTATTACAACGGTCTGCAGTGTGGGATTCCAGACCTCACTTGGTTTGGGTCAGATGGGGTTTGGTGAGTGTTCCAGCAGTTTGATCAGGACATCCATGGACAAGTCACTGAGTCATCAACTGCTTTCTTTGGGCTTGCCTCCAGTCAATGGCTGCTTTGGACCAAGATCTAGGCTGAACTCTTGGAATGAAATCGAAAAATCAGGGCATCCTGCTTTAGCTCTACATATGGTGCAAAGCTGACTTTTTTTTTAAAATGTGGACACTGAGTCTGTTCTGAAAGATGACCAAGACTACAAAATTCTTAAGGGGATGACGCGATGAATGTTTCCATAATGTAATTCCAGAACAAAGGGGAATTAACTCAGTGTATGGGGCAGGCCATTTTCGATTGTGATTGGGAGGAATTCCTTAATTCAGAAGGTGGTGAATCTTTGGAGCTCTCTACCCTGGATGAAGTTCAGCCGTTGAGCATGTTCAAGACAGAAGTTGATAAATTCCTGGATGCTACTAATGGAATAAAGAGAAATAGCATTGTGGAGGTGACTAGTCATGACCCTGAGTGATGGGCATGCTCAACAAACTGAATAGCCCACTCTTGTTCCTGTTTTGAGTGTTGGAAAGTTGAAATCTTTTTAGAATTGCACCATTATATGAAATTATATGTGATTTAAAAAAACTATAGTGTTTCCACAAATAGGTGGGGTTTCAGTTTGAGTTTTGCAAGTATATGTGCTTTTGAATTTAGATTTGTTTAATTATATTTTTAAAATAAAAATCAAAATAGTAAGATGACTCATGCTTTGTGACCTACTAAAGAATTTTATGAATGTGTATGGACATGTGTATGAATAGACTAATGGCAGGTATAGAGTTACACCCTAAATAAACTTCTGCCTTTGCAAATAATTTTAACTCAAGGATAGAATTATAGTCTGACAAATTGCTACCCTTCATCTTCAATTATATAAAGGATTTGTAATCCTAGGCTAACATATGAATATTAAAGCCTAGTGCACTCTTAAAACCCCACTGCCCAGATGGAGAATTTGTATTATGACAGGAACCACCTTGGCTGTTTTCCAATCTATGTTTTGTCCTGTAAACAAACATTAAGAACTACCTGGGAACACAGTGTAATGCAGTTCTGCAACACGTACCCTTGCATATGTAGACATAACTGAAAAAGATTTAGCAACTATTTTTTTCTCTTTATTCTAGTGGGCATAAGCCCAGCATTGTTGTCCATCCCGAGTTGAACTGAGTGACCTGCAAAGCTATTTCAGAGAACACTTAAAAGTCAACATGTTGCAGTGGGTCTGAAGTCACCTTATAGATCAGACTAGGTAGGGAAGGCGGATTTCCTTCCTCACAGGATGTTAGTGGGCAAATTGGATCTTTACAACAATGGTTACATGACCACTGTCAGACCAGCTTTTATTGAATTCACATTTCACCATCTGCTACAGTTAGATTTGAATCCAGGCTTCTGAACATTAGTCTGGGCTCCGAATTATTTACCTGCTCATTCATTCATTCTATAATTCACACATTATAGAATGATCGTCTGTGACTATAATTATGATCTTGAATATAATTATATTTACTTTTGCTTTATACAGTTCATCTGTCAACATGTTAAGTTTCAGACAGAATACAGATTAATCCATTCAGAAAAAAATGTGGATTATTATTCAGTTGTTCAAAGTCCCCCAGCATCTTGTGATAAATGTCTTCTCTTTATGTGCATGTAACATTTTTCATCTTGTGTTGTAACTTGAATGTGCGTTTAGTACTAAGAATAGAGAATCTAGTGACACTGATGGTGTCATCCAGTGATTGGAGGATGGAGCAGAAGTTTCAACAGGAATGAGAAACATTTTATCATCAAACAACAAAGCAAACAGGGTCTGTTCAAAAAGTCGCTGAGTTCCAGCAGCAGAGAGCAACTTTTCATCAAAATAAGGAATGTTTGAATGGAAGTTAGTTACATTTCATAAGCTGGTCATTTCTTTGGAAAAATGCAGTAAACAACAGTATATTAAAATACTGTATACATGTTGATTAAGATTTTGTGATTGATTGTGGTAGTGAAGGTAAATTCACTTATTGTTATAAAAACAAAAAGAAGTGGAGAAACTCAGTAGATCTGGCAGCACCTGTGGAGAGAGAAAGAGTTATCTAGGGACACTTCTTCGGCAGAACAGGAAAACTTTGGGAGAAGACTCACATTGGGCTCAAGATGTTAACTCCATTTCTCCGTCACAGGTGCTGCTGGATATGCTGATTTTTTTCCAGCAATTTCTGGCATCTGCAGTATTTTGCTTTTGATCACATACTGTTATTCTGGAGTCAATTGACCAGTCAGAGGTCTGTACACTTGCAGTTGAATATGGAAGTGCACCAATTGCTATCTGAGTTACTTTGCTGTAAGCTTTGTAACACTGATGTATCATCAGTAAACTCAGCATTGAAATCTATGTAACCATGTGAAGTTGCTGAATTGATCCATTATTTATCCACTGAGCAAATAATTAGGAATCCCATAGTCAAGTGTAAAAACATATTTTAATGGCATCATGTTGCAATTGATTTTACACAACCTGTCTGGCTCTGAATATTTAATTTTACAATCATGTAATTGTTTTCCTTCAGTGCAAGTGTTTGAGATTTTAAAAAAATAAAATGTTTTTAACCTTTTTTTTGTTTATCTCTTATCTCTCTCAATTCCATCCATTATTTGCAACCTTTAAAGGCAAATGCCGTCATCCTACAGGACTATAGGGCTGCCCTTTCATTAGACAGAGATGACTGACGATGGTTTAACCTGAGGGTCCCCATGCCCCGGAAGAGAGAAACGTCCTTTATGATAACCTCAGCTGGTTTGGGGAATTGAACCCATGCTGTTGGCATCACTCTGGATCACATACCATCCATCCAGCCAGTCAACTGAGCTAACTGACTCTTCTGTACATAATTAGCATTTCAATTCAATGTAATATTTATACACACTAGTTTAGATTGTGTTTGTGAGGATTGTTCTATCTCATTAGTCGAAGAAACCTGTCATTATCTGCTTGTAGTGATCACAGACCCTAACAGAGTGCAAAAACACAAAATCTAAATCCCATGAGTTGCCACTCAACTATCAACAACAGATCTCTGGGTTGTTGAAAGCATTATGAATGGCAGTCATTATTTCTTTGCTATGAACTACAGAATCAGGAGAGGGGGGAATGCATGAATACAATTAATCCCAACCATTTATGGCTATGCTACACATGCCAAAATGAGCATTATACAAATAACACAACCATGTCTGTTCAAACCAAGAATAGTGACTTAATGTAGCCATTTTAATTACACCTTCAGCGTGTATTTTGAGACCATGCACAATTTCAACTGCACCCCTAATTTATGTTAAATACTTGTGACAATTGCCTCTAATGAAAAGAAAGGAAAATAAACTTGCATTTATCATGTGGAGTTGGAAAAAGAACTGCATCTAGAAACACTTCAAATAGAAGCATTATATTGTGCACACAGCAACATCACACAGGAAACAATGATATAGATGACCAGCTAATCTATTTTTGGTGTTAGTTGAATTGGAGAGGCATGTTCAACAAGTTTCAAAGAGGATTCTATGGTTATTATTTTATCCTTAAACCCTACCCAAACTACCTGTTGGACATCTTAGATGTAGAATATCACCTCTGGCTAAGCAAAGAAATGTCAGCTTATATTGCTTTCTCTTTAATTCGCAAGACTTGAAGGTGCAAATGCACATGTGGATTTTGAGAGGGGAAGGAGTTTAGAATCAATTACTAAACAGTTATTTATGTAATTTTTTATTACCTTTCTAGTGCTAGAATATTTCATATGCACAGATTAGAGAGCTGGACATATTTTCTAATTATTAACATTCCTGCTTGTTTTAGTGCTGGTTTAACTGATACATGAGCTACTTGTTCAAAAAGAATGATAACTATTCTTAAAGATACACATGATTCTATCTATTTGTCAAATGAATGCTAAATTATTGCAATTTATAAAATTTAAGAAATACATCTACAAACACAGGCTGGTAAATGTTTCAAACATTTCTAGCACAAACAGTGACTGATGTTGAATCAATTGTAAATTTTAACCTGAGGTTGGTATATTCTTGTTATTCTAATGTTGAAGGATATTGTAAAAAGGCAGATTTGTGGAGTTAAATCATAGATCACCAACGATTTTAATTAATAGCTAAACTGGCATGTGGGATTAAATTCCTATTCCCATATATTTCAGTTGTAGTTTTCTGTTCCAGTTAACGTGGATACATTAAACTTCATCAATATGACCATTGACAATGAGTGGTGGGCAATCTTGTTTGGTTTGTGTATGTGATGTTGTCTTTATTATATTTTCACAATACATAGGGTCCCTTACATGACCTTAAGTGAGGAGGTTCCTTGATTGTACAAGTTCAGCACTATTTGCAACTTCTCAGATACTGAAGTAGTTTGTGTCAATATTCAACAAGGTGTGAACAGTGCTCAGGCATGGGCTGAAGAGTGGCAAGTAGGCAATAAGCATTTATAACAAGTGAGAATCTGACCATGTCAACTTGATATTCAACAACATTGCCATTAGTGAATCCCTCACTGTCAATATCCTGGGGATTACTATTGACCAGAAGCTGAAATAGACCAGCCACATAAATACTTTGGATACAATTTAGGTCAGATTCTGGGAGCTCTGCAGCAACTAACTCACTATCTATCAGTGCATCAGCTGCAGTGCAACCTGAGAAGCTTGACACCATCAAGACAAAGCAGACCTTTGAATGACATGCCATTACTTGATACATCATCATAAACATTAACTTCCTCCACTGCCAATGCAGAGTGGCTGCAAAGAGTATCATATTTAAGATGCACTACAACAACTCACCAATTCTTCTTTGACAAGCACTTGTGACCTCTATTACTCAGAAGGACAGGCCAGCAGATCATGGAAGCACATGCAAGTTTAATTCTAAGCCACACCTCATACTGGCCTAGAACTGGACCATCATTCCTTCATTGTCTCTGGGTCAAAATCATGGAACTCCCTGCCCAACTAGAAATCTGCATGTACCTACACCACAAACAGTCATAGAGATGTACAGCATGGAAACAGATGCTTAGGTCCAACTCGTCCATGCTGACCATATATCTTAATCGAATCTAGTCCCATTTGCCAGCACTTGACCTATATCCCTCTACACCCTCTTTATTCATATATCCCATCCAGATGCCTTTTAAAAGCTGTATTTGTACTAGCCTCCATCACTTTGTCTGGCAGCTCATACCATACATGCACCACCCTCTGCATGAACAAGTTGCCCCTTCGGTCCCTTTTATATCTTTCCCCCTCACCCTAAATCTATGCCCTCTAGTTCTGGACTCCCTCAGTCCAGGGAAAAGACTTTGTCTGTTTATTCTATCCATCCCCCTCATGATTTTATACACTGATATAAGCCCACCCCTCAGCCTTTGATGCTGCAGGGAAAACAGCCACAGCCTATTCAGCCTCTTCGTATAGCTCAAATCTTCCAACCCTGCCAACATCCTTGTAAATCTTTTTTGAACCTTTCCAAGTTTCACAACATCCTTCTGATAGGAAGGAGACCAGAATTGCACGCAATATTCCAAAAGCGGACTGGAGTAGTTGAAGATGGCAGCTGATCTTCTCAAAAACAATATCTGGTGAGCTAGCCAGTGATGATACATACCTCATGAAACAAAATATAAATATAACAAGAAGCAGATATTAAATACTAACCAATTCTCAAATAAACACTTTATTCTCAAGAAGTTCCAAATGCAAGCAGATAAAAGCTGAGGTTGGTACGTCAAGCCAATTAAGGAATCACAGTGCAGTTACTTCATTCAGAAGATAGTGATTTGAAGTTCCCTTAGAGAGAAGTGAGCTCAGAACTGAGGCTAACACATCAATGGTGTATCAAGGGAGTGCGAGCCCTACTATTGGGTCATCTTTGCCATGAGACATTAAATCGAGGCAACATCTGTTCTCAGGTGTAGCTATAAGATCCCTTGAGTCCCCAACCCCCAAGAAGAGCAGACGCATTCATCTAGCCAATATTTATCCCTCCAGCGACACTTAAGAACAAATTATCTGGTCACTACTTTTTGCGGAACCTTGCTGTGCATAAATCTCCTCCTCCTTCTCCCAAAATAAAGGTATTTTGGCTGTACAATGAGTTGTGACCGCTTGAAGTTGTGAAAAGTTAAATTATAAATGCAAATCTTTTGAAAATAAGTTGTTTTAAATCAGTGTTGTTCTTTTCCATAGGGCTTCCGTTTTCTCGACTCCCTGCAATCTACTCAGTGGAATGTCAATAACTGCACTTAATGGAGTTATCCTTGCCTTATTAACCTTCGTAAAAGTAATTGACTTTGAATTGGTAGAAAATGCTGAGGATGCATGAAGGATGTGTTCTACACGGATGGGTCCAGAAGAGAAAGAAGATGACCCAGAATCCTTTAGACCCCTTCCTCAATTCTCACTCCCTTGAGCAACTGCCTTGTCATTGCAGAAGACAGCTGGTAGAAGACAATTTAAAGGTTCATCTGGTGTCACTGCTTATTCCGGCAAATCTTTGGGAAATTCTAGGGTTGAAATAAAGCTCATTTTGGGTCATCAGCACAGGATTTTCTCATTATTCTTGCAGAACAAAGAGCAAACGTCGTTTCAGGACATCACTGAAGGATTAGGTTCATGACTCTGCTGCAAGACTGCAAGAGTTTAATTGCAGCACATTGATACCAGAAGCTTTTAATCATGTACATAGGTGTGGAAATGAGAGATTATTAAGTACCCAGCAGGTCAAAATGTAGAATACTAGTGGGACAAAGAAAAACAAAAGAGAAATCCAAAATAAATCCTTAGATTTTACCGTTTTGCTGAAAAATGAACTTTAGTTTTTAAGCACTTAAAATGTTAGTAAGGATTGGAAATGTGCCTGTTGCCTATGCAAGTCTGTTCGTCCTTTTAGTTCCTTCTCAGAGGCATCAGTGAGAGCCCAAGCTCCTGCTGTTTGTTCCCGGCAGCGTGCTGCACGTGGGGTAGTCTATCGGGTTTTCCAACCAAACAGCAAACTTCATCCAGGTTTGATACCCGCGATGAAGAGCGGTGACTGGCTGCCGGGGCGAGGGTGGGAGCGAGGGAGGAGAGAGCGGGCTGTCCACCAATCTCCAAGCTGTCCATTCCGAGGAGCGCTGTCCAGGGAGCGTGGTGCTGAAACTTCATCCGACCGCCCCCACCCACTTCCCAACACATCCACAAACCAACGCAGGCGGACACGCACACACACACACACACACACGGAACACGCTGCGCTGGGAGCTGTTCAACAAAAGACCTCCTGAAAGCGGGCAACTTCTTTAAGGCGGCGCCATGGCATTCATCGTCAAGAACATGGTAGGCGGGCAGTTGAAGAACTTGACTGGGGGACTTGGCGAGGATAAGGGCGAGGGAGAAAAGTCGGAAGCCGCAGCCCAGGGAATGACAAGAGAGGAGTTTGAGGAATACCAACGGCAGCTGGTAGAAGAAAAGTAAGTGATTTTTTTTTCCCCTTTGGACCCCAGCCAGGAGAGTGCTCCCAACCTGTAATCCCACAGATAACATTCACACAGCAATGGCAATGTAGGGAGCCATATGTCCGTTTTATTCGGTTGGAGTTTTAAAACATAGTCGCCTTTCCTGTGTATGGTTTCCCCCTTGTCTCCATTCAACTGGACAGTGAGAAATAATTCAAATGTCACCATTGTCCTAACATCAACTGACGCGATTCTAGTCAGTAATGTAAAGGTGTACGAAACGGGTGCTCGAGATTAAGTTTATTTTTACAAACTAAACTGCTGGGATTCACCGTCAATCTCCTTCTCCCTGCAATAAACAGTTAATAATCTAAAATGGATGGTTTTCTAATTTGAATTTAACTCATTGAACGTCCGAAAACTTACCACATGATTTGAGTTATTAAATGGTTAAGTGAAATGATTCAACATTTTTCAAAAGGGTAAACCCCCTCCCTCCTTTTTTGAACTATTTTGCAACACTTCGAATGTGTTGCTTTAGTGTCATAGTCTTAACTTTTTTATTCGATAGAGAATCTTCATCAGAAACGCTGTCTCCCAAAGAAGGGGGTATTCAATCCAACTTGCTCGCTCTTGGAAACGGTTGACTAAATTGCTCTCCTCCAGAACCCCTTTGGTTCATTTGCAGTTGCCCTAAGCTTTTGTGTTCTCGGCCACAAAACGTTGGATGTAAAAAAAAAGCTCAAATATCCTATCGTGTTTTTTGTGTGGATTATTTTCAGTACATGACTTTTGATACTTGCAGGATTTGCCCCATCACAACCCTATCAATATCATGCCCCCAGGCTCCCCACCATCATGAATATTATGTTTCCACTTGGTCCAGTTTGCCCGTAAAGCTGAACCCCTCACCCCTCTGTGTCCCCTCCAAGGCCTTTACTTCCTTTTAGCGAGCTCAGAGCCAGAAGCTGCAGATGTCTGACTGTTCTTTGGGTGAATGTCTCGCCCCATTCTCATAGCAAAACTACAGGGGGGGTCTTATCTTTTAGTCATTTCGCCCGTGTCGGGTTTTATGATTCCAGTTTCGTCAATCAAGCCATCACAAGATGCACACTTTTAAGGTGAAAGGCAGGAGTTTTAGAGGAGATCTGAAGAAAATCACCCAAAGAGTGTTGGGACTCTGGAATGCACAGCCTGGGAGGGTAATAGGGGTGGGTAAATTCACAACCTTTGTATGAACACTTGAAACTTCCTAACTTTCAAGGCGATGTGAGTAATGTAGCTTTGGTAGTCTAGACTTGATGGGCCGAAGGGCCTTTTCAATACTGGACGATTCTGAGCTGTTTCTTTTCCATGTCTCCCAGAGTCCAGGTTAGCAGCTGTTGAAATGTTCAGTAAAGCGTTCCCAAAGATTAGCTCAAAAACAATTCACGGAATAGGCTCAGCCGGTCTGGCAGCATATGTGGAGAGAAATCAGAGTTCGGATCGAGTGATTCTTCCTCAAAACTGATGGTAGCTTGGAAAAATTAGCTTCCCAACTCCTTGCGGTGTACTGTATGCTATAGCTTGCAAATAATCGGTGGTTTTACAACTTCTCTTTCAAAACTTTATATTTCATTACAATAATCCATGTTGTATATTTCTGCTTTAAGAAAAGGGACTGCTCACATGTACAATGCAAGTAACAGACTTTTAATACGTCATGTTGGCTAAAACAGTTAACTCCAAATGACATTGAGTTAGTCCAAAAGCCCAAGCTGGGGTTTATTTGATATATTTTCAGCAGACGGCGTTTAAAACGGTAGGTTTGACGTGCACGGACCCGAGTTACTGTGGGTCACTGTGATTTCATTTGACACACGGATGATCTTTGAATAAATTCCCTGCAGCCTTTGTGCAGCCAAACTGGGCAAACACATGCGCTCCATTGACTGTCAGAGAGTCACGGGAAGGGCAAAGTATTTTTTTTTTGAGAAAAGTCTGATTCATTCTGGATGTTTCTGTTTGAATGTAACCATGTAGTCAGTTCCCGTCTTCCTTTATAACATCACGACCGGGGTTTGACGGCGGGAGTTGAGAAAACAGCTCCTAGTAAATCCAACAAATAAATCCAAGAAACAGGGTGAAGGAGACTGCTAGATGAACCAGGGCGGAAAGGTGGAAACGGAAATGTACAGTTAATTTACAGTCAGGGTTGGTTAATCTGAAAGGGACGGGGTTACTATCAAAGGGGAGTTGGACAAATACTTGCAGAGATGAAAAAAAAATCCATTGAGGAAGGAGCAGAGCAAGCAGATGAGTTGGATAGTTCTTTTGAAGGGCTGGTACGAGCACGATGGAACGAATGGTCGCGGTCTGTGCTATATTATTTTATGCTTGCTTAGAGCACCCCCTAGGATTTGGTGAATGAATATTGATGGGCCAATAAATGAAATCTGGGATTGACATTTGCAATGCGTTCCAGGCCAGTGACAAACCACGGGTCAAAAGATAAAACGATTCATAGAATCCCAACAGCGGGGAAACAGGCCATTCGGCCCATCAGGTCCACACCAAGCCTCCAAAGAGCATCCCACGCAGATCCACTCCTCCACCCTATCCCCTCCATAATCCACCTAGCCTGCGCATCTTTGGACTTAGATTCACTTAGAACAGTAGACAGGAATAGGGCCCTTCGGCCCACCACGTCTGTGCCATTGCATAAAATCTCGAATTTTCTCCGGCGTTAACTCAGCTGACTGAGCCAGTAGGGTGTACACAGCAGGAAGGTCTATTGATGGGGAGGGGGGGCGGGGGTCGTGGGTGTGAGATATTAGAATTGTCGGCGACCGAGGTGGACACTAACCGAATTGATCACTGCTCCCTGATGGTGATGGACTGAGAGCGGCTGGAGGGGAGACATCACTTGAGTATAGGAGCTGGGTGAGAGGAGTTGGGATTCAAACATTTAGCCAACACATTTTGTTTAATGCTCACTGGTGAAGCTCTGGAGATGAGAGGGCGACTGTGGAAGGAAGTAATCTGTAAAATGGACCATATGACGTGTTAACCAGTCAAACTATAGACTCTTCAGAAAACAAAAATCAGAGCTCCAGCGTTGTCTTTTTGCTTTCAGCACAGATTCCAGCATTTGCAGTATTTAGCTCCTATAGACTGTTCAGTGTTGTATGTTACCTTGCTCAACTCAGGAATGGACCAGCAATAAGGCGTAAAAGCAAAATACTGGAGGTCTGAGATAAAAAATAGAAAGTGCTGGAGAAACTCAGCAGGTTGCCGGCAACATGTGTGGGGAGAGAAACAGAATTAGTGTTTCGAATGTGGTGTGGCTTCTGAAACATAAAACGCCAACTCTCTTCAAGGGGATGCTCAGAATAAAGTGTTTGGATCGTGAACGGAAGCCTTTCTATCCAAACCCCCAGTTAATCCTAAAATATGTAACAAAAAACCCCACAAAATTGCGGATACTGGAAATCAGAAGCAAAAACAGAAATTGCTGGAAAAACTCAGCAGGTCTGGCAGCATCTGTGGAGAGAAATCAGAATTAACGTTTCGGGCCCAGTCGCCCTTCTTCAGAACTGGGCCCGAAATGTTAACTGTTTCTCCCTCCTCAGATGCTGCCAGACTTGTTGAGTTTTCCCAGCAATTTCTGTTTTTGCCTCTAAGACATGTGTTTTGAGCATCACCCAGAGTTTCAGTTTGCAGGGTGAGAGAGATTAACCAATTTCCCCCTCAAGGGAACTGCGCAGAAACTGAGCAGTGGGAGAGGGAATGTGGGTTCCGGGGGGACAGTTCTAGCAGGCTCGGATTGCTACATCTATCATTTAAACTTTATCTATTCCACCACTCTTAAATGGTGGTTTACTTGAAGAAGGGCTGGTCAAATCTATTCAGTGCCGTTGCAAGGGTCCTAGGGTGAACTTAATGCAACGTGTTCTCCAACTCAATTACGCTGGCAAGTTGAAGAGCTTTGTTCTCCACAATAACGTTCGATAGTATATTCCTTCCTTTGGTCCCTACAAGTGGAGGGGTAATTCACCCCGTTCCTGTCAGAGGGAAGATTACAGGACAGGTCAAAAGCCCTGAAAGAGACGCCCCTGTGCCTCACTGGAGGATATTGTCCATCAGTTCAGAATTTCTACCATGCATCTCTGGAGCAGGATGCACTTCAACCTGGGTCTCCTGTCCCAGAGGTATGCAATAGAAACTCTGAGTAGTGCAGTGGTATTGTCCCTACCTCTGGGGAAGTTGACACTTCAACCTGGGTCTCCTGCACCAGAGTATGCGATAGAAACTCTGTGTGGTGCAGTGGTATTGTCCCTACCTCTGGAGAAGGTGGCACTTCAACCTGAGTCTCCTGCCCCAGACGTGTGTGATAGAAACTCTGTGTGGTGCAGTGGTAGAGTCCCTACCTCTGAAGCAGGTTGCATTTCAACCTGGGTCACCTGCCCCAGAAGTGTGTGATAGAAACTCTGTGTGGTGCAGTGGTATTGTCCCTACCTCTGGGGAAGGTGGCACTTCAACCTGGGTCTCCTGCCCCAGAGGGTGCGATAGAAACTCTGTGTCGTGCAGTGGTAGTGTCCCTACCTCTGGAGTAGATTGCACTTCAACCTGGGTCTCCTACACCAGAGTGTGTGATAGAAACTCTGTGTGGTGCAGTGGTAGTGTCCCTACCTCTGCAGCAGAAGAGCTGGTTCAGGTTCCACCTGCTCCAGAAGTAGGGACACTACCATTGCAACGCAAGAGGCCCTGTTGAACGATGTTTATTTCAATCGATGACAATGGCAACTTGAAAGAA
The DNA here is from genome assembly GCF_004010195.1 of Chiloscyllium plagiosum. NCBI lineage: Eukaryota > Metazoa > Chordata > Chondrichthyes > Orectolobiformes > Hemiscylliidae > Chiloscyllium > Chiloscyllium plagiosum. The sequence continues at coordinate 9,978,304 of NC_057749.1, forward strand.
TTTCTGGGTTTATTGTAATTTTTTTCGGTAAAAAAACAAGTTCCAGCTCTCAATCTGATTCAATGCTCGTAGAATTGCGCCCTCTCCTGTTTGGGTCTGAAGCTTTAAAAACAATCTTACCAGTGTCAAAACGGAGTGTTGGGATCCATGTATATCCTAGCCCGTATGGCTGCTAATACAAGAATTAAGAGATTAACCGTTCCCCTCTCCACTCCGCCTCCCACCCTCACCCCCCACCCCGCACCCCTCCCCTGCCCCCAACAGCTGAGTTCCTTGGGATGGATTACCACTTCTGATATAGTAAACATTAGGGCTGATATTGCATTTTCAAAATAGTCGAGTTGTTGCTTCTGTCGACTTCATTAGGCAGAAGGCTTTAACAAGTAACTGAGCTGAATCATTATTGATCAGACCAGCTAAAGTGCTGCTGCATACAGTACATTAAGGTACAATAAAGAAGAACCACACGCAGAAAGATTATTGCATGTTAGAAAGGGAAACGGTTACTCCCCAGTATCATCATGAGCATTATTTTAATCATGAAATTGCAGTCAAATCACCTGTTTTCCATGTGGACAAATAGGACATTGGTGAGGTCTCTTCTGCAGTACTTGTCCAGTTCTGGTTGTCTAGTTATAGGAAGGATTTTATTAAAGCTGGAGAGGGTTCAGAAGAGATTTACCAGGATGTGGTGGGGATGGAAGGTTTGAATAATAAAGAAAGGCTGAATAGGCTGGGAGGCTTTTCATTGGAATGTTGGAGGTTGAGAGGTGACCTTACAGAGGTTTATAAAACCATGAGGGGTATAGATAGGGTTAATGGTTGATGTCTTTTCCCTAGGTTGGGGGAATTTCAAGACTTGGGGGCACATTGTTAAGGTGAGAGGAGAGAGAATGAAAAAAGAGATGAGGGAAAAAATTTACGCAGAAGGTGGTTCGCGTGGAATGAAATTTCCTGAGGAAGTGGTGGATGCAGGTACAGTTTAAAAGACACTTAGGTAAGTACATGAATTGGAAAGGTTTGGAGGGATATGGGTTAGAAGCAGGCAGGTGGAGTTAGTTTAGTTTAGGATTATGTTCAGCATGGACTGGTTCGACCAAGGGATCTTTTTCCATGCTCTATGATTCTATGATTAATTGTTATAGCTACACACTGATTTAATTTTGAGGAGATACAATCCAAACGTCGGGCCCGCTCTGTGGATGACACCTTTGTCATCACAAAATGGAACAAATTAGAAGAAACCTACAATATCACTAGCAACATCCTTACTGGCATAAATGCCACCAAAGAGGAGGAGAATAACAACAGGCTCCCTTTCCTAGATGTCGCAGTGGAACAAACAGTCAATGGAGAACTGCAGACCAGCATCTATAGGAAAGCAACACACACAAACCAGACACTCAACTTCAGAAACAATCATCCCAACACCCACAAATGGAGCTGCATCAGGACATTATTTAAGTGGGCCACAACACATTGTAGCACCCAGGAACTACAAACAGCAGAAGAAAAATACCTATACAGCATATTCAAGAAGAATGGGTACCCAATAAACACAGTCTGCTGATTCTTAAACAACAAACCCAAACAAATAAGCACAACCCACCCAGAAACTCTCGCCACACTACCATACATCAAAGACATCTTGGAAATGGCTACCAGACTGCCCTGACCCCTTGACATTATGGAAGCCCACAAACCTACCAACACACTGAAACAGCTACTGATGAACTTAAAGGACCCTACACCAACGAAGAGCAAAATGAATGTCATTTAGAAAATACATGCAAGGACTGTAACAAACACTACATCGGACAGACAGTCAGAAAACTAATCACTAGGATACATGAATACCAACTAACCACCAAAAGACATGACCCACTCTCACTAGTATCCTTACATACAGACAAAGAAGGATACCACTTGGATTGGGACAATACATCCATTTAGGACAAGCCAACAGAGACACACATAGGAATTCCTATAGGCTTGACATTTAAACCAGAATAAATACATCAATAAACACAGTGATTTGGATCACATTTACCAACCTCTGAGAAAAAGAACTGGAAATGATATCACCCACCTTCAGAGACCAATTCAGATAAATAGAAAGCAGGACAGAACACCAGCGCTTCACCAGAGGCTCACTGATGATGTTACCTGGCATGGTTACAAAACTTCTGAAAACAAACCTGCCAGCTCAGCAAGCAAACTTACAATCTGAACCTCAACATGAGCTACAAATCTTCTCAAAAAGTGCAGCTTTGAGGAGAACCTGGAGCACCAGTGACAAAGTTAGTACATTTGTCAGTCAAATGCTTGAGCCTCTTTATTTCCCAGGAGAAAGTGAGGACTGCAGATGCTGGAGGTTACAGTAGAGAGTGTGGTGCTGGAAAAGCACAGCTGGTCAGGCAGCATCCGAGGAGCTGGAGAATCGACAATTCAAATCCTGATGAAGGGCTCTTGCCTGAAACGTCGGTTCTCCTGCTCTTCGGATGCTGCCTGACCTGACTTTTTATTTCCCATCCAGACTGTACTTTCATTCCTGACAACATGAACTAGAACAGTGAGGCAATTTCCTCATCATATTATCTATTCTGGGGACACGGTTTCAAATTTTGCCACAGTAGATGGTGAAACTGAATTCAATAAAATGTTGAATTAAGAGTTTAATGATTACAGTGAAACTGTTGCTAACTATTGGAAAAGCTAATCTGATTCACTAATGTCCTTCAGGGAAGGAAACTGCTATCCGTACCTGATCGTGTTTACATATGATTTCAGATCCACTGCATAGAGTTGACAGCCCTCTGCGCAGTTAGGTATGGCCAATAGATGCTGGTTTAGCTAGCAATGCACACATACTTTTAGTGGATTTCTTAAAAATAGATTGAGTTACTCAAAAGAGCTGGCAGCATCTGTGGAGAGAAAAACAGAGTTAGAACATAGAACATTACAGCGCGGTACAGGTCCTTTGGCCCTCGATGTTGCACCAAACTGTAAAACCAATCTGATGCCCATCTATCCTACACTATTCCATTCTCATCCATATGTCTATCCAATGACCATTTAAATGCCCCTAACAGTCCACTACTGTTGCAGGCAGTGCGTTCCACGCCCCTACTACTCTCTGAGTAATGAAGTACCTCTGACATCTGTCCTATACCTATCACCCCTCAATTTAAAGCTATGCCTCCTTGTACTAGCCATCACCATCCAAGGAAAAAGGCTCTCCCTGTCCACCCTATCTAACCCTCTGATTATCTTATATGTCTCAATTAAGTCACCTCTCAGCCTTTTCCTCTCCAACGAAAACAGTCTCAAGTCCCTCAGCCTTTTCTCATTGGACCTACTCTCCATACCAGGCAACATCCAGGTAAATCTCCTCTGAACTCTTTCCAAAACTTCCACATCCTTCCTATAATAGTGACCTGAACTGTACGCAATACTCCAAGTGCAGCCGCACCAGAGTTTTGTACAGTTCCGAAACTCATGGTTCCGAAACTCAATCCTTCTACCCATAAAAGCTAACATACCCTATGCCCTCTTAACAACCCTGTCAACCTGGGTGGCAACTTTCAGGGATCTATGTAGATGGACACTGAGATCTTTCTGCTCATCTACACTACAAAGAATCTTACCAAGAGTCCAGTACTCTGCATTCCAGTTGCTTCTTCCGAAAAATATTGAAGACTGTTTTTCTATTTCCACACATGACCGGCATACCAAGTATTCCTGATAATTTCTATTACTTCAGATTTCCAACAGCTGAAGTTGCTTTTGTTGTAACTGGAATTCAGTTGCATAGAGGAATAGTATCTTAGGTCATAATGATTGATTATGACACAACATAGAAGGTAGGATATAATTTTTATACAAAATGGTACAAGTGCGTAAGTACATGAGTGAGAAATATTTGGCAGGGTATGGGCCAAATCCTGGCAGTTGAGACTAGTTTAGTTTGGGATCATGATTGGGATGGAGTGGTTGGACCAAAAGGTCAGTTTCTGTGCTGCATGATTCAATGCTTATTTTAAATGGCTACATTGAAGATTCTATCTTGATAGTCTGGAAATATATTGTAAGGCTAATGTTCCAGCTGTGCATTAATATTTCTGCCCTTTATTGTCAGACATCTTATGCAGTCATAAGGATTACATTTTAAGAGGTGCTATGGGGATAAGATGACCGGGAGAAATGCCAACACTTATTTTAGCAGTGAGTTGCAAGTAATTCATTTCAAGCTATCCTAAATGGAAATGTAATACTTCCTAACTGTTGACCAAATGGCCCATGCGTGGGCTTTGAAATATAACGCATCACAGCACCTACCTAATGAGAAAACTGAAGGTATAATATCAAAATTCCAGCATTGATTTATACAGAGTAGAATGATACACTGAACTTCTTCATTGACTCTGATGAGATTAGTAATTCTTTAAAGAGCTGTTGTGTTAGAATCACACTTATAGTTTTTTGATTAAAGCCAATTGTAAAATGGCTTTGTTGCTCTAAAATGATATAGAAAGGGGTCCAAATGGTTGTTCCCTGCCATTTTGAGTGAGTGTCAGTTTATGTAGGTGTGTCTATACTTTACAAATAGATTCAATTTCCATGGTGATAATGGGCAAATCTTGCTGTCCTTCCTTTATCTTCCTTTATCATCATATGGGAGAAAGTGAGGACTGCAGATGCTGGAGGTCAGAGCTGAAAAATGTGTTGCTGGAAAAGCGCAGCAGGTCAGGCAGCATCCAAGGAGCAGGAGAATCGACAATTTGGGCATAAGAAGGGCTTATGCCCGAAACGTCGATTCTCCTGCTCCTTGGATGTTGCCTGACCTGCTGCGCTTTTCCAGCAACACATTTTTCAGCTTTATCATCATATGACATTACATCTGATGATCATAATCTGATGATTGTTAACATAAAGGGTGAGCTACCAAAAATAATTCTCACTTCTGGTTTCAAAAATTAATGTCTGCAAGAAAAATATCTGCATGAGTCTCATTTAATATGTGGAAAATTGATTGCCATGATTTTTGTGTGTGCACATCGGTTTAGGGCAGGACATGGGTGTAATATGTACATATAGAACCTGGTGATGATATTTTCTCATCAAATGGAATTGGGAACTAAACATGAGTAGTAGCAAAGACCAATCTGCATCATCAATTGGAATTAGTATGCTTTTTTTAATTGGTCAGAATATTGAGTATGGGAGTTGGGAAATCATGTTGCGGCTGTACAGGACATTGGTTAGGCCACTGTTGGAATATTGCGTGCAATTCTGGTCTCCTTCCTATCGGAAAGATATTGTGAAACTTGAAAGGGTTCAGAAAAGATTTACAAGGATGTTGCCAGGGTTGGAGAATTTGAGCTACATGGAGAGGCTGAACAGGCTGGGGCTGTTTTCCCTGGAGCGTCGGAGGCTGACGGGTGACCTTATAGAGGTTTACAAAATTATGAGGGGCATGGATAGGATAAATAGACAAAGTCTTTTCCCTGGGGTCGGGGAGTCCAAAACTAGAGGGCATAGGTTTAGGGTGAGAGGGCAAAGATATAAAAGAGACCTAAGGGGCAACTTTTTCACGCAGAGGGTGGTACGTGTATGGAATGAGCTGCCAGAGGATGTGGTGGAGGCTGCTACAATTACAACATTTAGGAGGGATTTGGATGGGTATAAGAATAGGAAGGTTTTGGAGGGGTGTGGGCCGGGCGCTGGCAGGTGGGACTAGATTGGGTTGGGATATATGGTCGGCATGGACGGGTTGAACCGAAGGGTCTGTTTCCATGCTGTACATCTCTATGACTCTATGACTTGAATATGGACAACGCATCAACACCAGGTCTGGAGACTGACATCACCCTGATTGCTATACAAGACTGTATTTGCTTTCCTTGCATCAACTATTGCAAGTGAAAGGCAGTTTTGATAGTGATTTCTGAAATGTTACTTACTGTATCTTTGTGGAATTATTAATTTTCTTGAAAGTGGAGTTGCAGGTAGACAGGAGAGTGAAGAAAGCATTTGATATGCTTGCCTTTATAGGTCAGTCCATTTAGTATAGGGGTCGGGAGGCCATGTTGAGGCTGTACAGGACATTGGTTAGGCCGCTTTTGTAATACTTGTTCAATTCTGGTCTCTCTCCGATATCAAGGATGGCATAAAAGTTGAAAGAGTTCAGAAGAGGGTTCAGGACAAGGTTGCTGCCAGGGTTGGAGGCTTTGAGCTGTAGGGAGAGGCTGAATAGGTTGAGACTATTTTCCCTGGAGTGTTGGAGGCTTAGGGGTGACCTTATGGAGGTTTCTGAAATCATGAGGGGCATGGGTAGAGTGAATAGCCAAGGTCTTTTTCCCAGAGTAGGGGAGTCCAAAACTAGAGGGCATATGTTTAAGGTGAGAGGGGAAAGATTTAAAAGGGACCTCAGAGGCAATGTTTTCACGCTGTGGGTAGTGCATGTATGGAATGAGCAGCCAGAGGAAGTGGTGGAGGCTGGTACAATTACAACATTTAAAAGACATCCAGGTGGGTATATGAATAGGAAGGGTTTGGAGGGACATGGGTCAAATGCTGGCAAATGTGTCTAGATTAATTTAGGATATCTGGTCGGCATGGATGAGTGGACCAAAGGCTTTGCTTCCATGCTGTACATCTCTATGACTCTATGATAGATTTAATTTTTCACCAACATTTGGTTGTAATTTCTTCCAGTATTTTAAAATGTTATTTCGATCCAATAATAAAAATCATGTAATTTAATAAACTCATTTACTCATAACACTTACTTACCAAAATATTGTATTTAATGTGCATCATTTAAGATCCTACCAAAAGAATTGGTTACTTATTTAAAAAAGGAAAGAACTGCTTATTTAAAGGATTTTTATTGGCAGCAGAAAGACACAGTGAGTTGTGACACTTGACTTGGTGTGTGCTGCATTGATGGAGGAGAGGTTTATTGGGAGTTTCCTTGTTAATATTTCTATATAACAACAAGTGACGTTTCCCAGAAATTGACTTTCATTTGTGATATTAACACTACATTTGATTTCAAGGATGTCATCTAAACACACACACACACACATTAAAGTTCAGAATTGGAAGGTTTTTTGATGGCCTTGCTACCCTGACATGATTAATGCCAACAAAACGTCTTCAACCTACATCAGCAAGGACAGTCATTAAGCAAGAAGCCTGGAAAGGAATCCTACTTCTGAGCTACAAATGGAGATCTTCTGTTTGAAGGAACTCTGTTTCTGAACAAGAACAAGGAACTTGTCATCAGAAAGACACTCTCTCAAAGTTCCCCGCCATCACCAACCTTGCTGCTGATAACCCTCCACCATTCTGTGACCCCCATCCTGCGACCCTCTACCCTTCCAGGACTTCACTTTGGCTTGGAGTCCCTCATTAATCTTGGTCCTTTGGTGAGTGCAATACCAACAACTTCCACCACTCTTCATGGCACTGTTGAGTAATGGACTGGTTCTCAGTTGGACTCAATGATCTGGCTGTTCATTGGTGGCACCATTTGGTAGTTTGTTCTTGCTGGCATCATTTCCACTCTTGATGGTCCTTGATCCGTGTGAAAACCCACTGCCTACTTTTGTGTGAAGTGACTGAGAGGCACGTAATACACAGGCCTTTCCCAAGGAAGATGACAAAAGAACACCTGCCCTTTCACCAGCTGACAGGTGAAACTCCCATCACCTGTACTAAATACACCCTAACAGTGGGTCATTTTGATCATCTGATCAACATATTAAAGAGCAGGAAGCAAAGGGTTAAGTGTTTGCAAGTTGCACATTTGGCATTTTAGCTGAATAGTGTATGGCAGCAACATGAAGGGGAAACTTTGGGGGGAGAAAGCACATCAAGTTGGTTATTTAACACAAATCTGTGAAATGTGGTTGTCAGACATTGAGCTTGTCATAGAGTCATAGAGATATACAGCATGGAAACAGACTCTTCAGTCCAACTCGTCCATGCTGACCAGATATCCCAACCCAATCTAGTCCCACCTGCCAGCACCCAGTCCATATCCCTCCAAACCCTTCCTATTCATATACCCATCCAAATGCCTCTTGAAGTGTTTAAGGAATGAAGCACACTTTGAAAATATAAGCATATTTTAACAGTTGGCTTGGATTCTATAACACAGTCAGACATAAACAAAGCCAGACAACTTTTAGCTCAGTGCTATTGTGCAAAGACTCATTGAATCTCCACTTTCATTTCACTGTGTCAAAAAACTTGTTGTAGAATAGAACCAATAATCATAGGGGAAATTGTTCAGACATTCCACTGTATCGCTAAGCCAGGAGTAAGAAAATAATTTCAAATATAAGCTACATAATCACTTCATTGTTACAGTACTTTGGTGAAAATGGGAATTATTCATGTAGATTGAGATAAAACCATGGCCAATGTTGCAAACCTGACCCTCCAACCCTGCGTCAAATGGAAGTTAATTTGCATCTAAAGAGATGTTTGTATAAGTTATTAGAACTGACATTGCTTTCAGTTAACCTGTTTGTTTCTCTTTTCAATACTTCTTCATCAGTTTTTTAGATGTTTACAATGCTGTTTAATGTACCAGCATTTATACTTGGTTGTGACATTTAGCAGCTAGTATGGCCTGTCTTTGTAAGATACAATTTAGGTATTTACAATGAGGAAATGATCTGAAAAGGCCATTGTAGTTGCTTGTATATTCCAGTCTCTGGGGTCAATGCCAGTTACCCTTCCTCCTTCTTGTGTAGAGCTATTTTGTATCTGTAACATAGTCATGAACACATTCACTCTAAGTGAGTTAACAACTCTATTTAAATGCTACCCACTGCAACTTACACAACCCATAAAGATTAGCATATTGTCCAGTTCCATCCTACAAGATTCCTCGATCATTCTCAATTTTCACTTACCCTTCTCTGACTGTGAAAGATATTGATTAGATTAGATTAGATTAGATTAGGTTAGATTACTTACAGTGTGGAAATAGGCCCTTCGGCCCAACAAGTCCACACCGATCCTCCGAAGAGCAACCCACCCAGACCCATTCCCCAACATTTACCCCTTTACCTAACACTACAGGCAATTTAGCATGGCCAATTCACCTAACCTGAACATTTTTGGACTGTGGGAGGAAACTGGAGCACCCAGAGGAAACCCACGCAGACACGGGGAGAACGTGCAAACTCTTTGGGCTGGATTTCTGGCAGGGAAAGCAAAGTGGAATGGAAAGGGTGATAGGATTAGCCTGCATCACCATGGTGTCTCTAGTATCAACCCGACCAGTTGGCAGAAAGGTCAGTCAGTGATATGAGGGCTGGATGGTTGGTTTGTGATCCAGAGTGACGCCAGTAGCCTGGGGTCGATTCCCGCGTCAGGCTGAGGTGACCATGAAGGACTCTCCATCTCAACCTCTCCCCTCGCCTGAGGTGTGGTGACACTCAGGTTAAACCACCAGCAGTCATCTCTTCCTACTGACAGATCAGCCCCAAAGTCTGGTCAGACTATGGCAATTTTACGTTTATGCGAACAATCAGGCATTAAAGGTGGGAATTTAGGCCAGACAGGGGTTACGCCTGAACTGGTAGTTGACCATAGCTCCCACTTAAAGATCCCCCTACTCTCTACACTGTTGCTGTCTCTATGCTGGCTGAGAAACAGGGAAGATATAAATCCCTCTGACAGGCTTGGTCCCATTGGCAGGCTATTGCATCCCCCTTGTGCTGCTTCTTCATACCTGGAGTAAACCACTCCCAAAGTTTTATTTTGTTTCCAGTGCAAATCCCAAAGACGTAAATGGGCAATGAAAGATTTCTGTCAGTCATAACTCGCTAATTTCATTTTTCAAAATCACATTTGAGCTTCTGATTTTCAGCATGTGTTTCCCTTCCTTATTGTCCCAGACTGTGCTGGGTGGGATAGGAGAGGTGGAGGACTGCTGTCTGCCAGATTTACCAAATTCAGTCTCAGTCCCTATAGCAGCACAATTCACATACAGGCACTGGTGAAGAGACATTGCACAAAAGATTATTTGAAATGATACAAAATCTGCAAGGTCATACTAATCAGGATAGCTTCATCAGGCTGTGACTCTATTTTTTGGCTTGAAAAACTAAGACACCCTCGCTGAAGTCTTTATGATTATTGAAGTCTTTGATAGTGTTGATGTAGACCCCTTTGATCTTTTCATCCTGGTTTGCTATGATTTGCCTGTATTACTCGCAAAACAAAGCTTCTCACTGTACTTAGGTACATGAGACTACAACAAATCAAATCAAATAAAACAAAATCAAAAAGCGAACTTCACTTGCAGGAGAGGCCAGAACTAAGGGCCATACCCAAAGATTGTGAAGACTAACTCTATTATTGAAATTAAAAAAAATGCCTTAGCTAGAAATTCATGAGAATGTGGAACGCTATGCCACCCTGATTTGTTGACAGAATGGTATTCATTAATTGAAGGGAAGTGGATAACCACTCAAGGGAAAAAGGAACAAAAGGATTTGTCGATGGGGTTAAATGTAAAAGGGTTAAGAGTAGGCTACATAGTAGATTTTGTTGGGTGCAATGACTGTTTCTGTGCTTTGAATTATATTAGATTGGAAACTTGCCACACAGATGTAAATCTAGATTTAATGCTAGGGCATAGTCTAAATTGTTACATCGGAGCACCGTACCAAATCCTCCTTATACTTACGATAAACTGTCGGCTCTGCTAACTATGGATATCAAGTGGCTCTAAATATATATTTAATTACAGGATGGAGCGTGATGCCAATTTTGCTCAAAAAAAGGCAGAACGAGCAACATTGAGAACACATTTAAGGGACAAGTACAAGCTCCCAAAGGTAAGCTGTTTATTTTTGTTTTGATGTTAACATCAGTATGATATTTTATCCAGCTTTTCTCAAAGTTTTTAGGATAGTGTTGTTGCTGTTGTTATTATTCTATCATTGGCTTTGGGCTATATTTTACTGATTAATTTTACCGCATCTTAAATTTTCCTGCACACTGTTTTAATGTGGAACTTTGTTCACTCCAGTCCAAGACCGGCACCTGCGGATATTAACTGGGACTGTAGAAAACTACAACTCCACAAATCCTATTTCTATCATTCCTGGAGTAATGACAGATTCTTGTTTTACATTTATTGAGCAGTGCACATCATGATAAGAATATAGAACATAGAACATAGAACATTACAGCGCAGTACAGGCCCTTCGGCCCTCGATGTTGCGCCGCCCTGTCATACTAATCTGAAGCCCATCTAACCTACACTATTCCATGTACGTCCATATGCTTGTCCAATGACGACTTAAATGCACTTAAACTTGGTGAATCTACTACCCTTGCAGGCAAAGCATTCCATACCCTTACTACTCTCTGAGTAAAGAAACTACCTCTGACATCTGTCTTATACCTAACTCCCCTCACTTTAAAGTTGTGCCCCCTCGTGTTTGCCGTTCCCATACTTGGAAAAAGGCTCTCCCTGTCCACCCTATCTAACCCTCTGATTACCTTGTATGTCTCTATTAAGTCACCTCTCAATCTTCTTCTCTCTAACGAGAACAGCATCAAGGCCTTCAGCCTTTCCTCGTAAGACATTCCTTCCATACCAGGCAACATCTTACCACTAGCCCAGTACTTTGCATTCTGATTACTCTGTCCAAAGTGTATCACCTCACACTTGTCCACATTAAACTCCATTTGCCACCTCTCAGCCCAGCTCTGCATCCTATCTATGTGTTTCTGCAACCTACTACATCCTTCGTCACTATCCACAACTCCACCAACCTTAGTGTCGTCCACAAATTTACTAACCCACCCTTCTAAGCCCTCATCCAGGTCATTTATAAAAATGACAAACAGCAGTGGACCCAACACCGACCCTTGCGGCACGCCGCTAGTAACTGGACACCAAGATGAACATGTTCCATCAGCTACAACTCTCTGTTTTCTTTCAGCAAGCCAATTACTGATCCAAACTGCAATGTCTCCCACAATCCCATTCCTCTGCATTTTGTATAATAGCTACTGTGGGGAACCTTATCGAACGCCTTGCTGAAATCCATATACACCACATCAACCGGTTTACTCTCATCTACCTGTTTGGTCACTTTGTCAAAAAAGTCAATAAGATTCGTTAGGCACGACCTACCCTTCACAAAGCCATGCTGACTGTCCCTGATCAGATTATTCTTTTCTATTGTGAAAAGAATGTGTGAAAAAAATTAAAGAAATTTGTGTCAATCCCTTTGATTGTCACTACTGGCACCTGATGGTATGTGCCCCTCTGTTGGTACATGGCTGAGAGTAAGACTTGTTTAAGATATGTTGATGACACCAGACCTCTTTGTCTACACTTAATCTATGGCCTGTCTAATGATCAGTGGTACAGGATACACCACTATGGAGTATTCTGTTATGGACCAGACCAGACCCCCTCAAAATATATTAAGGAGGTAGCCTTGATGCTAACTTTTTCTTATTTTAAAGGTAAATGTAAAGTGAGTGTTCCAGATGCAATTTCATTGGTCAGACTACTTGATGTTAAGCAAAACATAATTTATTCAAAACATTTATTCAAAATACAACAAAAGAAAGAAGAACTTAGAATAACTTAAATCTATTGGAAAACTTAATAGAATAATAAATACAGTAACTATTCCTAATTAACTGTTCTAATACAGTAACATCCCATAAACACACCTTGTGGCGCAAAGGTACATTCAGAAAATAGGTTTTGTCTCACATGTAATGCAGCACCTTGGAAGAACATACCCAGCTTTTGGATGGTATTGAGAGAGGGAAAAATAGCTTGCATGTCTTCAACCCCACAACAGCAACTGCTGAAATTGAAACTAAACATCCTGGATCTGTGAGAACCTGACCACACCATTCAGGCTGCTTCTATTGTTCCAACTTAAAAGAAGAACACAAGGCCTCACAAGTTGTTTATCTTCTTACAGACTGCTCAGTATTTGCCCCCAACCTCTCTCTAAAATAAGCCAGAGCAAAACATGTCTTAAAGCCCCAGCATTATCACGCTTTATAGAACAGAAAATATTAAATAATTTATTGCATGAGAGCAATTATATTACCAGTTAGGCAGCATTACTAGAATTGTTGGGAATTGTACAAAGTCCACTCCTTATGAAGATTACTGTTGAACTCTCAGATCCCACTTATAGAGAGTGTAATAAGTGGCACTCAATGTAACATGAATATTAACTCCTTCAGAACCATGATCTTATACATCTCCCACTGAGATTTAACCAAACAGTTAAGCCATTTACCTACATGTGTATAACTGAATTAAAATTTACCACAACTTCATATCAAACTCCCCTCCCCCCATCACCACCACCTTTCCCACCACCCCCAATCCTGACTTCTCAAACACAGGCAGTCTGAGCATTTCACAATTCTCACAGATTGCATTCCCTTTGCACTTGGAAGAGTGTTCAGTCTGCTACTGGAGGTCTATTGACTTTGGTTCAGAATTATGGGTATCATTTATGCCACTCATTGTGTGGTCTGCCACTTCTGCCCAGAATGTGATTCAGAGTAAGTGGCGTTTGAGGTAGTTTGTGTCCATCAACCTTCCTTTCTCTATCCTTTGTCTAGGGCCTATCTAATGATGATTGGTAAAGGATTGCACCACTTTACAAAGTCTTTACAAAAATTTACTGTTGTTATTTCACAATAGTTTTGGACAAGAGCAACAAGCACAAAACTACATTAAAAGTCAGGCATTATTACCAGAACTGAGGGCTGCACAGAATACATCTTCCTCTGAAGTTTAGTGTTGAACTCATTGTGTCCACCCATGAAGATCACCTGACTGTGTGGAGCTCAATGTACTGTAGTCATGAACTCCTTCCAAACCATGACATTGTACAACACTCGGGGTCATTCAGCCCCTCATTCATTCCGTCAAGGTCCAAGCAACTCCATACTGAATTTCAGGATTTTCCTTGTTCCATTTCCTGACAGGTTATTCCAAATGTTTATGGATGTTTGAGGATTGAGGAATTTTTTAACCAAGTAAATATTAACTAATCTCTTCACTAATTCATTCTGCCATCTCCTTGTCCTCCTGGCCTGTCTTCCCTTGAAGTATTAATCTTCATTTTTTGCTTAATATATGGTACTCCTGGATGAGGTCCTTCCTTAATCTTCTTCTATGGCATTTGTTTGTGTTAATCTGACCTCTCCTCAGAGCCAGTTGGGGGATTACTCTTGTTGCTGATCTACATCCTCCTCAGTATATCTGCATCGCATTTCTTCTGATGGACGGATCTGTATGCAGTGATAATGCATTGAAGTCTTTCCCATTAATTTGAGAAGCATTATGATTTCTTTATACCCTTAGAGTATACCCTTTCTTTAGAGTACAAGAAGTAACCTCTATTTGTTCAGATATACTCATAAAAATAACACGAATACAAAAATAAACATAAAAACACTTTTTTAAAAATGAGGAGAGAGCCACATGTTCCCTTAAGGTTCTGCAAGCGTTTACCAAATCTATGGCCAAATTGATCTTTGCCTTACCCACTTTTTGACCCATTCTCCGTGAAGTACCTGCACCTGATTATCTGCTGCCTGACATGAAGATTGAATTCAGATACACACTTCAGAATAATTAGTTTCTAGGCATGGGGAATAAATTAGATTAGATTAGATTAGATTACTTACAGTGTGGATACAGGCCCTTCGGCCCAACAAGTCCACACTGACCTGTCGAAGCGCAACCCACCCAAACCCCTACATGTACCCCTTTTTACCTAACACTACGGGCAATTTAGCATGGACAATTCACCTGACCCGCACATCTTTGGACTAAATCAATCACAATGGTTGTTGAGAAAGGTAGCAAGATGCTTCTCGGTTTGTCTGAGATGTTTCTGTTATTTCAGTAAAGAATGAACCCGTTCTAATCTAAGTGGGTGACACGGTGGCACAGTGGTTAGCACTGCTGCCTCACAGCGCCAGAGACCCGGGTTCAATTCCCGCCTCAGGCGACTGACTGTGTGGAGTTTACATATTCTCCCCGTGTCTGCGTGGGTTTCCTCCCACAGTCCAAAAATGTGCAGGTTAGGTGAAAGGGTAAATGTAGGGGAATGGGTCTGGGTGGGTGTGCTTCGGCAGGTCGGTGTGGACTTGTTGGGTCGAAGGGCCTATTTCCACACTGTAAGTAATCTAATCTAAGAGATGCAATTTCTGTTGTAATCTAATCTAATCAGTTAAATTAAACAGATTACTTAAATGAGAGACAAAGGATTTTATATAAAGGCATAGCACCTTTGTTACTGATACCATGCACGATGGTCACAGCCTGTGGATGTTGGGAACAAATTACTGCAGATGCTGGAATCTGAACTGAAAGCAAGAAGGGCTGGAGATCACAGCAGGTCAGGTAGCATCCATGGGGAGAAAGCAAGCTAATATTTTGAGTTTTGATATCTCTTCAGCTCTGTGAGGTGTCATCTTGACTTGAAACATGAGCTCGCTTTCTCTGTGGATGTCAGCTTAGGATGGAAGAGAAGATAAACATAGGTGCCTCTCTGAGCTGCATAAGAAAACCCTGGGCAACTCTAGCTCCAGAACTCCATCCATATAATAATAGTCATCTCTAGATTACTTTCTCCTCCTGAGTTCACAGGGGTAAAGTTACAGAAGAGTGTCCTGGGACAATGTAGGTGACACTGAGAAAGAACATTAGCCACAACTCTAACAGAGAGAAAGAAAGAATAAACTTTTCCAAGTTAAAAATGTATCAGAACAATTGAAGGAGCTGAAAGTGTAAATTTGCTTGAGTGCTGTTGCAGGCAGGTTTGATGTGTTGTTAAGGGGGTGGTTTCAGGATCCTGCAATTAAGAGATTAATTAAAAGGTAATCCAGAACCTGAAGTAGAAACAAGCTCAACCTTGTAATTTGACCTTGACTGTCAAGTGGAGTTGTTGTGGTTAGTAATTTACTGAATTTAATCCCTTGTCAAAGCTACTGTTTGCCTTATTTCTTCTATTAATAACCAAGACAATGAGCGTTTTTCTATTGCTTACAGCTGTTTATATGTTGTCATGTATGTTTATGCATAAGAACAGAAAGTGCTGGAGAAATTCAGCAGGACTGGCAGCACCTATGGAGAGAGACACAAAGTTAATGTTTCAAGTCCAAGGGGTTGGAGTGAGTTTCTCCAGCACTTTCTGCTTTTCTTTCAGATCTCCAGCATCCACAGTATTTTCCTTTTAAGCATTGCCTGTGTTAAATTAGCCAAGGTGTGATTTCTGAGACAGCCACATATTTGGTGGATCGATCAGGCTTCAAAGCACTGTGGATATTACTATGAATTTTTGTTCTTCCCAGAGCGAATTGGATGAAAACCAAATCCAGTTGGCCGGCGGGGATGTGGAACTGCCAAAGGAGTTGGCTAAAATGATCGAAGAGGATAACGAAGAGGAGGCAGAGAAGGACTCGGTGTTGGGGCAGCTGGCCAACATTCAGAACCTTGACCTTGACCATTTGAAAAACAAAGCTCAAGCAACTCTGCAAGACTTCAAGCAAACGGCAGAGAAGTGTTGCCTCATGTGAGAGAAGGGGAGCGATTTCCACAACACTCGCAGTGACATAATGGATAACGAGAATTATAGACTATGAGACAGTGACCTGGAAAAAGCAAAAGGTCATGATGAATAAAATGCAATAATTGTTTAGACAAAAATCAGCTACAGTTTGACTGTACAATTTACACACCATTGAGATTTTCTGGCTTACTCCAATCTCTGGTTTCTTTAGCTTTGAGTATATTATTTTGTGAGATATTGGCTTGAGTAACCGAACGTGGAGCCTGGTGAATCAATGTTTCTCCTCTCAATGACACTGGTGTATTTTACTGTCCAATAAGGGTCATTGGGAGAATTATGAGAACATGACCAAATTGACCTAGTCTGCAAATTGCTTTGTTAATTTGCACTGTAAATGAAAACACTTGTTATGTAGTTGATGCTCCAACTAGATGACGCAGAAAGTGCAATGGGTCCAAATTTGACAACCAGTCAATTATATAATTAAATGATTTTCTTTAAATTATTACTCATTGTGGGTGTCTCTGCAATGACTGCATTAATCCTCAGAATTACACTAACAATGAAGATTATCAGCTGTGCTTGCTTGCACAGCAACCCTGCAATACGGAACAAAAGGAACATGTCCAATCTGAATTAAACAGAAGCATGGGGGAGCAACAGATCCTTGGTGCATTCTCCATGGCAATCCCTCGACCAATAAGTGTCAACTTACCAACTGGTCCAGCCCCTTTTCTCATGCAGTATAAATTGTTGTTCTTGTTAAAATTTGGAATTCTTGTGTCTGTCCTGATGAGTGCAAGACAAAAAAAATTGACAGCATGCCTCTTTGTTCAACAAAACTGCTTTAATTGTCCGAATCTAGATAACTAAATGGCTTCCTTGGCTTCTTCAGCAATAAGCTAGCAGTCACAATAAGCCAAACTAGGTAAAGGTGATAAGCCTCCTTCTCAAAAGGACATTATTTAACCCAGTGGGATTTGACTAATATCGACTTGCTATTTCCAGTTTTTTTTCTATCTAATTTGAGTTCAAATTGCCATCCTTGTGATGTTTGAATTCAGAGTTTCTGGATCATCAATCTATGACTTCGTATAGTCTACTAATATAACCATTTCACTACCTTAGCTGAATTATGATGCTTCATGTTAACATTCAGTCACGTGACTTCAACAAATTAACTTTGCACTTTTTTTCTTTATTCTTTCACGGGATGACAGCATTACTGGCAAAGCCTTAAAAACATAGGAGCAGCATTAGGCCATTTGGCCCACCAGGTCAGCTCTATCATTCAATCATTCAATCCACAGTCGTCTGTGGCAATGATTTCCAAAGATTCATCTTCCTCTGGGCTGAAGAAATGCCTCCTTGTCTTAGCCCTAAAGTGTCGTCCCTTCACTCTGAGGCTGTGCCCTCAGGTTCTAGTCTCTCCTACTAATGGAAATATCTTCTCCACTCTATCCAGGCCTCTCAGTAATGCAGCATTCAAGAAGCATGTGGATGAATACATGAATAGGAAGAGAATAGAAGGATACAGATCCTGTAAGTGAAGACAGTTTTAGTACAGCAGGGCAAAGTGTGTCAGTGCAGGCCTAAAGGGCCGAAAGGCCTGTTCCTGTGCTGTATTGTCCTTTGTTCCATTTTGTGAGTTTCTATGAGATTCCCCTCACCCTTTGAAACTCCATCGAGTACAGACCCAGAGTCTTCATTGATCCTCATTTGACAAGTTCCTCATGCTGGGATCATTCTTGTAAACCTCTGCTGGCCCTCTAACACCAGCACATTCTTTCTTAGATACAGGGCTTAAAACTGCTCACAATATTCCAAATGTGGTCTGACCAAAGCCTTATACAGCCTCAGCAATACATCTCTGCATTTGTATTCTTGAAATGAAGCCTAAAATTGTATTTGCCTTGTTAATTTCCATCTGAAACTGCACTTTAACCTTAAGAGAATCCTGAACCAGGACTCCTAATTTAAGAGGGCAGTTAACAGTCAACCCCAACCACAGATCACATGTAGGCCAGACTGAGTAAGGATGGCAGATTTCTAACCCTAAATGGCATTATTGAACCAAATGGTCTTTATAACAATTGATTATAATTCCCATGATCACCATTACTAAGACTAGCTTTACATTTCCAGATGCATTCAAAGTGAGTTTGAGGTAAAAGATTTTCAAATCAGCGTGTGTAGAGATGTTATTACACACCGCAGGAGGAGCTGGGACTTGAATTCAGGCCTATAATTGACTTCTGCTTTTGAATTTAGGGATTAGGTGGGAAGTGGAAGGCTGATGGTGATGCTAAGAAATTCAGACAGGTATAAATGATTATATCTCAATCAATTGAAAGGTACTTTATAGAATTCATTATTTGTCAAACTTACTTTGTTTACTTACTTTGGTATTTTTGCCTATAGCACCTTCCTGCTTTTACTGAGAGAGCAGTGGATCTGAAATTGCTTAATGCCAACGCTGCTTTCAACCTTAGTCGAGAATCAATGGGCCTATGCACCGCCCTGTAAATTTCTTTGCTCTTAGAATACAAAACCAGTGGGATACTATGCGAGGAAAGCCAATCCCTGGACACTACTTGGGAACTGCTACTTGATGAGCAAAAGGTCATATTCAATGTCAGGCAGAGTCTAGGACAATGGTTTCCAAACTTTCTCCGGGTGTGACCCCCTTTAATGACTTAGACTTTCTGTGACCTTCAGACTGAAATGTTTGAAGGTAGGTACTTGTGGCAGGGTTAGTTCAAGACTGGAGGTGGTGTGGATGACTGGAGTTAAGTGTGGTTGTGTTGATGAAATGGTGATTTCTCCATGTGAATATCTATCTACTTACTGGCTGTTTTTGAAGCAGCAATCCACCCTGAGCAGTCTATTGGGCCACGCCCAGCAGTGAAAAACTGCAAGCTTTTAAAGGGACCTCACCACTGCTAGCAATCAGTCTGACCTCCACAGCTGCTACTGCTTCCAAAGAGCTTGTGACACCAAACACCATCCTCTGACTGAGTTTGACCCATTTTGGGAGGTCCTGGTGTTGAGATGAACATATATCCAACTATCTTGGCGAATTAACACTTTTCATACAGTGCACAATGCAAATCACCAATTAAGAGCAAGATTTTCTTCAAGTCATAGAAATATACAGCACGAAACAGACCCTTCGGTCCAACTCATCCATGCCAATCAGTTATCCTAACCTAATCTAGCCCCATTTGCCAGCACTTGGCCCATATCTCTCTACACCTTCCCTAGTCATATCCCCATACAAACATATTTTATGTGCTGTAATTGTACCAGCTTCCACCACTTCCTCTGGCAGCTCATTCCATACACGTACCACCCTCTGTTTGGAAAGGTTGCCCCTTAGGTCCCTTTCATATTATTCCCCTCTCACCCTAGGTTTTGCCTGAACTTTCTCTCTGAAATCTCTCCTGCCTGTAAGAATCTATGTTTGAATTTACCATTTGCCATGGGGTGTGTTTAAGGGATGTTGTGGGTATTAGGACAGCTCCTTTGTTAAGTTGTGATTGAGTTGGTTGGGTATTCAAATAAGAGTCAGAAAGTGTGGTGCTGGAAAAGCACAACAGGCCAGGCAGCACCCGAGGAGCAGGAGAGCTGATGCTCCGGGCACAAGCCCCTCCTGATGAAGGGCCCATAACCAAAACATTAACCCTCCCACTCCCCGGACACCACTCAACCAACTGTGCTTCCCCAGCGCCATACCCCTTGACTATGATCTCCAGCATCTGCAGTCCTCAATTTCCTGTTCCAGTAGTAAATAAAGACTCTGGGTTCAAGTATCACTCCAAGACTTTGTACAAGATATTGGGTTTGGCCACTTTTGGAATACTGAGTTCAATGCTGGTCTCCCTGCTAAAGGAAAAATGTTGTTAAACTTGAAAAGATGCAGAAAAGGTTTACAAGGATATTGCCAGGGTTGGAGAGTTTGAGCTGCAGGGAGAAACTGAACAGGCTGGGGTTATTTTCCCTGGAGCGTCAGAGGCTGAGGGGTGAGAAGGTTATAAAATCATAAGGGGCGTGGATAGGGTGAATAGCCAAGGTCTTTTCCCCAGGGTAGGGGAGTCCAAAGCTAGAGGGCATAGGTTTATGGTAAGAGGGGAAAGATATAAAAAGGACCAAAGGGGCAACTTTTTCATGCAGAGGGTGGTGCACATATGGAATGAGCTGCCAGAGGAAGTGGTGGAGGCTGGTACAATTACAACATTATGGACGAGTTGTACCGAAGGGTGTGTTTCCATGCTGTACAAATCTATGACTCTAAAGCTAAGGAAGATGTGTTCATAGACAATAAAATAATTTGAATATCAACCTGCAAATCTTTCCAATACTTACTAATGGCAGGCAGCAAGAGGGGAAGAGATTCCTGGTCAGCTATGCAACAGATCAAAATTAGACACTCGTTTATGACTATCTACAGCTATAGAGTACCATGCACATGTAAAAGTGTATATTATTGTAACAACGTGGAATCCATGAAGAGCTCATCAGCTTGGCAGCCAGTGTGGACCAGGCTGGTTCAATACTCACTCTGACTGTGATTGATTTGTGAACTACCCCCTTGCCCCTACCCATGGTCTATCACACTTGCCTTTGGGCAAAGGAGTGAAACACACTCCTTTTTAATCTAAGTGAATGAATGATCTTAATTCCTTCTTGATTAAATAAACTCCATAGTGTTGTGGGGCAAGAGGGTGCTCCTAAGGTGCAGTGGTAGTGGAGCCAGAAGACCCATCTGCTCCAGCAGTGTGTTATAACATGTGTGAACATATTGATTCATAGGCGTGCAGCTGGGAGTCAGGACCAAAGTTTTAAGGCCTCCTACCCTGCGAGCACTCCTGCTAGCCATCCCCACGCACTGAGGCTCAAGAGACGGAGTGGAATGGGTGTACCCCCTGCCGATAATGATCCTTCACAGATTCGCCTATGGAAACCTTGTTAAAACATTTTCTTCCTCGAGATGGTATAGTTTGATCGTCTTCTCAGCACTCTGCCAATCTGAAGTCCCATGTCTAGTAGGCTTAGACCCAGAGTTTTGAAACCTAATTGGGCTATTAGTCATTGATTGGGAACTCAGAGTAGTACATGTCAGGTCATGCACCAGAAGATTTGTCATTGTTCATTCCCTAGGGAACTGAGACAGAGACAATCTCTTTCTTTAAGACCTTTGAATGCAGGATAGTGGTGTACAGGCAACTTGCATGGACCACAGTGAGGGAATTAAAACAAAGTTGGTGCAGAAGTTATTTTTTCTTTAAATGATGAGACAGTTCACAACACAGAGTGTTCAGACATTTCGCTATTCATTGCAAATGAATTCGACCTTTATTTATATTGACACTTGTGAACCAAAGAAAAATTTTAAAAAGTAAACATTCTTTATGTACATATACCTTATACTGAAAGAGCAATATTCATATTCGTCTTCCCACTAAGAAAATTATTGTTAAATATTTCCTTCATGTTGCAAATATTTAAAATATTACTCATCTATTGCACAAGCTTTAAGTAAACTGACTTCTTTTCAAACAAATCAAAGTACCAGATCTGACAATACAGTGAATGTGTCCTGTTTCTCTATCTGTCAAACGTCTTCTCCATTTGAGTAATTGTCAAATTCCTGCAGAACAAGAAGGAGTTGAATGCCACCCAGTTTTGAGCGCCGCTTAGTCACTTACACATGATTGTTTTCCAGCAAGATAGACCATTTCACCAATTTACAGGAAGAAGGTGTTAGGATTGAGAATGCTGGTGAAGAAAAAAATGCAGCAAATTGGGTCTAAGTCCTGGTGAAAGAGGCGATGCCAGCTCTTCTCAAGCAATCTTTGACAGAGTCCAAGTCCCCTTGTTTATGTTTCCTCACAGTGGAGCAGCCAAGCATCAAGGCAACTGGGAGAAAGGTGACAAGAGGAGGTTGGGACGCGTACGTTCACCAATGGCTCAACACTCATGGGTGGAATGAAAAGCAGCAACTACAGTTTGTCTAAAGCTGTGCATGAACGACAACAGGAGATTCATTACCCAAGTCGAGATCAACAAGATTAGGAGGAGTAACCCAAGGGTCGGTCAGTGTTTTCCATTCTGTTATAAGGCCTCAGCAAAGGTCCATTCATACAAAGAGAAAAAGCTGGAAATACTTGCTCATTAGAGTGGATCAGAATGAAGTTGCAAAACAAGATGTTCTCCAGTCCCTCCCCCATCTCCCTCCTCTTCCTCCCCTCTCAATCCTGTGCCTTTTCCTGCTTCCCAATGAAGAAGAGTTTGGGAGAAGGGATTTAGGAGACTCAACACATGAGAGCCAAACTTTGGAATTTCAAACCACAGTTCCCAGAAAGCATGAATCAGAGTAAAACACAGACATTACACAGAAGAAACAGAAGCTGCTTTAGGAGAGATGAAATAATGAGATTATGTCTGCATTGCAGGCTTGTGTGAGGCTTGGTTAACTGTCAGGGGAAAGTGGTGAATGATGTTGGATTCAAAGGCATTGTTGCATTTCTACAAATATACCTTTATGAACTCTGTCTCCCTTCCACCCATCTTCCTTCATATGGATCATGCATTTATTAAATGTGATGTTACATGTATCCAAACCAAAATTTGCAACAATGAGCATTTCAGTTTCAAAGTCACTGGATGTATGGTTTGTAGAGAAAATATATTATCAAGCTGAAACAAATTACAAATGTTTTAGCCCTAATCTCTCCCTCCTTCCTCAAGGACTATGAACTCTGATAACTGCAGGACCCTAAAGTGTTTCTCTGAATGAATCCATTCCTGACTTCTAATATCCCAAGTTAGATGGCGGACTCACACCCTGGAAAGGATTTTAGACTTTGGATTTGATCAGTGGAGTGGAAACTTCTTTCTATGCTTTCTACCTGTGCATTTACAAAATGGGTTAATCAGGTAGAGAGACTGGTATAATTCAACTCAGCCTTAATTTCAGCATACAGTATAAACACTGAGCAACACACTACTGTATCACAGCTCTGGCCTGCAGAACAAATGCCGGATCCCAATGATTTGGGATGCTCACCCATTATCATTTCGCTTCAAAATTTAGCCATTTGCTTAAATGAATGGACATTTTATTCACAACCACATGCAACTGTATTTGATTTAATCCTCAAGCAAGCATAGGAAATTGAAGCAGGTAGAGGCCATGAAACCCCTTGATCCTGTTCCACACCATTCCATTAAATCATGGCTGATTTCCATTTGGATGAGATTTTCCAGCACTGTTTTCACACCCTTTGATAACGTTCGCATCTGGAAATCTATCAACCTCTGTCTTGAGCATATTCAACTATTAACTCTGCATGGCCTGATGTAAAATGAGTCAGATAGTGTCCACATTCTTGAAGTTAGCTTTCAGCAGCTGTGCACTCGATTTCTCCTGAGCAGACCAGTCACCTGTCGAGTGCTGCTGTGGTCACATCTTTTTTTTTGTATGAAAACAATTACAAGGACAGAACTAAAAAAAATAGTTGTGATTCTCTATTAGGTGGTGATCTCTAGTGTTAGAATTTGAAAGGGACTAGATGCACGAACATGGTTAAAACTCCTACGTCCTGAAAAAGCAAACAAGTCTTGTGTTTACTGGGCAGAAGAAGTTGATCACGGGGGGATGATAGTTCATGGCAGATTTTCTCCCTCGATTATACAGCTTTTTCTATGTTCTGGAAAGGAAAGAAACAAGAATTTTGTTTATATTTGAAATATTGGTAATGCTTTATAGATAGTCTCTGGGTGGGGGGAGGTATGTGGTGTAGGAAGGCGTATTGGAATTAAGAAATGGATCTTATCAGGTGTATATTTCTGGTTGTCCTTCGAGAGGAAAGATATTATTAAATTGGAAAAGATGCAGAAAAGACTTGCAAGGATGTTATTGGGACTAGAGTGCTTGAGTTATAAGGAGAGGCTGAATAGGCTGGGACTTTTTTCACCAGACTGTAAGAGACTGAGGGGTGACCTTGTAGAGATTTATAAAATCATGAGGGGCCTAGACGTGGGTGGCACAGTGGCTCAGTGGTTAGCACTGCTGCCTCACAGTGTCAGGGACTCAGCTTTGATTCCACTCTCCAGCAACTGCCTGTGTGGAGTTTGTACATTCTCCCCGTGTCTGCGTGAGTTTCCTCTGGGTCCTCTGGTTTTCATCCCACAGTCAAAAGCTGTGTAAGTTAGGGTGGGATTGGCCATGGAAAATTGCTCATAGACTCCAGGGATGTGCAGGCTAGGTCAATTGGCCATGGGAAATGTAGGGTTACAGGGCTAGAGTGGGTTTGGGTGGATGCTCTTCAGTGGGGTAGGGTGGGGTGGAATTCATAGGCTGAATGCCTTGTGTCTACACTGTAGGGACTTATAAGGTGAATTGCAAGAGAATGGAAGGTCATAGATACATTAGGAAGGCACTCTAGGATTTTGACCCAGTGATGGTGGTACATTTCCAAGTCAGAATGCTGAGTGGCTTGGAGTGGAACCTGCAGGGAATGGTATTCCCATGTATCTTCTGCCCTTGTCCTTCTCGATCAAAGTGGTCATGAGTTTGGAAAGTGCCATTTAAGAAGCCTTAGAATTTCTGCAGCATGTCTTATAGATGGTACACACTGCGTCAGTGGTGGAGGGAATGAAGGTTGAAGATGTTCGAGTGGCTGTCAAACTTTCAATGTTGCTGGAGCTGCATTCATCCAGGCAAGTGGAAGGTATTCTGTCACACCCTGACCTGTGACTCGAAAGTGATGGAAATGCTCTGGGGAGGCCAGTTACTTTCTCCAGTGTTCCCAGTCTCTGACCTGTTTATATCAACAGTTTTTATACGGCTGGTATAATTCAGTTTCTGCCTAACAGTTATCGCCTGGCTTGATAGCAACTATCTTGTATTATATAGTTCCTTGCATTATATAGATGTTGGGGTCGTGTGGTCAAAGATTTTTGTTAGATCCAAAGATGAAGAGGGATAGGGAGAAAAGTCCACCTAAACCCATGTTTGCCAACAGTGGAACCATTAAAATCAGCGATGCACAATTGAGCAGGGTTTGAAGATTGCAGGAACTCTGAGGGGTTTGCGGCTTTGTGTACTTACTTCCAATGGCAAGCTCTGATTCATCTTATCATCATCACAGTAAGTCTGGTTATAAAAGCTAGTCTCGTACATGTCCTCTTCATTATTGCTGGCATTCAACAAGAAGACCTTGCTCATCCTGGTCGGAGCGAAAAGGCTCATGACTACAATGGTCATTCCAATAATCAAACAGAGCAAAGCTGCAACAACGGAAAGACAAAAGAAAAGATCAAGTATCTCCAACATTCGGAGCTTCATGTCTTTAAAAGACCCCTATGGAGTTCAACCATTTGCTGTCCTCGAAATCTGCAACTTCTACTAGCTATGAGGATAAGAGCAGCAGATACGGGATCACCATCACCTGCAAGCTGCCTTCCAAACCCTGACTTGGTTTCCTTACTGTCACTGGGTCAAAACCCTGGTGCACTCTCCCTAGCAGCACTGTGGGGGTAGCGGTTCAAGGTGGCAGCTCCCTTCCATTTTATCCAGGGCCTTGAAGAATAGGCAACAAATGCTGGCCATGCCAGTGATGCCCACATGCTGTGAATGAATTTTTCAAAATAAAAACGAAATTGCAACCTCCCCATCCCCTGCCACCCCATTTATCCTTCTCTACAGTACAGCCATCCCCTGAACCGATTGCAGATTACCTAATAGTGCAGGGGACAGAATGTGTTCAAGTTGGGAGCTTATTCCAGGTAGAAGTCACAATCTGAAGTTAGATATCTGTAAGTGGTTCTTTTCTCAGGGAACACTGGAATCTGGAATAGCTCTTACAGTCGGCTGCGACTCACTGAGTTGCTCCAGGTATAAGCCTTAGAACTGTTGCTTCCAAGTGGAGCACAGGCGACCGTGTACAATGGGTATTTATGTTGTGAGATCATACAGGATTTCAGCAAACACCTGGTCTGATTCCAATCACTTCTAGAGGCTGAAGAGGGATCAGATTCCTCCAATTCCCATTCCTCAATGGCCTGGATCATTAGCTCGAGTATTACTTCTTCCAGAGATCACATACAATCATAGAATCCATTAGTGTTGAGGCAGACTATTCTGCCCATCGAGTCCTCACCAACCCTCCAAAGAGCATCCTATCCTGACGCACTCCCTTACCCTATTACACTGCATTTCCCATGGCTAATCCACCTAATCTGCACATCCCTGGGCACCATGGGGAAATTTTCCATGGCCAATCCACCTAACCTGCACATCCCTGGACACCATGGGGCAATTTCCCATGGCCAATCCACCTAACCTGCATGCCTTTGAACTGTGGGAGGAAACCCACGTAGACACAGGAAGAACGTACAAACTCCACACAGACAGTCAGTCACCTGAGGCTGAAATAGAACCCGGGTCCCTAGCACTGTGAGGCAGCTGAGCATGCACATCCACACACAAGAGGAGATTAAACTACACTCGGGACAATGGCTCAGTTGTGCCTGCTCCATCTGTTCATCCTCCTCTTCTGCCCTATACCCTTACTCCCCACCCTTTACCTTGGCTTTGCTCTGATTTACAAAACACCAGGTCTGATAACAGGTGGCCTGAAACATTAACTGCTTTTCATTCCAGAGATACCATCTGATCTGTTGAATGTTTCCAGTATATTGTTTGAATTTACTTTGGGTAACATGCACATATATGGGGATTAGAAGTCACTGCGCCACAAGTGTAGGTCATATAGATGTTTCATGGAGTTAGCAAGTTTATGAGCAATGGAAAGAATAGCCAATCAAACCTTTGGATTCATCTGCTCTCCAAAGGACTGTGTTGCAACATACACCTTTTACCACAATGTTACTATGTAACTAATAGTGTCTGATGATTAATGTTGCATGAGTTATTAGTTTTTCCACTGAATTAGTCTACAGTAGAATTAAATGGATTGACATCCTTTTGGATCCCCTTCCAACCCCATCCCTAGGAATGGCTGTGCCTTGACACTTACCCGTTGCTAAAGTTAGCCAAAAGGATGGCCCAAGGGAACTCTGTAATTTCATATCATCAAACTGCATGACGCAGAGTGGAGCATGTCTTGTGGTACCAAATGAGATCAGTGAGAAAATCATGAAGAAGCCGGTTACTAGGATCATGTACCCTCCATATAAAAAGACCATTAGCCACAGAAGGATATTGGAAAGCATCCAAGCACACAAGGCCACCCTGGAAAGGAAGAAAAACATTTTTAAAAACTCTTCCACAACCTTTTAAATCATTGTGCAGATGGGACTGAGAGCTTAAAATGGTGATGATTGTTTGCATCAACTAGATTTCCATTCCTAAGTACAGAAGATTTACGGGTGATCTAATCATTGCATTTCAAATGATAGAAGGATACAATATAATAAACACAGAGAAAAGATATCCTTTGGTGGAAATGATAGATCAAGGGACAGAACCTGGTAAGAGCTAAGACGTTCAGTGGTGAAATCAGGAAGCACATCTTCAGATATAGGTGGCATGCTGCCTCACAGTGCCAGGGACCCAGGTTCGAATCCAGCCTCGGATGACTGTCTATGTGGAGTTGACACATTCTCCCTGTGTCTGTGTGGGCTTCCTCCCACAGTCCAAAAATGTGCAGGTTATGTGGATTGACCATTGGAAAAATAGGGTCGTAGGTCTGGTTGGGATGCTCTTTGGAGGTTCGGTGTGGACTCAATGGTCTGATCTTACACCATAGGGAGGCTATGATTCAAAAGGATGGTGAAAATTAGGAGTGCCTTCCTCAAAAGAGTATATATGTTGCGGAAGAAGTGAAGCCTTTATTACTGAGATTTTGTTTTTAAGGATATGATATGACAAGGAAACAAGGTGGTTAAGTGGGTTGAGGTACAGATCAAAACTGACCCAAATGAAGGGCAGAGGAGGCTCAAGGGGCTGAATGGCCTCTGCCATTCTCTAGTTCCTACGGGCACAAGAGTGTTGAGTTCTTCAAAGTAAACAGTAGAAAACATCCATCTCTCTAGCAGCGGACAAAACAACTAAGCACAAGATGTGAATTTGTAAAGCTCCACACTGTATTGAAATCATCTCCTAGTGTTTCCCTCAGAAGGGCTGATTTCCTGGTCAGGTGTTCCTAGTGAGTGACAGTATTTTCCAGGAGCATAAACCCAAAGTCAAAAACTTGGACGGCCTGGTCATAGCAACAAATTGACAGACCATCGGGGAGTAGTAGATCACTTCTCTCTGTGACTGCAGTGTACATGGCATTTGGTTTTAGCACACAACCAACAGTCAGAGTTAAACTTGCAGAGTCATCAGGAGAATTTTTATAATTCATATCCAATCTAAGAAAGTAACAAAAACTTATTTGAAGGGCACAGTCAACAGGCAACATGTCCAACCCCACAACAAGACTGGTTGGGAAGGCCTTTGTTTGGCAAAATTATGAACTGATGGAATGATGTTCTGTTTTGTCAACTTGACACTTTTGTGCTAAGTTCAACTGGCTGCTGGACTAGACACCAATATAACCCATCGCAACTCCATCACTAAGTTAGCCAACATGGTTTTGACAACTGAGTCTTCAGAAGACAAGGCTAAGCCTTAAAATGTAGTCGGAGCCTTGGACACTATGTGACAGCATTTCACTCTTAACACACTAACTGTTTGTTCTATAAACTCACCACATTGTGGCAGAGGCATACTGTCCAGAGACCCTGTACTGCGAATACACACCACATGGGCTGGCATGAGTAAACTTCTCTGCTACGTACAGAATTGGGTTCGGAAGGCCCCTCTCTAGCCCTTTGCGATACTGGTTGTCATAGTTCAGTCCAAACTGCCAAAGAAACTCTTCGTTGTAGTTGATGATTTCATTTAGTTGAGTCTCGGGGAGTCCTGCAGAGACATTATGGCTTATTAGCTCTCATTAGCATTTTCTTCCTTACATTAAGAGTTCTGACATGCAATTAAGTGGTATGGGTTATTTAATGGTCCAGTACATGAGCCAGAGCATAAACCTATTGATCGCTTTAGACATTGCAAAGCTTGTTCTTCTTTATGGATATTTTTAACCAGCCCCTTTAGATGTTATGATACGCCTCTGGAGCAGGTAGGACTTGAACCAGACAATCTTGTTCAGAGATAGGGACAATACTATTGCATCATCAGATCCCTAGATCTATCCTTCATTCATATACACCTCTTGGAGTGTGCCTGATTACGGAACAAGTTTATGATTGAGAGACTGGGAGATTGAGAGATTGGAAAGGAAAGGGTCGGGGAATAAGGAACCTCTGTGGATCAGCTCAAAAGGAAACTGAAGGCCAAATATTTTAAAATGCATTTGTCCCTGGGCTGCATTGCCAAGGCTGTATTTATTACCATCACTCATTTTCTCAAGGTTCCCAAATTAAGTATATTCAAAGCTGCGATAGACAGACAGATTTTTAATCCGTAAGGGAATCAAGGGTTGTGGGGAAAAGGCAGGAAAGTGGAGTCGAGGTTTATCGGACCAGCCATGCTCTCATTGAATGGTGGAGCAGACTCAATGGGCTGAATGGCCTACTTCTCCTCTTACAAGGCTTTATAAGGTGACATTTTGCTGTTTACCTTTGTTTCTGTGACAGAGGAGCTTGCTAGACCATGTCAGAGAGCATCAAGAGTCACCATGTGGTGTGGGATTGCAATTGCATATTGGCAGGCTGTGTAAGATTAGTTTTCTTTTCCATGTTAGATTCTTACAACCATCTTCCAGCTTCTGCAACCAATCTTCTCTTGCCTTTGCATCAGTCCACAAAATTGGATCTTTTGAATTCACCATCACAGCCTTCCACAGCAGGATTTCAGTTCACGGTCCAACCCCACAGCCATTGCACTATCACACACACAACAATACAGGGGCCGGGGGGGGGACAGGGGGAATAAACAAAACTCTACCTTTCAGAGTTACATTTACTCCTTTTAACCCAATGTGAATCCCAACTTCTGCTTTGACATTCTCCTTGCTGAAGGATTTGTACGTTGTATTCACTGTGACATAGCCTCTCTCCCAGTCATTGGTGAAATTGACAGCTGAAAGAGAAATACAAAGGAAATTATTTGGCTTGCTCTCCATCAAAATGGGAAGAAATACTTTGCTGATCCTTGTCTTCAAAGTGCATTCAACAACCCGAATCACAGCCATAAGCGACCTAAACATAGAACATAGAACAGTACAGCACAGAACAGGCCCTTCAACCCACGATGTTGTGCCGACCACTGATCCTCATGTATGCACCCTCAAATTTCTGTGACCATATGCATGTCCAGTAGTCTCTTAAATGCCCCCAATGACCTTGCTTCCACAACTGCTGCTGGCAACGCATTCCATGCTCTCACAACTCTCTGTGTAAAGAACCAGCCTCTGACATCCCCTCTATACTTTCCTCCAACCAACTTAAAACTATGACCCCTCGTGTTAGTCATTTCTGCCCTGGGAAATAGTCTCTAGCTATCGACTCTATTTATGCCTCTCATTATCTTGTATACCTCAATTAGGTCCCCACTCCTCCTCCTTTTCTCAAATGAAAAAAGTCTGAGCTCAGTCAACCTCTCTTCATAAGATAAGCCCTCCAGTCCAGGCAGCATCCTGGTAAACCTCCTTTGAACCCTCTCCAAAGCATCCACATCTTTCCTATAATAGGGCGACCAGAACTGGACACAGTATTCCAATGCGGTCTAACCAAAGTTTTATAGAGCTGCAACAAGATCTCACGACTCTTAAACTCAATCCCCCTGTTAATGAAAGCCAAAACACCATATGCTTTCTTAACAACCCTGTCATTTGGGTGGCCATTTTAAAGGAGCTATGTACCTGCACACCAAGATCCCTCTGTTCCTCCACACTGCCAAGAATCCTATCCTTAATCCTGTACTCAGCTTTCAAATTCGACCTTCCAAAATGCACCACTTCGCATTTATCCAGGTTGAACTCCATCTGTCATCTCTCAGCCCATCTCTGCCTCCTGTCAATGTCCCGCTGCAGCCTACAACAGCCCTCTATACTGTCAACGACACCTCCAACCTTTGTGTCGTCTGCAAACTTGCTGACCCATCCTTCAATCCCCTCATCAAAGTCATTAATAAAAATTACAAACAGTAGAGGCCCAAGGACAGAGCCCTGTGGACACCACTCACCACTGACTTCCAGGCAGAATATTTTCCTTCTACTACCACTCGCTGTCTCCTGTTGGCCAGCCAATTCTGTATCCAGACAGCTAAGTTCCCCTGAATCCCATTCCTCCTGACCTTCTGAATGAACCTACCATGGGGAACCTTATCAAATGCCCTGCTGAAGTCCATATACACCACATCCACAGCTCGACCCTCATCAACTT
>NC_057749.1:10011244-10050734 GCF_004010195.1 Chiloscyllium plagiosum
AGGTTCCAATCAATATTGGGAAAGTTAAAGTCACCCATTACAACAACCCCACTACGTCCACACTTTTCCAAAATCTGCCGACCTATGCTTTCTTCCATCTCCCTGCTGCTATTGGGGGGCCTGTGGCAAACCCTCAACGAGGTGACTGCTCCCTTGCTGTTCCTAATTTCCACCCATACTGACTTGGTAGGCAGATCTTTCTCGACAATGGAAGCTTCTGTAGCTGTGATACCCTCTCTGATTAGTAGTGCACACCCCCTCCTCTTTTACCCCCCTCCCTATTCTTTTTAAATGCTCTAAACCCTGGAACATCCAGCAACCATTCCTGCCCCTGAGAAACCCATATCTCTGTTATGGCCACAACATCATAGCACCAGGTACTGATCCATGCTCTAAGTTCATCACTTTTATTCCTGATACTCCTTGCGATAAAGCAAACACACTTTAACTGATCCCTTGGTTCCTTCCCAGGAAAGCTTCCTATTTTCTTACTTCCCCAGCAGCATTTCTCCTGTAACTTTGAATTGCCTTCTATAATTTTCAATGTTATTTAATTTTCAAGTTTTTGCAACTTTTTTTCTATTTATTCACAGGATGAGGGTGTTGTTGGCTAGGCCAGCATTTATTGCCCATCCTTAATTGCCCAGAGGGCAGTTAAGAGTCAACCAACTAGAATCACATGAAGGCCAGACCAGCTGAGAAGCCACACAACACCAGGTTATGGGCCAACAAGTTCATTTAAAGCCACAAGTTTTTGGAGCACTGCCCCTTCATCAGGTGAAGTCTGATGAAGGAGCAGCATTCCGAAAGCCTGCAATTTTAAATAAATCTGTTGGACTATAATCTGTTGTTGTGCGACTTCTGACTTTATCCACTCCACATTATGATCAAGTCAGGATGGCGGTTTCCTTCCCTAAAGGACATTAGTGAACCTGTGATGGGTTTTTCCAACAATGGACAACAGCTTCCTGGTCATCATTAGACTCTTAATTCCAGATTTGTTTTTGAATTCAAACCTCACCATCTGTATCACGATAGGTTTCAACCCTGGGTCCCCAGACCATTACCTGGGTCTCTGGATTAATAGTCTAGCAATAATTCTACTAGGTCAACACCTCTTTATGGCTAATGTGCCATTTATCGATGTCAAATTTGTACTGATGTTTTATACTATTAAAATTATTGTTGCTGACAAAAGCCTATTTGTAAACAAGTGGTCCTAGAATTAAACTTTACTCAGTATAATATTTAATTACAAATTGAAATATCATAAGCATATACCTCCTATCTTGATGATATCTAGTTTTGGTAGATTTGCTCAAGTAAAAAACTATTATTAGCCCTTTGCACTTTTAAACATATTCAGGTTGTGAAATTGCTTTGTATCTAAATATTATAGTTCACAAAGGGGCCAATTGCCCCATTACCTTGTTCCGCTGCTTTAGCTTTTTAAAGGTTTCACTCATGGTCTGCATTTGGCTTTTGTACGCCAGACAAAGAATAACTACATTTCCAGGTTGAGTGGGCAACTTCCTAATATCTACTGTTCCTGACCAGATACCAACATCCTGAAACTCCTGGGCTTGGGAGAGACAGAGAAGGATGGCATTCTGTTGGATTCTGAGGCAATTGGTTTCCCTCCTGAAATAACTGCACGGAGGCCAGTATCCAATCACCAAGTCTCCCTTTATTTACACTTGCACTGTACATGGACTCTGCCCAGCAGGCTCAGTGCAAGGGTGAAGAGACTCTCTAATTCTCCTGTTTATATCTGTCAGCCAGGCCTCCTGATTAGCCCAGGGTAACAACTCCAGTCATGACCCTCATACCAATCACTACACCTACCCTTCTTTTTTAAAATCACAATAGGAAATGTCTTGTGCCTGCATCCAGCACCCCATCTCTGTCTGTTCTGATTTAATGAGGCAAGATGAACTTAGATTAACCTCGCACTACCCCCTTTACTGTAGTTGGATGATTACTGAATTCAATTGTAGATCAAACAATTCTACAATAACCACTTTAAAATACTGGTTATTGGAAAAAAGGCTTGGCATCCACTCTGAGGCACCATTCACCTTCACATTCCTAAGCAGAGTAAATACACATGAGGATCAGTAGTAATCACAGGACCCACTCTTTTGTGTAGATTAGATTCTATAGTGTGGAAACAGGCCATTTGGCCCAACAAGTCCATGCTGCCCTCCAAAGAGTAACCCACCCAGACCCATTTCCCTCTGACTAATGTACCTAATACCATGGGCAATTTAGCATGGCCAATTCACCTAACATGCACATCTTCAGACTGTGGGAGGAAACCCACACAGCCATGGGGAGAATGTGCACACTCCACACAGACAGTCACCCTAGGTTAGAATCTAACTTGGGTCCCTGGTGCTGTGAGGCAGCAGTGCTAACCACTGAGCCACTCTGCCGTACTGAAGACTCTAGCTCCAGAACAAGTACTTCCTATTGTACTTAACTGGCAATAAAATCCTAGTATTTCACTGTCCTTTCACTGGTCATTCCTTCTCAACATTACATTCTGGCTTGCTCCTCTCTTACCAAAGCATTATGCCGGCCAAGTTAACGTTGTACAGTTTCAACTGTTCCTTCGGTGAAATTTGTGGCCATAACTTGACTCAGAGCAGGACTGAGTGATGCAGCACATTGCTGCACTGTTGGGCTCTCCTGGAAGGTGTTTTTTTTTGGCAATGGAAAGCAGCCTTAAGAGTGGATACTGAGATACTCACCAACAATGATGGCACCGATGAAGAGACTCAGGGTAACCCTTATGAACCAGTGTAGTTTCTGGAAAATGATCAGACAGCATCCATTAGTAAAGAAAAGAGACATTGTAAGCACTGTGCCTCACCAATATTTCATCCATAAGACCATGAGATGTAGATGCAAACACAGGCCATTTGGCCCAACAAGTCCACTCTGCTTTTTAGTGCCAAGGTTGAGCCATTGTCCGTTCACCATGAGGTTGCCTGGGCTATCATATGCAAGCACATTGAAATGGTACTTAAAGAAACAAACTGGTGTTACTTCTTGCATTCCATACATTCAGTGTTTCCAATTCTCAATTCCCAGCACTTTTGACTATGAAGCCAAGGAAGTTGTGATCTGGGGTTTGAGATTCATGTAAACTTATTGACTAAAGGCAGAAAAGCTTGATTTGAGAAGAGGCACAGTCACACAACATGGGTCTAACTCCAAATGAACCACGTCTGAGTAGTGTAATAAAGGAATGGCAGTGTAATACAAAGTTTTTAGGGTTGATGCAGAGAGGTGTTACTTCTTGTGGAACAGCCGAGGGACAGAGGGCAGTTTCTCAGAGTAAGGGCTCACTCAGTTAAGACAGAGATGAGAAATCATTTCTTCTATCAGAGGGTAGTAAATCTGTGGAATTCTTTGCAACAGAGCCGATAGAGGCTGGATTGTTAAGAGTATTCAAGGCTGAGACAGAGATTTCTAATCGGACAGGGAACCAAGGGTTATGGGGCAAAGGCAAGAAAGTGGAATGGAGGATTATTGGATCAGCCATGATCTCATTGAATATCAGGGCAGATTCAACGGGCTGAATGGCCTTTATCCTACATCTTACGGTCTTAAGTTTCAATCAAGTGGAATTAACCATTAATGTTGTTAATCTATTGTAGAACTAATTTCAGGTAAGTGTGAATTTGTAGCACAAGGACATTAGGAAACATTTTCTCCCCACTTCTCTTGTGGACAATTTTAAAATGGGCAATTTTTCTTTTTATTCATTCACACCATGAGGGCTGGCATTTATTGCCCATCCCAGAGGATACAAGTCAACCACACTGCCGTGGGTCAGGAGTCACACGTAGTCTAAGGATGACAGTTTCCCATCTTCAAGGACATTAGTGAACCAGATGAGCTTTTTCAAAATTGACCATGGAATTCATGCTCATTATTAGACTCTTAATTCCAGACTTGAAGCCAGGACCCCAGAACATTAGTTGGGTCTCTGGATTAACACTCTTGCTGATAATACTGCTAGGCCGTTGCCTCACCATGTGGGAGCTAGGATGCCAACTGCATTTTGAACAAAGTCCTTCATGATTTGGGATCCAAAGGGCATATTTAAGTTGGGTTTTTTTTTAGATTACTTACAGTGTGGAAACAGGCCCTTCGGCCCAACAAGTCCACACCAACCTGCCACCCACCCATTCCCCTATGTTTACCCCTTTACCTAACACTGTGGGCAATTTAGCACGGCCAATTCACCTGACCTGCACATCTTTGGACTGTGGGAGGAAACCGGAGCACCCGGAGGAAACCCACGCAGACACGGGGAGAATGTGCAAACTCCACACAGTCAGTCGCCTGAGTCGGGAATTGAACCCGGGTCTCTGACGCTGTGAGGCAGCAGTGCTAACCACTGTGCCACCGTGCCGGGTTAGGGAAAGAAAAAAATATGATGTTACATAGAAAAGTAATTCTTCAGTTGGTTGTACTCTCAGAAGATGATATTGAAAATGCAATTATGGTCTGCATTTGTGCTGGGCTGAGTGCATCTAGATACAGTCTGTTCTGATATAAGTTCTGTTCCCATGTGATTCTACATTATAAGTTCATGGAATAACAGCACCATTTAAACCAATGGGTCCAAAATCGTGTTATAGCCAATACAGGTAAGGAAAGCTTGCATTCTATAAATAATAGCCTTAATTCGTCAATCACATTATAGCCAATTCGCATTGAAGAAACACACATTAATGCAGAACCAACTGTATTGGTGATGTAGAATTATATGGACAGAGGACGCCACTTGGCCCATCAAAACAGTGCAGAAAGAGCTATCCAATTAACCTTTCTCTACCCTGCTCCTTCCCATACACCAGTGAGTTTTATTTTATTGCTCTTTGAATTCTCCCTTGAAAGTTAATATCAAATCTCCTTCCAGATCATAACAACTCAAGGAGTTAAAAACATAGTTGCGCCATATTTTATCTTAATTCTGCTTACCAAACTTGCTGCTGAGAGATTAAATTTCTCTTTGCTTAATCTATCAAAGTTTCTCCATTTTCAGCATTTCTATTAAAACTTCTGGAAACCTTCTCTGCTCCAAAAACTCATTTATGAACCCACCTAAACACATTTATTGAAACCATTTTTATTATTATACATTTTCTGGTGATTGCAATGCTCTAAAGTTAAACTGCAGGTAAAACAAGTACTTACTTCTATCCCACGAATGCCTATCAATATGACAAGAAAGGCCGCTAGGAAGACCAAAAAGATAATGATGACCACAATTTGGATGGTGTTGAGCACCACTGGTGTCCTGGATGTTGGATAGAAGGGGAAAATGCCATCATAAAAAGTCATCTCTGTTGTCCTTTGTGTAGACCTGAAAATAAAAGTTGAAAATGTTACAGTTTGGAGTGTACCCAGAGTGAAACAGCTAAAAGAAATTACCTTGATTAGGAATGCTATTACTTGGAGCCATCTTACAGAGGAATATGGGACAAGCTAATATTCGATGGATTATGCCAGGAAGCATAATGGAATTTCTCTCAATGATATAATTGAAAAACATCGTAAAACTGAAGTATGTAAGAGTCAAACACATTTTGAAAAGGAATCAAACTTGTGGATTGGTAGTGCAGACTTGCATTTTCAGTGCAAAGCTTGTCCAATCAGAATCAACCCGTTTGATTTAAAGTTTAGACAAAACCTTGCAGCTAATTATCAATCATCACAAATGGTGCCTTCTTGATGACAATGCCTCTGTCAATCAGTCAAATGTGTCAAACAGTTGGCACTCTCCTGTCATAGAGAATAATTAATGGTTCAGCATCATTCAGAGGGAAATGGGACTGGATGGGTTACTATTTGGAGGGTCGGTGTGGATTTGTTGGGCCGAAGAGTCTGTTTCCACGCTGTAGGGAATCCAATCTAATCCTTTAATTGGTATACTTATGAATTATCCTGATTAGAACAGGATGAAAGGCTTTGACAAGATGAGCGGTTTTCTTTTCAGCAATTTTCTCAAATGTGTTGAATTCTTCCATGAAACAACAGAAGGGATAACGTGGTACATGTAACTGTATCTGTATTTTCAATCAACCTTCAGAAAAGATACTGCAGGGTGTATTAATGACTAAGGTAGGGATGTGAAGTAAGGAAGCAAGAAGCAAGCTGGTTCCACAAGCAAAATTATAAAGCAAGAAGCAAAGAGTAACGATTAAGCGTGGTTACTCAGACTAGAAATAGAAAGCAGGATCAATGGTGGAACCACTGCTGCAAGCTAATTACATAAACCATTGTGCTCAGCAATCAAAGCGCAATTTTAATATTTGTGGATGACATCAAAGAGAAGCTGTACTTAATAACAAGGTGGACTGGGACAAGATACAGGATTACAACATTAATAAACTTGCAAAGTCTGTGCATAATTGGCAAATATAGATAAGTAGGAGCTGTGGTTTTTAAAATTGCTTAATGAGATGTAGGTGTCAGTGGCATGGCCAGCCATTTGTTGCCCATCCCAAATTATCATTGACCTGAGTGGCTTACTAGGCCACTTCAGAGGGAAGTTATGAGTAAACCACATTGCTGTGGTGCTGGAAACACATGGAGGCCAGGTAATGATGACAAATTCCCTTCCCTTAAAAAGGATGCTAATGAACCAGTTCGGTTTGGACAACAATTGATTGTAGTCTTAATGTCACCATCGCTGAAATTAACTTTCAATTCCAGGATTATTAATCAAATTCAAATTCCACCACTCTTGTGGTGGGATTGAACACATACCTATAGACTTTTTAGATTACTAGCCCAGTGACATTACTACTCTTCCACCAACTCTCCCATCTTTGCTCCCTCAACATCCCCAAATATTTGACTGAAATGATAAAGGAGGCTGAAATACTCAAAATGATGTGTAGAACAGAGGAATACAGGGATTAAAGATAAACTATTAAATGTAAGGAGTTGTGCAGCAGAGTCATATCAGATTCGAAATGTTAACTCTGTTTCTTCACAGATGCTGCCAGGCATGCTGGGTTTCTACAGCACTTTCAGTCTTTGTATTAAATGTAGTGCTACAGGTTAATAGGGACATAAAATTACTTCTAAAAAAGGCAGTGTGATTCATTTAGAATTTAAAACTGAATAAGGTATGGTAAACCTGAGTAAAGACTTGGTCAGATCAGACATGGAGTGATGACAGTCTTAACTAAATGATTATACTTTGCCAGAAAGAGTAAACAAGTTGGGATTCAATGGTCTAAAAACAATCAGAAGGATGAAGTATGGCCTGATTTAGCTTTTCAAGATTCTTTGTGATTCTAAGGAGTGTGATAATAAATCATGATGAGGTTTCCTCTGGTGGGAGTTTCCAAAACAAACACTTATTAAAAATAATAGTGAGCAATAAATCAAACAGGGAAGCCAGGAGAAACTGCTTGACAAACAAGTTTTAGACTGTGGAACTGGCTGCTACAGGAGGGAGAGAAGGAGCTGGGAAGTATGAGAGGAGGCTTGTGAGCAGCATAACCACTGAATTGTAGAATTTGGGATTGTTGGTCTTTTTCACTGCTGCAGCTTCCGTATGATTCTGTGAAGAATGACACTTAGGAATCAGGAAACAAAGTTATTTCTCAATCCAAGAAGGATATTTCTCTAGAAATGTGGAGGCCAATGAGGGTGGTGGGTGGGGGGAGCGACCTGTTAAAACTCGTGAATATAATCCAGTACGTGTAGGCAAAGGAACAGCCTTTTACAGTATCAATGCCACTGTAACTTCAGATTGTGACAATGCTAGAGAGACACACCATTTAGCTTCACTTTCAAAATTGGAAGAAACAAAACTAATTTGTTGGTCGGGTCTGTACCTGGAGAGATAAGCTCTTGTCTATGTTAATACCCACATGTGTGACTGGCTTGCTGCTCTAGCTCTCACTTTCATAATTTCTACATGACCCCAATTTTCATCGATTCCTTTATGAAGTTGGTTACATCTCACTCTCAACGCTTCTCCTCAACAGGTATCAAAAACTGAGGAAAAGTGGTAAAATAGCAAGGTCTCATATGGGTATATTTCCACTACTATTGTCTCTTTTTCAGCCTTGGAGTCTAATTCTATTTGCCTTTTGCAATAGCTGGAATTAGTCTAGATTTGAACATAAGCATAACCAATAAAACACAAACAAAAACAGACATTGCTGGAAAAGTTCAGCGCGTCTGGCAGCATCTGTGGAAAGAAATCATAGAGTTACAAAGTCATAGAGATGTACAGCATGGAAACAAACCCTTTGGTCCAACTCATCCATGCTGACCAGGTATCCTAAATTCATCTAGTCCCATTTGCTAGCATTTGGTCCATATCCCTTTAAACCCTTCTTATTCATATACCCAACCAGATCCTTTTAAATGTTGTAATTGCACCAGCCTCTACCACTTCTGAGGAAGGGTTATTCAACGTGAAACATTAACTCTGATTTCTCTCCACAGGTGCTGTCAGACCTGCTGAGCTTTCCCAGCAACTTCTGTTTTCATTTCTGATTTACAACATCAGCAGTTCTTTCAATTTTCAATGAGACACAAATTCCACACTAAACTGCAAACCCATAATGTTCATCTACCCTTCTTTAAAGTTTATAGACAATTGTGGAATGTGCAAGAACATAAGGGCAATGAGGATTAGACCATTCAGCCCATCAAGTCTGCTTTGCTATTCAATATCAGCATGGCTGATATCCCCCTCCTGGAATACTACCTAATTCAAATCTGTCTCTTCTGTTGGATTTACTGCTTTCATAAGAACTTTCCAGTTTACAGCCTGTGCAGGTTTTATCAGTACTGCAGAAATCTGAAACCCTCCCGTCCCATGCTTCCAGCCATTATGCTGACAATCCCAATCCTGCTCCCCACATTACAGTCCAATGGTTGGCATCATCCAGGATGAATTGTTTTTAATATTCAATCACATGTATGGGGGGCACAGTGGCACAGTGGTTAGCACTGTTGCCTCACAGCGCCGGAGACCTGGGTTCAATTCCCGCCTCAGGCGACTGACTGTGTGGAGTTTGCACGTTTTCCCTGTGTCTGTGTGGGTTTCCTCTGGGTGCTCTGGTTTCCTCCCACAGTCCAAAGATGTGCAGGTCAGGTGAATTGACCATGCTAAATTGCCCATAGTGTTAGGTAAGGGGTAAATGTAGAGGTATGGGTGGGTTGTGCTTCGGCGGGTCGGTGTGGACTTGTTGGGCCTGTTTCCACACT
Source organism: Chiloscyllium plagiosum (assembly GCF_004010195.1). Taxonomy (NCBI): domain Eukaryota; kingdom Metazoa; phylum Chordata; class Chondrichthyes; order Orectolobiformes; family Hemiscylliidae; genus Chiloscyllium; species Chiloscyllium plagiosum. Next base: position 10,020,503 of record NC_057749.1, read on the forward strand.
GTAATGTAATCTAATCTAGGTGTGGCTGAAAAGGACAACATATTTTGCTCATCCCAATTGTCCTCGATAAGGTGGCATTGAGCTGATGTCTTGAACTGCTTGCATTTCATCTGGTATGGGTACACTCTCAGTATCGCAGAGGTGCATACTCCTTACTCTGGTACTTCTCAATCTCTTAAGAGCCTCAATCCTACTCATACCCTGGTCTATCTACTCTGGGTGTGCACCATCCCATTTCAGAAGCTTTTGTATTCACTCTGTGATATCCTGAACCTTAGCACTCACAAAAAGAAACATTCCATTTGATCCAAACTCGTAGCAATTTTAATTTTATCTGGAGCTGTCCCACAAAGCAAGGAAGTCACTTTTCATAGCATGCAGCCTACAGTCAGTATTGCAGTGTGGAGAGGCTGTTGCTCCACACAGAATGAGAGAGACCAGGAGTCTCTCTCATTCTGAACATTGGTGCATTGGAAAGATTTGACTGCATTCTAAATGCAAATTCCAGGAGAGGGTTTCAAAAGGAGAGAACCCACAGCCTTCCCAGTGCAATACTTGTTAAGACTTTCAGAGTTGAAAAGGAAAACGAGAACAAAAAATACTCAACGATCACTTGGGCTGAGCTGTGAGAGAAAGAGCTAAAACATTTCAGCTCAACAACACTTCACATGTTCTGATGAATGGTAAATGACCTGAAACTTGAACTTCTGTTTGTTCCTCTCCAGATGCTGCCTGATGTGCTGTGTACAATGATTTATTTCAGATTTCCAGCATCTGCAATACTTTGCTTTTGTCCTTGAATTGAAAGGATCAAGCGCAGTAGACCATTTGGTTATTTGTTCAGTCTTTTGCGACTTTAGATGGTTTTGTACAATGATCAATGAATGATTTTCTTAAGTTGCAAAAAAAATGGCACGCAGGCATTGCTGGCAAAGTTAGCCATGTCCATTCCTAATTGCCCTTCTGAAAGTTGTTGTGAACCACTTTCTTGACACCCGAGTGGTTTGCTTTGCCATTTCAGTTAAGAGTCAACCAGAGTGCTGTAAGTCTGGGGCAGATGATGTAAGAACAGTAAATTTTCTTCCTTAAGATAAGGCCATTTGAGTCAACTGGAGTTTCTGATGGTTTCTTGTAATACTTTTCAATTTCCAATTTGACTTCTAACTGAGTTTAAGTTCTTGGAGGCCATGCACTGGTGCCTCTCAATGAAAATGTTACTACAGTTCTCAGGGCTTAAAGGGTTCAAGCATATGGGACAAAAGCAGGAACAAAATAATAACCTGGATGACCATATTGAAGCTTGGGCTGAATGGTCGTTTGATCCAAATTCATAGCAATTTTTATTTTATCAGTAGCAGTCCCGCAAATCAAGGGGAAGTCACTTTTCACAGACTGTAGTCTGTGGTCAGTATTGCAGCATGGAAAAGCTGTCACTCTGAAGTTACTACATGGTTCTAATCGACCAGGAGTCTCTCCTACTTTTGATACTCTCCGCCTCTTTCTAATCTCTATCAAACTCCCCCTGCTCCTCCAAGTGAAGCAGCAAGGTGGCTCCGTGGTTAGCACTGTTGTCTCACATCACCAGGGACCCAGGTTCGATTCCAGCCTCGGGGCAGACTATCTGTGTGGGATTTGCACATTCTCCCCGTGTCTGCGTAGGTTTCCTCCCACAGCCCAAAGATGGGCAGGGTTGGTGAATTGGCCATGCTAAATTGCCCATAATGTTAAGTGCTATTAGACAGAAGGTGGGCTCCTCTCCGGAGGGTCGGTGTGGATTGGTTGGGCTGTTTCCACACTGTCGGGAATCTAATCTAATCTAATCATTTCACATTCACTGCTGCAGTTTCGACAGCCCTAAGCAATAGACACCCTCAACTAATAACGCGTCCTAGTTACTAATCGGGGCTGTGCTAATCTGCATTAATTTATAATACGATATAAAGCTGAAATAGAGTGGGAAATGTTGGAACCAGCCATCAGCTCAGGTTCTTGTGGGGATGCACCTGCCTCTGAGCTAGGATCCCCTCGGGGGTTCAAGTCCCACCCCCTCTAGAGTTATGCCATAACATGTAAAAACCGACAGAACTGCGGACGCTGCAAATCAGAAACAAAACTATCATGTCCATTCTGGTCAACAAAAGCTGCCTAGCCTGATCTCACCCTCCTACACTCGGTCTCGCAGGTCACGTTTCTTCAGCTATTTGATGTTTTGTTAAAAAGGTGTTTTTCTTCCAGACACTGAATTCGAGATCCTCAATACACTTCTGGCTAAAAAAAAGGTCAAAATCCTGTTTTCTTTCCCCTCCAATCCAGCTACTAACCTGCTTTGAAATTGACAGGTGCACTTTAGGTTTGGTACAATCAGTTGCAAGATCTATAGCTCTTGGATAAAAGTAACTTTTAGGTTTGTGAAATAGAATTCAGCAGGAAACACTGCCAATGAGAAAAAACAATGCACTGTTTTTATTGAAAACAACTAACGCTGGAGATCACAGGATTCAGAGACAGACAGCGAGCTAACGTTTCGAATCTAAATGACTCTTCATCAGAGCTCTGTTGTTTTTTAAAAAAAACTGGGTCAAATGCAAGCGTAATCTTTAGATTGTTATTCAAGTATATTGTTTAACTTCCCCATTCTAATACCTGCAAACCATTTGTTCTGCTGATGTTTACAAAACCTTACTTTTTTTATAAAACAAAAACTTAGCAGCGACTGGGCGGAATAGTTTCTCACACTGGAGACAGTTTTAGATTTGTTGCTGCCAAGTCTGAAAATTACAGTCAGTCACCGCGTATAACACATTGAAAATTAAAATTAAATAGGAGCACCTCACCTGGACAAAGTAGATGAAAGTACAAAAGTTCCAACAACTCGACTTTTCGCTGGGAGCTGTCAGCAACTCACTGCAAAGAATCGACTTTGCGATTGACTCGACTGGTTTTACATTTACCCTCTCAGTGCCTCGCCCAGTTGTGACAATTATGCAAATACTGTTTTCCTGGAATAATGTGAACAATGACATGAATGCGGATGGTGCCAAAGAAAGCACAGTTTTCACAGATCATAACGCAGTCTTGCAGTGAATGGGTATATGGTTTAGTCTTTTCATCTTGACGGAAATGTGATAATGGGTCCAATTATAGCCTTCGTGCTATTGAGACAGGCAAATGATAGGGGGAGAAGGTGCATTGTTGGAGGAAGTCATTGTGGTCTTTGAAGATTAAAGTCTAAACCTCACTGGAAGCGTGTATTATCCTCAAGAGTTTAGACGGTAAGATGGTTACGTGAATCAACAATAAGCATCGATCCAAAACGCCGATTATATAATATAGAACAGGATAGCACAGTACAGGCCCTTCGGCCCTCAATGTTGTGCCGACCTTTTACCCTACTCTAAGATCAGACTAACCTACATACCCTTCATTGTACTATCTTCCATGTGCCTATCCAGGAGTCCCTTAAGTGCCCGTAATCTATTCCATTCTCTGAGTCAAGAGCCTACCTCTGACGTCTCCCCGAAACCTTTCTCCAATTACCCTAAAATTATGCTCCCTCATGATAGACATTTCCGTCCTGGGAAAAAAAATCTGGCTATCCACTCTATCTGTACCTCTCAACATCTTGTAGACCTCTATCAAGTCACCTCTCATCCTTCTTCGCTCCAATGAGAAAAGCCCTAGCTCCCTCAACCTTTCATCATAAGACATGCCCTCCAGTCCAGGCAGCATCCTGGTAAATCTCCTCTGCACCCTCTCTAAAGCTTCCACATCCTTCCTATAACGAAGTAACCAGAATTGAACGCAATATTCCAAGTGTGGCCTAATCAGTGCTCTGTAGGGCTGCAGCATAACCTCATGGCTCATAAACTCAAATATTATTAACTCAGTTATTATTGTATAATAAAATAAAAGACTACACATGCTGGAAATCTAAAATAGAAACAGAAAGTGCTGGAGAAACTCTGCAGGACTGAAGATCTGATGAAGGGTTACTAGGCACTCATCTTTTTTTTTTAACTCATTCACAGGCTATGGACATCACTGGCTAGACCAGCAGTTATTGCCCATCCCTAATTGCCCAGAGGGTAGTTAAGTGTAAACCACATTGCTGTGGGTCTGGAGTCACATATAGGCCAGACCAGTTAAGATTGTCATGGAGGTGCTGGTGTTGGTTTGGAATGGACAAAGCCAGAAGTCACATGACTCCAGGTTATAATCCAACAGGTTTATTTGAAACCACAAACTTTCATAGCACCGTTCCTTCGTCAGGTGTGAAGGTAAGGTTGGCAGATTTCCTTCCCAACGAGACATTAGTGAAGCAGATGTGTCTGTGGCGAGAGAAACAGAGTTCACACTTTGAGTCCAGTGCCCCTTCATCAGAACTTAAACTCCTGCTGAGTTTCTACAACATCTTCTACTTTAGTGACTGATTAATATTTTACAATCAAATAATTTTACATTTATATAACAAAGGAGTTTGACACAGATTGGGCTAGGTGCCAAGGCTTCAGGGAGGGTGCAGTCGAGGTTTGACAGAATCGATGCTAGAACGAGGGATTAGATGGAGCTGGGGCAGGTTCCTGAGGAAACTTTGAGGAGATTCGAGACAGATGTTCAAAATCATGAGGGCGGGCCCAATGAGAGGCTTCCCATTATAGGAATATAAAGGTAGGTCATTCAGGCTGCTCGTTCCACCATTAACAGATGGGTTGTGAACAAGAGGATTCAAACTTAAGGTGATTGGCAAAAGAATGTGAGGGAAATCTGTTGTGTTTTAGTGCAGTGAATGGTTATGGTATATTACATTCTGGAATATGATCCCTGAAAATGTGGTGCAAAAGCAATTGTGACTTACAAAAAGGAATTGGGAAATGCACAGTTGTAAGGAAACAGTTGTATAGACAAGTATAATGGTTCTTGCAGAGAACGAGTATGGATGTGAATAGTTAAAATGCCCCTTCCAAGTTCTAACTAATCTGTGATTTTATAAGTCAGTCAGCAATTTGGCATTGGTCTTGGTCAGTTAGCTCAGCTGGCTGGATGACAGGTTTACAATACAGAATGGTGCCCACAGCATGGGCTCACTTCCTGTCACTGGCTGAGGTTACCATGAAGGCTCAACCTGAGAGCTGTAGAGTCACAGAAATCGACAGCACAGAAACAGACCTGTCAATCCAACTTGTTGGTGCTGACCAGATATTCAACATTAATCTAGTCCCATTTGCCAGCACTTGGCCCATTTCCCTTCCTATTCATGTGCCCATCCAGATGCTTTTAAATGTTGTAACTGTACCAGTCTCCACCACTTCCTCTGGCAGCTCGTTCTACACATGCACCACCCTCTGTGTGAAGAAGTTGCCCCTCAGGTCCCTTTTAATACTTTCCCCTCTCACCTTAAACCCATGCCCTCTAGTTTTGGACTCCCCTACCCTAGGGAAAAGACCTTGACTATTCATCCTATCCATGCCCCTCATCATTTTATAAACCTCTATAAGGTCACCCCTCAGCCTCCGTAACTCCAGGGAAAGGAGCCCCAGTCTATTCAGCCTCTCCCTGTGACTCAAATCCTCTGACCCTGGCAACATGTTTGCAAATCTTTTCTGAATCATTTCAAGTTTCACAACATCCTTCCTATAGCAGGGAGACCAGAACTGAACACAGTATTCCAAAAGTGGCCTAACCAACATCCTGTACAGCCACAAAATAATTTTCCAACTCTTGTACTCAATGCAATGACAAATAAAGGCAAGCATACAAATGCCTTCTTCACTACCCTGTCTACCTACGACTTCACTTTCAAGGAACTATGAACCTGCACTCCAAGGTCTCTTTGTTCAGCAACACTCCCCAGGACCTTACCATTAAGTGTATAGGTCCTGCCTTCATTTGCCCTTTGCCCCTTGCTTGAGGTCTGCTGGCTTTCAGGCTAAATGCAACACCAGTCATCTCTCTCTAATGAGAGAGTAGGCCTGTGGCATTTGTACTTACTATTCTCTTCTATTGCTGTCACAGATTCTTTAGCCCCATCCTTCCTCCATTTGAACAGCCCTTTCCTATGTCCCGTCACCTTTTTAATTCTCTCCCTATCATGCTTTGTCCATCTCCTTTTCCTACTGTTGCTGTGTAAGCATTTCCTTGAACTCCATAATGCATCCGAGATCATTAACCACGTTGAATGGGCTTTGTAAATGCAAGCTGCTATTGTAATGTGTTGTGTTCAAATCACGCTTTAACCTCCTCCTAGACCGGGTACCGGTAAAGAGTTTTACTGTAAATCTAATCCTGCCTACAGTCACTATGACTGCCCTTGCAGTCTGGCACTTTCCGGGTATGTAATTGAATCTACCAGAAACATGACTCAAAAGAAAAGGAAGGTTTCCATAGTCCCAGAAGCTGCACCAAAACATTAAAAGGCCAGTGGAATGGCTGCCCTTTTCAGACTTTAAACTAACATGCCATCTCGCCTCTCCGATTAATGTAATATTGAAGAGGAACAGGGGTGTTCTGTCAGGGGTCCTGTTCAATGTTTATCATGCAATTAATGTCACAAAAGCATGTAGAATAAAAGAAAGAGCTGTGTGAATGCTGGACATCTCAAACAGAAACAGAAAATGCTGGAGAAACTCAGCAGGTCTGGAAGCATTTGAGGAAAGGGAAATAGAGTTCACATTCCATGCTCAGTGACGAGTTCTGATGAGGGGGTCACTGGATCAAACAAAAATACTTGACCCAGTCATTATCAGACTGTTGTTTGGGGAAGGTTGCTGTATTCAAGATGGTGGCTAGATTTTCGACAGTACAATTGTGTCTATGACTCAAGAAATGTACTTCACGGCTGGAAAGTGCATCCTGAGATAATGGAAGGTGCTACATAAATGCAACTCATTCCTATCTCCTTTTACTTCAGTTGCTGTGATTGGATATAGCATACATTACAGATAACAGCACTGACATTCTGAGTCACTGTGAAAGATCCCATTATCTGAGGAAGGACATGGAGTTCTCCTTACCTCCACTTAAACATTCAGCCCTATGTGAAAGACTTATCAATTACTGCATGTCAACACAAAACAGATACAATGTCACACCTTATCATAAATATAAAGCACAGGCCAAAAATGCTGTTCCCATTAGTCAAGGGTAGAAGAAACAAGGAAGACAGATTTCCAGAGGATTGAGACAGCTAAATGAATGGGCTAGAACAAGGCAGGTAGGATATAATGTAAGTGTGAAATTATTCATTTTGATAGGAAAAGAAAGCAAAAAGGCAGTATTGTTGTTAAATGGGGAGAGGGTGAGAAGTGCAAATGTCCCAAGGGATGTGGGGATCCTTGTTTACCCATCACTACCTGTCAGCATGCAGCTCCAGTGAGTAAATGGTATGTTGGCCTTCATTGCAGGAGTTGAGCTGTCTTAATCAACGGTGGCTCAGTGGTTAGCGCTGCTGCCTCACAGTACCAGGGATTTGATTCCAACCTTGTGTCTGCGCGGGTTTCCTCCGGGTGGTTCAGTTTTTCCCATAGTCCAAAGATGTGCAGGTTAGGGGAATTGGGCATAGTTAATGCAGTGTTGTGGGGATCAAGTGGAATGCCCTTGGGAGAGTTGGTGCAGACTCAGTGGTCTGAATAGCCTCTATCTGCACTATAGGAATTTTATGTCTTGCTTCAGTTGTATTGAACCTTGGTAAGACCATTCCCAGAGTATTGCATGCAGTTTTAGTCTCTTTGTCAAAAGAGGGACACATTGCGTTGAGTGTGTGCAGTGGAGGTTTACCAGATTAAACCCTGGAATGATGACATTGTATCATAGGGAGAGATTGACAAGATCTGTAATTTATAGAGTTTCAGTGACCTGATTGGAACGTACAACATTTTTATAGGCAAGACAGATTGGATGTAACTGAGATAGACCCTGGCTGGTGAATCTAAACTCCCAAGGGATATAATACCTTTTGTGGAAAGTATTGGACTCAAGTGCATTTTTAAATTTATTCATGGATATTGCTGGCTGAGCCAGCATATATTACCCGTCCCTAGTTGCCCCTTGAGAAGGTGGTGGTGAGCTGCCTTCTTTAATCGCTGCAATCCATATTATGTGGGTTGACCCACATTACCCTTAGAAATTCCAGGATTTTGACCAGCAACAGTGAAAGAACATATTTCCAAGTCAGAATGGTGAGTGACTTGGAGGGAACTTGCAGGTGTTAGTATTCCCATGTATCTGCTGCCCTTGTCCTTCTAGTTGGAAGTGGTTGTGAATTTGGAAGGTGCTATGTAAGGATCTTTAGTGAATGTTTACAGTGCATTTTGTAGATATTACACATTGCTGCTACTGAGTGTTGAAAAGTATGGCATTGGAAAAGCACAATAGATCAGGCAGCATCCAAGGAGCAGGAGAATCGATGTTTCGGGCATAAACCCTTCATCGGGAATGAGTGTCGGTGGTGGAGGGATGTTCATGGATGTAATGCCAATCAAGTGGGCTGCTTTTCCTGGATGATGCCAAGCTTCTCAAGAGTTGTTGGAACTTCACCCATCCAGGCAAGCAGTGAGTAATCTATCACATTCTTGACTTGTGCCTTTTAGATGGTGAAAATACTTTGAAGAGTCAGGAGATGAGTTATTCTTCACAGTATTTCAAGGCTCTGCCCTGTTCTTGTAGCCCTTGTATTTATGTGGTGAGTCCAGTTGAGTTTCTGATCAATGGTAACCTCAAAGATATTGAAAGTGGGGAATTCAGTGATGGTAACACTATTGAATGTCAAGGGGCAGTGTTTATCCGAGATGGTTATTTTCTGTCATTTTGTATGGCATGGATATTACTTGCCACTTATCAACTCAAGCCTGGATATTGTCCAGATCTTGTTGCATTTGAACATGGACTGCTTCAGAATCTGAGGAGACATGAATGGTCCTGAACATTGTGCAATCATCGACGTATATCCCCACTTCTGACTTTATGATGGAGGGAAGGGCATTGATGAAGCAATATTGGGCCGAGGACACTACCCTGAGGAACTCCTGCAGAGATATCTTAGAGCTGAGATGACTGACCTCTAATAACCACAGGCATCTTCCTAAATGCAAAATAACTCTAACCAGTGGAGGGTTTGCCCCGTGATACCCATTGATTCTGTTATGGCACCTTGATGCTACACTCAGTTGATTACAGCATTGGTGCGAAGGGTTGTCACTCTCTCTGCACCTCTGGTATTCAGCGCTTTTGTCCATGTTGGAACCAAGGCTATAATGAGGTCAGGAGGTGAGTGGCTTCTGGTGGAACCTGAAATAACTCCACAAAGGTCGGTATCCTGTCACCAAGTCACCCTTCATTTCCACGTGGAGATCCCTTCACACTGGTTCAGCTCCCTCAGAGTTAGCTCTCAGAGTGAACAGGATGTCTGATACTCCTGTTTATATCAGTCAGCCAGAGCCTCCTCATTTTGACCAGGTTAACAGCCCCAATCAGGGAGCTCATACTCTCTGAGGTCCACCTGGCTGACCTTGTTTCAATCACTACAGAACTCAAACTGAGTGTCACTGAGCAGGTTACTGCTGAGGAATCCACAGACCTATGGGATTGAGGGGTGCTAGACGGGAGGAGTGGACCTGACTAGATTGCTCTCCAGAGAGCTGGTACTGTCAATGACACTTTCCATCACTTAACAAATGAATGATCTCAGAATAAGGGTTCACACATTGAAGATAGAAATAAGGAGGAATTTCTTCTGTCAGTGGGTGGTGAATTCTTTGCCACAGAGAGCTGTTGAGGATAGGTCACTAAGTATATTCAAGGCTGAGACAAATTTTTAATCAGTAAACGCATCATGGGTTAGGGAGAAAAGTCAGGAAAGTGGGGTTGGGTGCTTATAAGATCAGCCATGATCTCACTGAATGGCAGAGCACGCTCAATGGGTTGAATGGCCTACTTCTGTTCCTATCTCCTATGGTTTTATAATCTCTGAATAAGGGGTAGACCATTTAAATCCGAGGTAAGGAATTAGTGCAGAATGAATCCTTGAAATCTGTCCTCCAAAGGATCGCTGATCATGGTCAAAACAGAAATTGATAGATTTCTGGAGATTAATTGAATCAAGGGATGTGGTGGTAATGCGTGAGATAGATGACCAACAATAATTGAATTAAATGGCAAAGCAGGCTCAATGAGCTGAATAGAGCTGAAAAATGTGTTGCTGGAAACATTTCTTCAGGGCTTCTTCTGCCTGAAACATCGATTCTCCTGCTCCTTGGATGCTGCCTGACCTGCTGCGCTTTTCCAGCAACACATTTTTCAGCTCTGATCTCCAGCATCTGCAGTCCTCACTTCCTCAATGGGCTGAATAGCCTACTCTTGTTTCACTTTTTTAATCAAGATGTTTGACAAAAAATACAGGGGGATGTCAGGAAGTTCTGTCTTCTGACACAAGTGGCAATGATTTGAAATGTGCTGCCTGCAAAACTGGTATAAACAGGATCAATCAAAGATTCCCCTCAAAGAAAATTGGCATTGAGGGAAAGGAACTTCCAGACTTATGGACTAGAGGGGTGCTAGAGGGGAGGAATGAGACTGAATAGATTGCTCTCCAGAGAGCTAGCATGGGATTGATGGAACAAACAGTCTCCTCCTATGTCCTAATAACTTTATCATCCTAAAATATTGTGGGATGTTTGATTTTGTTTTGAATGCATGCACACCTCTGTATCTTAAATTCAACAAGTCCTGCCCTCCACGCCCACACACATTCCTTCAAATTCTTTTGAAACTTGGGCTTAAGATAAATTTTAATTGCGACATTCCAACTGCCCATTTCATTCCCACCCTCCATCCTTCCACAACCTCCCCGAAACTGAACTGTGACAGAGGCAAGCATGAATTCAGACCAAACAAAATTAAAATGGGGTGAGCTAAGTGGTAAACATTTTGAGACTTCTAGCCATGAATAGAATGACAACAGCTTTGTAAGGGAAACATGCCAGAGTCCAACATTTGTTCTCTAGATGTTCATCAGTAATAGGCATGTCTGGTTTGGAAAAGAAAGTTGTGAGAGGTGCCAGTGACTGCCAAGAAATAGATGGCTTAGAATGTGCTTGGTCAGTAATACCAAGTTTAAAACCCGCACTCAGTACATAAATGTAAGTAAATGTGTAGATGTCATGTAACAGTCTGTAAATTGCCTGCAGTTGGTGGTATGAATCTCAATTGGTTGGTAGGCAATTTGCATAGTTCCACCATCAATGTTCAGAAAACAGGAACTCCCTCTCAAATTTCCCATTTTGAGGAATTGAGCTGTTAAGCTCAGCACAGAAGGATTGGTGTGGAGGAGCCGCTGTTGGATGAGGGTGGACAAAGTTAAAAATCACACAACATCAGATTATAGTCCAATAGGTTTATTCGGAAGCACTAGCTTTCAGAGCACTGCTCCTTCACCAGGTGGTTGTGGAGCGGACCATAAGACACAGAATTTATAGCAAAATATTGTGTCTTATGGTTCTGCTCCACAGCTACCTGCTGAAGAAGCAGCGCTCTGAAAGCTTGTGCTTCCAAATAAACCTGTTGGAGTTTAACCTGATGTTGTGTGATTTTTAACAGAAGCATTGGGTCAATATTCAATAGTTCAATTTAGCAATTCCTGCAATGGCTGACCTCCCCAGAAAAAAAAACATGCCTCTTGAACGCAATTAATCAGAGCAAGTGAGTGGTGCATTGGTGAGGATACTGAGCTAATAATGCACAAGGCCAGGCTAATCCCACCCTAACAGTGGGTAGAGTTTAAATGCAATTAATAAAATCTGGAATAGAAAATTATACTTAATAATGATGACTGTGCAGGGGAGAGGAAAAAAATCTATTTGTTTGATAGTGTTTTGAGGGAAGCAAATCTACTGGCTTAGATGTGGCTACATGTGACTCCAGACCCACAGCAATGTGGTTAACTTTTAACTGCCCTTCAAAATGGCTTAGTAAGCCATTCAGTTCATCTGTAGATAGGTTAGGATAGGCAACCAACTCTGGTTTTGCCATAAATGCCTACATCCTACATGAGATAATGAAAAGATATTCAAAAAAAATAAAAGTTTCAAACATTTGTGTTTTTTGTAATTGTTTTGTTTTTCTCTCTCTCTCTTTCTTTCTCTGAATCCAGTCTTTCCTTCCTCCATTTGTTTTTCTCAACCTAATTTGACTCTGTCACTCAAGAGGTCTGGCAGCATCTGTGGAGAGAAATCAGAGTTAACTGTTCCTTTTCTAGAACATCACTCGACCCAAAAGGTTAACTCTGATTTCTCTCCACAGATGCTGCTGAACTTTTCCAGCAATTTCTGTTTTTGACGTAATCTTTGGAATATTTCTGATCTACAGCATCTGTAATTCTTTCAGTTTTTATTGACTCTGTCACTGTTCTACTTTTTCCAGAATTTCTCTGTTTGTGTTATTTCCCATTTGTCATGGAGATAGACTATTGTTTGTATCATGCAGTAAGGACCAAGATGCCCTGTTGTTTTGATGTGTTTTTGTTGATTTGCATTTCCTGCAATTTGTAATGCATAAGATTTTTAAACTGACTGTATTAGAAAGCAATCTAACTGGCTGTGTCACGTGCGAGATTGGAGAATAAGGAAAAAGAGTATACCATTAAGCCTTTCAGATCTCTTAGAGTCATAGATATGTACAGCATAGAACAGACCCTTCAGTCCAACTCATCCATGCTGACCAGATATTCAACATTGATCTAGTCCTATTTGCCAGCACTTGGCCCATTTCCCTTCCTAATCATGTACTCATCCAGACGCTTTTGGATGTTGTAACTGTACCAGCCTCCACCACTTCCTCTGGCAGCTCACTCCATGCACGCACCACCCTCTGTGTGAAAATGTTACCTCTCCCTATACTCAATCCCTCCAACCCAGCAACTTCCTTATAAAACTTTTCTGAACCCCTTCAATCTTCTATCACGCTCTTGGAGATGATGGCTAATCTGTATCTGAACACCATCCATCCACCTTGATGTCACATCCTTCTGTATCATTGTGTAACAAAAATCTACAGATCTCAGAATTAAATCTGAACGCCAACTGTTTTTCTGTGGTTGCAGAGTTCCTAACTCTACCAACCTTTGAAAGGGCATTTCTGAACTTCCCTCTTGTGTGGTCTGGCTCTGACTTTGAGGTTATATCCCTTTGTCTTAGACTCTTTAACTGGACAAAGCTTGTTCTCTCTATCCACCCTATCAATTCCTTTCAAGATCCTTAAAAAAAGACTCAACTGAATCAATCTTCACTTTCTTCTTTCCAAGTAATTTATATAATCTTGCTTGATAGAATATTCCTTGAATCTTTGATGCATTCTGAATAATCTACACAGCATTCCTTCTGAGGCCAAACAAATCCTTTCTAAGGTGTGGTGTGCAGAACTTTACACAAGACACCTGATATGGTTTGGGAAGGGCTTCAATAGCTAGAGAAATATCTCCTTTTTATTATTGAGCTCTTTTGTCTTGAAGGGTATGTTTCCACTGGCTTTTTTTCATTATTCACAGAAGATTACTTTGATTCTGTGCACTCTGTATGTGAACCCCGAAGAACCATTGCTATTTCCAGCTTTCAACAATTAAAAATACTCAGTTTTATCCTTTTCAGAATAAAAATAGATGACCTCACACTTACTCCCTTACAAATAAAGGGGCTACAAAAGCAGGTCAGAAGCTGCGAATCTCACACTGACTAACTCATCTTCCGTCTCCCCATCCACATGACACAAGTCAGGAGTGTGATGGAATACTCATCAATTGCCTGGATGGGCACAGGTCCAACAAGACTCAAGCAGCTTGACACCCATCCAGGACAAAGCACTTTATCCACAAACCTTCACTTGCTCCACCATTGCTGCTCAGTAGCAGCGGTGTGTACCATTTGCAAGATGCCTTGCAGAAGTTCACCAAGGCTGCTTAGGCAGCATCTTTCAAACCAATGACGACTTCCGGACAAGGGCAGCACATTTCACCTCCAAGTTCCCCTTCAAGCCACTCACCATCCTGACTTGGAAATATATCACCGTTCCTTCAGTGGGTCAAAAGCCTGAAATTCCCTCTCTAAGGGCATTGTGGGTCTGCCCACAGCACATGCCTACAGTGATTCAAGAAAGCTGTTCATCACCACCTTCTCAAGGGCAACTAGGGATGGCAATAAATGTTGGTCCAGCCAGTGATCCTCTCACATCTCATGAATTAATTTTTAAAAGATCCATCTGGAAGAAGTTGTGCCCACTGCTTTAATCTGCTTTTTGCAATGTTATGCCCTTAGCTAAAAGCAAAGTAAGACATTGAGAAGGTGGTGGTTAGTCACCCTTGTTGCACTGCTGCAGTCTATTTGGGATGGCATGGTGGCTCAGTGGTCAGCCCTGCTGCTTCACAGTACCAGGGTGCCGGGTTCAATCCCAGCCTTTGGCAACTGAATGCTTGGAGTTTGCACATTCTCCCTGTGTCTATGTGAGTTTTCTCAGGGTGCTCCGGTTTCCTCCCACAATCTAAAGATGTGCAAGTTAGGTGCATTGGCCATGCTAAATTGCCCATAGTCTCCAGGGATGTGGGTTAGTCATGGCAAATACAGGGATTGGGTGAGGGGGATGCTACTCAGAGTGTCGATGTGGAATCAATGGGCTGAATGGCCTGCTTCCACACTATCGGGATTCTATGTGATGTAATACACCCACAGTACAGGTGGGAAGGAATTTACAGGATTTTGACTCAGTAACAATAATGGAATATTGATGTAGTTCCAAGTCATGATGGTGTCTGGGTTTTGGGACTCAACGTTTGGAAGGTTCTGTCAAAAGAACCTTGGTGATTTCTTGCTGTATAGCATGTAGACCATGCACATCTCTACAATTGTGCATCAGTTCTGAAGAAAGTGATGTCAACAGTAGTTGATAAAGGGCCAATCAAGTGGGCTGCTTTGTCCTGGATGGTGTCAGGCAGCTTGAGTGTTGTTGGAGCTGCTTGACACCATCCAGGCAAGTGGGGAGTATTCCATCACACTCCTGACTCATGCCTTATAGATGGAAAAAGCACAGCAGGTCAGGCAGCATCTGAGGAGCAGGATAGTTGACACTTTGATAGATTCAGCGATGGTAAAAGCATTGAGTGTCATGGGGCAGTGATTAGATTGTCTCTTACTGGAAGTGGTCATTGTCTGGCAATTGTGCAACATGAATGTTACTTTCTACTTGTCAGCCCATGCCTGGATGTTGTCTAGTTCTTGTTGTATTTGAACATGGACTGCTTCAAACTGCAAATGGTGCTGAGCATTGTGCAACCATTGGCAAACACCCCCACTTCTGACTTTATGCTGGAGGGAATGTCATTGATGTAGCAAGTGAAGATGGTTAGGCCTAGGACACTATCCTGAGGAACTCCTGCAGAGATGTCTTGAAGCTATGATGACTAATCTCCAACAATTACAACCATCTTCCACTCAGCTAAGCAAGTGGGAAGTATTTCATCACATTCCTGACTTGTGCCTTGTAGGTAGTGGTTTGGAGAGGCAGCAGTTGAGTTACTCATTGTCAGATTCCCAGCCTCTGACCTGCTCCTGTAACCATTGTATTTATACAGTTAGTCCAGTTACATCTTTGATGAATGGTAACCCCTAACGTTAATGATGGGGAATTCAGTGATGGTAATGCCAATGAATTTCAAATGGAGGTGGATATGCTCCTTCTTGTTGGTGATGGTCACTATCTGGCACTTGTGTTGGGAAAATGTCACTTTCCACTAACCAGCCAACATTTGAATGTTGTCCAGATCTTGCTGCATATGTGCATGGACTATTCCAGCATCTGAGGAATTGTCAATAATACTGAACATTACACAATCATTAGCGAACATCACCAATTCTGCCATTACACCAGGAGGAAAGATATTTTGTTGGCTTCACCTGTTCAGCCACCTTCTCTGCTCAGGCAAGAGGAGTGAGGAATGAGAAGTGAGAATAACTGATCTTGATCCACTTGCCCAAATAGCAACACACCTCAGCAATGCAAGTATAAATCAAGAACATAGGAATTCAATAGTTAAGTCATTGCCAGCATTTTAACTACCTCCCAACACAGCTCTCACTGGACAAGTATGTGTTAAAAGGTCAAGTTGAAATTAATGGTGCAAAGATGACTTGCAACCAGGTTGAGTATTTTGTTCCCCACTGCCTTATTGGTGACGTTGCATTTTCCACAGTCACGTAGTTCTGGTTCTGATTAAATGATTGCGCCACAAACAATTGTTGAACGTGCTGACAGGGAACGGGTGTAAAGCAGGTTAATGCATAAAATTCCAACTAGTGTAAATGTGAAGCAGGCAACTAACTTGGAAACTATGGTGCAATAGAGATTACGTTGCTCACGTTTGTTCTGAACTGGTTCTTCTGGTGTGTTCAGTATGTAACAATTAGTAATTGTTGGCTACAGGAAAGGTATTCTGACTTGAAATGATTATTTCCTTAAACTCACCTTTGACTGTGACTGTGGAAAGGTTTTGGTTGATCAATTGGTAAAATGTTAGATGAATAAACATAACTGAAAAGGCCAATGTTAATTGGAATCAGTGCTTAAGAACACTTGCAAAAGTTTCTTTTTTACCCCAAAGTATATGATAGACTGACTCACTTTATTTTGTAGATAAGTAGTTTCTCTGCATTGCTGTCATTGACAATGAACCAAATAAACATGCAAACATAAATTTATATGTGAACATTTGAATTAGGAATAGGACTAAGGCATTTAACTCCTCCAGTCTCATTCACCATTCATGACTGATCTGATGACTCTACATTCCTTCCTAATAACCTTTCACCTTCTTGTTTACAAGAATCTACCCATCTTTGCTCTAAAAATTATTCAAAAGATCTGCTTGTGCCACCTTTTCAGGAAGAGTCTTCCAAAAACACATGATCCTCTTTAAGAAAATACATTCAATCTTTAATAAGTGAGCACTTATTTTTAAACAGTGACCCCTTGATATAGATTCTCTCACAAGAGAACATGCTTTCCTCATTTGCCCTGTCAAGACCTCTCAGAATCTTATGCATTTTGATTAAGTCGCCTATTTATTCATCTAAACTCTAAATGCGAAGGTTTATGGCATATTGAGGTTGATTTTCAGAGAGTGAGAGAGAGAGAATCTAATTAACTTACTTTCCTTCAATACTATAATGTTGCAGACACAAAGCCTGGAATCTTGTCATAATTATCGACAGGCCCCAATCAAGTCAATGGATACAGCCATGACTCTGGGGTATCCTGCTAAGTAAGTCAAGGAAAAGCTCCAATACTATCCATTGTTATTGTCATGGCCAGGATCCTATCCCTAAAAGGAGGGAGGAGCCAACAGACATGCAGCACACCACTGTCTTGACTCTTTCTGTCCTACTGTGAGGAGTTTGCCTCTGGGAATGAGACAGAGGTGAGTGTAATGGGAGATGAAAGTGAGTGGCACAGTGATCACTGTTGGTACAGGGGGTGAGATGTCCTCAGTGGGTGAGGAGGCAGCAGTGAGGGCATGCAGGGCCAGTGTTTAGGGTGGGTAACTGAGTCACGGAAGATGTTGCGGGCATACCATTGAGTGTCATGGCATGAGCTTTGGTGGTAGGTGGGTAAAGCAGGAATAGTAGAGTGAGTGTGAGGTACTGAAGTAAAGATGGTGGCATTCACGTTGGCTGAGTGGAGGTGGTCATTGACCTTCTTCCTATGTTGCTGGGCATCCCCACAGATGACTGGTATGGTCCAGTGTCGAGGCCTCCACTGCTGGTCCAGTGTTAGCACTATCCCATCCAGCAGAACCCCTGAGATCCTGTCCGCAACAGGACATCCCCCTTTTCTCCCCCATCCAGGGCAAGTGTCAGCATCCCCTGCTGGACAAACTCTGGACTGACGGAGCTTGTTCCATGTCCACAATGGGCGCAAGGGATCTGGTTCTTTCAATGGCTATCTGCTAAATGGTGAATTATTCCAGGTCTGCCAAGTGGACTGATGGGGTGGAATTGGATGTGAGAGACACCAGAGTGGTGCAGCGGGTTTGGTAAAATATGGTGAGAGAATTCATTGGATCTCAGGGTGACATGCCCTCCAGAAAATAAACTGGTTGCAATTCGGACTTGGCCAAATTGATTATGTTCCGATTGCTTCATAGTGATGATGTTATTAGAGCAGTGGTTCAGGGATTAGTTTGCTTAGATGGCTTGTTTACAAGACAGAGAGACACCACAAGTGCAGGTTCAATTCCTGCACTGGTTGAGGTTACTGTGATGGTCTTGCCCTCTCAACTTCACCCCTTGCCTGAGACATAGTGACCCTCAGATTAAACCACTGTCAATTGTCTCTGATGAGAGAGTGGGACAATGGCGACTTTGTAATCTGGAGAGATAGTTTTAAATTGATTTGATAGCCATGGTATTTAATCAAGCTTATTGTGTCTGGAATTAAAAAAAACATAATAAGAAAATGTTGAATTATCATTATATAACTGGTTAATGAACTACTCGTTATACATTAATGATCTGGGCAAACGAACAAAGGGCTTTGTTACTAAATTTGCAGATGACACAAAGATAGATGGAGGGGCAAGTAGTATTGAGGAAGCAGTGATGCTGTAGAAGAACTTGGACAGGCTAGGAGTGTGAGCAAAAAATTGGCAGGTGGAATACAATGTGGGAAAGTGTGACGTTTTGCATTTTAGTTGGAAGAATAGAGGTGTAGACTATTTTGTAAATAAGGAAAGGCTTCAGAAATCTGAAGCACAAAGGGACTTGTGAATTCTAGTTCAGGATTCTCTTATGGATAACATGCAACTTCACTTGGCAGTTAGGAAGGCAAATGCAAAGTTAGCATTCAGTTTGCGAGGGCAAGAATACCAAAGTAGAGATTTTAGATTAGATTAAATTACATTACAGTGTGGAAACAGGCCCTTCGGCCCAACAGGTCCACACCGACCCGCCGAAGTGCAACCCACCCATGCCCCTACATTTACCCCTATACCCAACACTACGGGCAATTTAGCATGGCCAATTCACCTAGCCTGCACATTTTTGGACTGTGGGAGGAAACCGGAGCACCCAGAGGAAACCCACGCAGACACGGGGAGAATGTGCAAACTCCACACAGTCAGTCGCCTGAGGCGGGAATTGAACCCGGGTCTCTGGCGCTGTGAGGCAACAGTGCTAACCGTGCCGACCAGATGTACTGGTGAGGCTAGATAAGGATCTGGTCAGACCACATTTGGAATATCATGAGCAGCTTTGGGCCTCACATCTGAGGAATGATGTGCTGGAATTAGAGGGAGTCCAAAGGAGGTTTATAAGAATGATCCCGGGAATGAAGAGCCTGTCATATGAGGAGTGGTTGAGGACTGTGGGTCTGTACTCGATGGAATTCAGAAAGATGAGGGGGAATCCTATTGAAACTTACATATACTGAGAGGTCTGAATACAGTGGAGGTGGAGATGTTTCTATTAGGAGGGTAGACTCGGACCCAAGGGCACAGCCTTAGAGTGAAGGGACAACACTCTAGAACTAGATGAGAAGGAATTTTGACAGCCAGAGGGTGGTGAATCTACAATGAATCATTGCAGCAGAGAGCTGTGGAGACAGGTAGGTTCTTGATTTGTAAGGGAATCAAGGGTTACGGGGAGAAGGCAAGGGAATGGGGTTGAGAAACATATCAGCAATGATCGAAAGGTGGAGCAGACGCATAGGCTGAATGCCCTAATTCTGCTCCTACCAGTTTTTGGCGGAGTCAATATACTGTCCCTACCAATCTGACCCCTGTATGACCCCAGAGCCATATTGATACAGTTTGCTTTTAATGGAGACCCTTCTTCAAACAGTACCATGAGATCTTTTGCATTTGCCTGAGTTTGGATGGATAACATGGACATTTCCACAATGTAAACCAAATACGAAAGAGGAGGTCTACTATGCTGGATACTGGGTTCAAAAATAATTCTTAAAGCTTTCAAGTACACTTTGTATTCATGAAAATGTGTGTTGACCTTTTGTTGTGCCCACTAGCAGATGGTTAAGTCATGGTTCAAGGAGGAATTGAGAAAGAGTGATTAAGAATTGAACACTGCTCGGCCATCCAGCGCTATTGATAATATCTGATTAGCAAGCACCACAGACAAAGTGAGTGGTCAATTTAGGATGAATGTTGAAACAAAATAACAAAAACATAGCTGGAACAAAGAACAAAGAACACTACAGCACAGGAACAAGCCCTTCGGCCCTCCAAACCTGTGCTGACACATTTTGCCCTTTCATATTAAAACTGTCTTCAATTACAGGATCCATATCCCTCTACTCCCTTCCTGTTCATTATTCATCCAGGTGTTTCTTGAATGCTGCTGTTGTGTCTGCTTCCAATACCACCTCTGGCAGCACGTTCCAGCCACTGACCATTCTTCATGTCAAAAACTCACCTCACACATCTCTTTTAAACATCTGCCCCCCCCTCGCACAATTTGCACCTGTGTCCTCTAGTAATTGATCCCTCTACTTTGTGAAGAAAAGCCTCATACTTTGCACTCTATCCATGCCATTCACAATCTTATAAACTTCTATCAGGTCGCCCCTCAACCTCCTGCGTTCCAATGAAAACAAACTCAATCTATCCAACCCGTTTTCATAGCTAAAATTGTCCATACCAGGCAACATCTTGGTAAACTTTCTCTGTACCCTCTCCAAAGCATTCACATCCTTCTGGTGGTGTGGTGACCAGAACTGTTTGCAATATTCCAAGCATGGCTGAACTAAAAGTTTTATAAAGCTGCAGCATAACTTGCCTATCCTTTTACTCAAAGCCCCTTCCAATGAAGGCAAGTATGCCATAAGCCTTTTTTACGACCTGATCTACCTGTGCTGCCACCTACAGTGATCTGTGGACCTGCACACCCAGATCCCTCTGCACATCAATACTCCTAAGAGTTCGGCCAATCACTGTGTAACTTCCAGTAGTACTTGACTTTCCAAGATGCCTCACCTCACATCTGCCGAATTAAATACCATCAACCATTTCTCTTCCCATGCCTCCAACTAGTCTATATCCTGCTGTATCTTCCGACAGTAAGCCCTTCTATATTATTGACTTTCTGCTCTTTGGTTGTGATGTGCAGGAATTGTTCAGGTTCCGATGAGACTTTGTTGTTGTCTTATACGTGGAAGAAAGCCAGGCCAAGTGGAAGGACACCCAAACACACAAATTAGGAGCAGGAGTGGCCTGCTCTGCCATTCAATAAGATCATAGCTGATATGTTTGTATTTTGAATTCCACAATTCTATCAACTCCCAAAAACGTTTGCTTCTCTTGCCTACCCAGAATCTATCTACCTCTGCCTTAACAATATTCACTTACCCAACCTCCATCACCTTCTGAGGCAGAGTTCCAAAGACTGGGAGGAAGAAAAATTGTCTTAATTTCAGCTGTAAGGGAGCAGGTGCTAATTTTAATACAGTGGCCCCCTAGTTCAGGAGCTATTCATAGGAGGGAACATTATTTGCATATCCACCTTGTCAGATGTTTCAGGATCTTACACAATTCAATCAACTCGCCCCTCACTCCAGAATTCTGAACTCCAATAAAAACAATATTCCTGATGAAGGGCTTCTGCCCGAAACATCAACTCTCCTGCTCCTCGGATGCTGCCTGACCTGCTGTGCTTTTCACATTCTTGACTCTAATCTCCAGCATCTGCAGTCCTCACTTCAGCCTAGTCCAATAGAAACAAGCCCAGTCTGTCCAACCTTTCCTCACAAGACAACCCATCTATACCACGTATCGTTGTTTAAGCCTTGAGGAGGCTGATGGTTTAGCGAGGGGTAGTTTATCCAAAATAGGCCAGAAACACTTAATGTTCTACTTTTCTGTCAAATTCAAAACTGGAATGTGTGTGGCAATTATCAACATTTAATTCTTGGGTGAGTTCAAAATGAAACGTAGTGTACCAACATACTTTTCCTCCTCAGTTTTGAGGGGATGAAGATAGAGGCAGCAAGGCCCTGTCCAATTCTTGATAGTGTGGCATAGTGGCTCAGTGGTTACCATTGCTGCCTCACTGTGCCAGAGACCCGGTTTCTATTCCAGCCTCAGGCGATTATTTATGTGGAGTGTGTGCATTTTTCCCGTGTCATCATGGGTTTCCACCGGGTGCTCTAGTTTCCTCCCACAGTCCAAAGATGTGCAGGTCAGGTGGGTTGGCTGTGCCAAATTGTGTCCAGGGATGTGCAAGCTTGGAAGATTAGCCACGGTAAATGTAAGGTTATGGGGACGGGATGGGTCTGGATGAGATGCTCTTTGGTGGGGCAGTGTGGACACAATGGGCCGAATGGCCTCTTTCTGCACTACAGGGCTTCTATGCTGCATGTAAGAATGAGCAATTTCACAATTGAAGTGGCCTTGATGTCAATGGGGTAATCACTGCACCATGTATGAGAATGAACGATGCAAAGTCTACCTGATGCAGTAACCTTGCTACCAACGAGGATTTTAATTCAACTTTTTAAATATCTGTTTATGTAGTTAACTTTGAATTGAGGGTTGAACAAATGCTTTCTGTTTCTGGTACTTCGAAAATGTTACAGGATAAAAGTGAGGCTAATAATGTTTGAACCAGTATTTTTCTCCACATGAGTCACTTAATCTAATCTGTGCAATAATCAATCTGCCCACGCACCTGTTTGATCTGTGTGTAGCATTGTTCAAGCGACCAGCCTCCAAATGAGACATTAAACAGAGATTTTGATTTCCCTTTACAATCAGGCTGGCATTAAGAATCTCATACTTTTCAAGGAAACAGGGAATTCTCGAAGGAACCTGACAAATACTCCTCCTCAATTTTTTTTCCCATTTTCTAGGATGGGTATACTGCATGGCTATGCCAGCAATTAATGCCTCTCCCTAATTGCCTTTGAGCAGATGGTGGTAAACCACCTTCTGGAACTGCTGTGGTTCATGTGGTTGTAGTTAAATCGACAGTGCTGATACACAGGGTGTTCCAGAAACGTAGAAACATACATCAGGTGGCCATTCAGCCCTGCTAGCCTGCTCTGCCAGTCTGGGTCATTGCTGATTATCCAGCTTAATGACATATTCTCACACAGCCCCCATATCCCTTGATATTCTTAGTAATTAGACATATATCGATCTCTGTTTTAAGCACACTCAATGACTGTCTCTACAGTCCTTGAGGCAGCACATTCTAAAGATTCATAGCCCTCCAAATGAAGAAGGTCCCCCTCACCTCAGTACTCAATGTGCTGTCATTTATTCTGAGTCTGTGTTGCCTAGTTCTACACCCCCACAGCCAACGGGACTGTCCTGAAAGGGAGATGGTGGCCTAGTGCTATTATTACTAGACTATTAATCTAGAGACCTTAGGTAATGTTCTGGGAACAGGGATCAAATCCCACCAATGGCAGATGGTGGAATTTGAATTCAATGGAAATCTGGCAGAAAGAGCCTAATAATGATCATGGATCATTTGCCAATTGTTAGGGCAAAATCCATCTGGTCCACTCATGTCCCTTTAAGGGGGGATATCTGCAATTCTTATCTGGTCTAGCCTATATGTGACTCCAGACCCATGGAAATGTGGTTGACTCTCAACAGCCCTCTGGGCAATAAATACTGGCCTGTCCACATCATATGAATAAATTAGTTTTTTAAAAAGAAAAATCCTTTCTTCATCTAACATGTCTAGCTTCCTCGAATTTGTTAAGCTCCCATATGATCATCTCCTATTCTTCTAAACCTTAGTGAGTGCAGGCCCAGTCTCCTCAAGCTCCTGTCATAGACAGTACCACCATCCCTGGAATCAGTCTGGTGAATCTCCAGTGCACGACCCTCTGTCTTTCCTTAAACAAGGGACTAGAACTGCACAAAATACTACAGGTGGATTCTCACCAGTGTCACATAGAATTGAAGCAAGACTTCTTTGTCCCTGTAATCAAGTCCACTTGAAGAAAGGCTAACATATCAAATACCAATATGCTCACTTTCAGCAATTTCTGAACACATTCACCTAGCTCCCTTTGGATGTCAGCACTTTCCAATCACTCACTTTTCAAGACGTTGTCACTTGCTCATTCTTTCTGACAACCTTTCACTTAACCACATCATATTCCACATGCCATAAACTTGCTCAACCTGTCAAAACCCCCCCGAGGCCTTTTTGCATTCTCCTACAGATGACATTCCCATGAAGTTTTATGTTGTCTGCAATCTTGGAAATATTTCAGTCGGTCCCCAAATCCATTAATACAGGTTATGGAAGCAAGGGCCCAAAATCTGATCACTGCCAAACTGGGAATGGCCCACTGTTCTCACTCTCTGCTTTCTGCCTGTAAACCAATTTTTTGTCTATGCTGATTACCAACGCCTTTCTCAATTCCACAGAGTTTAACTTTTTTTACTAAACTCCTGTGTAGGATTTTACCAAAAGCTTCCAAAAATCCAAATACATCACGTCCGTTTTTTGAAGTCCATTTCTTGTGTCCTAGTTCTGATCAGCGCAAGACAAAAGGCTTTGAATTCTTTTAGCAGAGTTTACATTCTGCACCACAGAGCAATTATTTGATATATTTTCCGAGTGAGACACCTTAAATAAAATTACTTAACATTCCAATTTGCTTTTGGTTTCGCCTGAAGAGACAGATCTACAATTTTGTATTGTCAGTCTCCTCCTTCTTGTTCACAAATTGTTCATTACTGCAGGTTGGGTAAGGAGTTGTTTCTGTGTGAAGGCTTTGATTGAATCTGCAGTTGTTTTTGGGCGTGTCCTTGTGGTTTAGTGGATAATTCAGGAGTTAGGTGTGGCTACGTAAGACCAGTCCCCAGACTGGTTGCTCTGTAGTGGAGCAATTTCCCTAGACAGAGAGAGCAGTGGGGCAGCGTAAACTGATGAATCTCACTTTACATAAATGGTACATTTTCCTCTGGCAAGAGCCTTTCTCTTTGCTGAGAAACACTACAATCTCAAAGAAGTCAAATTTGTATTGAGAAATCTTTGGGAGACTTGGAAGGAGCAGAAGAGGGAAAAACATTAACCGAAACGTAATGCCATTACAGAGTTGAGAAATGTGCATGATTAATTGCTTTCATCTGTTACTTTTAGACACTGAAATATAACGTATCAAATTATGCTATTGTCCAGGATTTATTTTGCAACTCTCTTATTCATTACAATTTAACTTGAATGATCTTGATCTCTTGTTGACATCCTTAAGCCAATTTTTCTTCATCCTTTCATGGGGCATCACTTAGCAAGGTCAGATTGGCTGCCCATTCCTAATTTCCCTCAAACTGAATGTCTTGCAAGACTTTTTCAGAGTTTTACCACCCCAGATTTATGAATTGAATTTAGATGCCATCACCTGCCACAGTCAGATCTGAACCCGCTCTAGGGTCATGTTATTATGGAGTGTTACACTATGGGGAGAATGCGGGTAAGTGGAGTTGAAATGCCCATCAGCCATGATTGAATGGCAGAGTGGACTCAATGGGCCGAATGGCCTTACTTCAGCTCCTATGTCTTATGGTCTTATGGTCTTATCTGCTTGCGTTACTGCTGCACCTCCAGTTACTGTGGAAAGTTACGCAGTGTTTCAGCCAAGCAGCATTTGTATGTGTGGAAACCCCAGCTGTTACTGTTAAACAACTTTAATTGCAGTGGCTGAGCCTGATATTGCTGAGCCACAAGATACATATGTGTGGTTTCACCCAGACCTTACTGGATGCTGATCAGGACTGTGAAGCCTGGGCAGCATGTAGTTTTTTTTTTTTAGTCTGTTTTTACTTTTATTTCCCCTCTATTCCCAAAGCCTGGGACAAAAAGATTAATTTTATTCCAGTAACTGCAGTCTTGGCCGACACAGCTGATTGTGAACAGAAGTTAGACTTTGTTGAACAGAAGTAGACAGGAACTACTTTGCTGCAACACCATGCTTATGGGCTGTTGCAGACCTGGGACACTTTAGAAATAAATTTGCTCATGGGATATTGAAGAAACTCATAAAAGAGAGGACATTGCGACTTCTCTCTCCTTGGAGAGGGGTAACTGGTGATGGGTGTAACCGAAGGGTCACCATGTCTCAGTGGTTGAGAAGGTTGGGGGCATCAGGGTGACCTAGATCTTGCTGTTAAAGCAAGCATCCTTTACCTACCCCAAAACAAGAGTCTGTTGAAGAAACTCAGCTGATTAGGCAGAATCTGCAAAGAGAGAAGTCGAATTAGCATTTGAAGTCCACTATGAATGTTATGCAGTCCTGGAGAAGAGTTGAAAAGTGTGGCGCTGCAAAAGCACAGCAGGTCACTTAGCATCCAAGGAGCAGGAAAGTTGACGAGTCAACCGACATTGACACTGTTTCTCTCTCCACTGATGCTGCCAGATCTGCTGGGTTTCTCCAGCACTTTTTGTGCTTGTTTCAGATTTTCAGCATCCACAGTATTTTGCTTCTATCTACTACCTATATCTAAACAGAATGGTCTCAAGGGTGTGCTGTGTAAGGAGAAAGAATGATATGGACTACAATTCAGTGACATTAAATAATTTTGTAACATTGATCTAATGTGCATGATGTATTGCTTTGATTTGGCATTTTTACATACCTGAGGACTTATTTGCGCAAATGATTAGATTACTTACAGTGTGGAAACAGGCCCTTCGGCCCAACAAGTCCACACCAACCCTCCGAAGAGTAATCCACCCAGATCCATTTCTCTCTGACTAACGCATCTCACACTATGGGCAATTTAGCACAGACAATCTATCTGACTTGCACATGTTTTGGACTGTGGAAGGAAACCGGAGCACCCGGAGGAAACCCACGCAGACACGGGGAGAATGTGCAAACTCCACATAGACATCGCCCCAGGCATGGAATCAAACCTGGGATCCTGGTGCTGTGAGGCAGCAGTGCTAACCACTGAGCCATTGTGCCGCCCCAACTATGGAGCAAGAAATGGCAGGTTGATGAGCCTTACATCAGTGGCAGGGAAATTTTGGAGAAGATTCTGAGGGACAGGATTTAACTGCATTTGGAAAGGAATGGACTTACTAAGGATAGTCAGCATGACTATCTTGTCTCACAAATTTTACTGAGTTTTTTGAGGAAGTGATGAAGGTGATTGATGACAGTCGGCAAGGAGTGTTACCTGCATGGACTTTACTAAAGCATTTGGCAAGGTCCCTCATGGTAGGCTGGTCCAGAGATTAAATCATATATTCATGGTGAGTTGGTAAGTTCGATATAAAATTGACTTGGTCGTCGAAGACAGAGGGTAGTTAGAGTCATAAAGTCATAGAGATGTACAGCATGGAAACAGATGCAAAACAGCATCTGTCCATACCAACCAGATATCCCAACCCAATCTAGTCCCATTTGCCAGCACTTGGCCCATATCCCTCCGAACCCTTCTCATTCCTATACCCATGCAGATTTATTTTAATTGTTGTAATTGTACCATCCTCCACCACTTCCTCTGGAGGCTCATTACATCCACGCTCCATCCTCTGTGTGAAAAGGTTGCCCCTTAGGTCCCTCTTACATTGTTTTCCCTCTCATCCTAAACTTATGCCTCTAGTTCTGGACTCCCCCACCCGAGGGAAAAGACCTTGGCTATTTACCCTAACCATGCCCCTCATGATTTTATAAAATCCAGACTGGTTACCCTGCAGTGGAAACCAATTGCTGGAGGTGCAGTGAGGCAGCATGTACTGATAAAATTGCACCTTACATAACAGTCACTGACTTCTTTTCCAGGCAGGAGCCCTTCCCTTTAGTGGGAAACATTGCAGTCTTAGAGTTACACATGTTGATTTAAGTCCTTTGCTTGAGTGAGGAGCCTGGACCTGGTGGTGGTGGTGGGGGTGGGGCGGTGGCAGAAGAAGGATCAACAGGGGCCAAGGTCACCCCTCAGCCCCAGCCCATTTGGCCTCTAACCTTGGCAACATCCTTGTAGATCTTTTCTGAACCCTTTCAAGTTTAGATTCGATTCCCTAGAGTGTGGAAACAGGCCCTTCGGCCCAACAAGTCCACACCGACCCTCCAAAGAGTAACCCACCCAGACCTATTCCCCTCTGACTAATGCATCTAACACTACGGACAATTTAGCATGGCCAATTCACCTGGCCTGCACATCTTTGGACTATGGGAGGAAACCAGCGCACCCAGAGGAAGCCCATGCAGACACGGGGAAAATGTGCAAACTCCACACAGACAGTCGCCCAAGGCTAGAATTGAACCTGGGTTATAGAGTCATACAGCATGGGTCCCTGGTACTATGAGGCAGCAGTGCTAACCACTGAGCCACCATACCACCCCAACAACATCCTTCCTATAGGAGGAAGACCAGAATTGCACACAATATTCCAAAATTGGCCTAACCGATGTTGGGATACTTTTCTGACTGGAGGTCTGTGACCAGTGGAGTTCCACAAGGATCAGTGCTGGTTTGGTGTTTGTAATAATATCAATGATTTGGATGAAAACATAGATAGTCTGATTTGTAAGTTAGCACATGCGGCAAAAATGGGTGGAGTTGTTGACAGTGAGGAAAATTGTCAAACGATACAGTAGGATGTAGATCAGTTGGAAAGTTGGCAGAAAAATGGCAGTTGGAATTTATTCTAAACAAGTGTGATGCAATGCATTTTGGGAGGTCAAATGCAGGATGAAAATATACAGTCAATGGCAGGACCATTAGGAGTATTGATACACAGAGGGATCTTGGGGTGCAAGACCATAGCTCCCTGAAAATGGCAACACAAATGGGTAAAGAAGGCATATGACATGCTTGCCTTCATTGGTCAGGGCATTAAGTATAAAAGTTCATGTTGCAACTGTATCAAACTTTAGTTTGGCCAAACTTGGAGTATTGCGTGCTGTTCTGGTCACCACAGAACCAGATTAACAGCTGGTTGCTTTCATTGCTGAGTCAGGGTGGGGATACTGTTACAGTGGAACGTCTGCTCAGTACTCACATTTCTCAACACTATGTATTGTACAGTCAGCAAAATGACACAACACTACATTTTTCTCTCTCATCGTTCAGTTATAGATAAAATGTATTCTTCAAGAAAAAGCTCTTCTGTTTGAAAACATCTTCAGACAGAAATTGAGGAATTCCTCATAAACATCCTTTCCTTCTCGCTGACGAATTGTACATTGCTGCAGGTCAAATCAGATGTTTTTTGTGGTGTAGGGTTTGGAAGAATCTGCAGATGCTATTGGGTGTGTCCGTGTGTATTAGTAGATAGTTCTGGAGTTGGGTATGATAGCTTCCGACATCTGCCCAGACTGGTTACCCTGCAGTGGGAACCATTTACAGTGAGGCAGCATGTACTGATAAAATTGCACCTTACATAACAGTCATTGACTTCTTTTCCAGGCAGGAGCCCTTCCCTTTAGTGGAAAACATTACAGTCTTAGAGTTACACATGTTGATTTAAGTCCTTTTCTTGAGGGAGGAGCGGGGCGGGGGGAGGTTTGGAACTTTGAAAAAAAAAGTCAAAACAACAGTAGTTTTAAAAAGGATAAGAACAGATAAAGGAAGCACATGGTGAGGACAGTGCAGGAGAGAGAGAGAGAGAGAAAGAGAGAGAGAACCTGCACAGTTACTGCCTTAATGTCTGAATTTATGTATTGCTGGACATCAGAGTGCATCTGGGAAAATTATTAAATAGTGAATTTCACAACTGATCTTGGAGGAACTGTTAGGTGAAGTCACAGCACAGACTCAGATAAGTTAGTCATTGTTTTAAGTGTGGCCTACAGAGAATCTGCAGTAGGGAGTAGAGTAGATTCTTTCTTGATTATGTGTTTTTGGAGATATGTCTCCTGATTAAACTTAAAATATAAGCCATAACTATTAATTTAACCTGGGGCAGTGTTTGTAGAGGAATAAGACGGTGTTATTTTCTAGGTCTGTAGATTGTGAAGGAGCAAAAATGGCCTTTGCAGTGATATGTACTTCTTGTCAGATGTGGGAGTTTAAAGAGAGTTTAAGGGTTACTTCCGATTATATCTGCCATAAATACTGCTGGCTGTGAATCTTATCAGATCGAATGGATCAGTTGGAAAGACAGTTAGAAGCACTGAGGAATTTGCAACAGCAACAGTATGTGATGGATGGCAGTTACAGGAAGGGGGAAAGTCTCAGATACAGTCACATAGATGGATTAACTCCAGGGAGGGTGAG
>NC_057749.1:10051234-10062311 GCF_004010195.1 Chiloscyllium plagiosum
TCACAAGCCTGGACGAACAAACTTGAATTTCCCAGTAAAAGTCGTGGGAGGTGTTTGAACAGCCACCTGATTGCCTCATATGCAATTGTTGCTAAATTACAGGCATTATCTCTATCGTGTCATTTTGATACTGATGTGAGGTTGTAAATGTCAGAAAAAGGTTATTTGAAAAGCAAAGTTTTGATTAGGAACAAAATTGAGACATAAAAGTAAGCTCCTTCACTGAATGCCAAAAAACAATTGGGCTGGTGCCAATTGCGTTACCAATGGCCCCTCAATAGTTGGAGATACCTTTGTTTAGAAAAAGAGACTGAAGGAAAATGAAATGAAATAACTCATGTAGTGTAGAGATCTGGTTTAGAAGGGGGAACCTACAAAATGCACTGCAATAACTCACCAAGACTCTTCCTTAGCATCTTCCAAACCCATGACCACTTCCATCGAGAAGGACATGGGCAGCAGATACAGGGAACACCACCACCCGCAAGTTCCCCTCCAAGCCACTCACCATCCTGACTTGGAAACATATTGGCCGTTCCTTCACTATCATTGGATCAAAACCTTAGAATTTCCTCCCCATTGTCAGTGTTGCTTCACTGACACCCCAAAGACAGGCTCCTCATCACCTTCTCAAGAACAACAAGAGACAGGCAATAGATGCTGGTTCAACCAGTGACACCCAAATCCCACAAATGAACAAAGAACAGGCGCCCCGGCATATTCTTATTTCAGATTTTCAACACCTGCACTATTTTGTTTCTGTGTCTAATTCGCAGTCACTTCCCTTTCAGGAATGTGAAACGTTGAAGAAGCTTGGCTCTTCTCTCTGGCACAGCTTGTGTTTGCCCGCTCTCCGCCTTGCTTACCTTCATCGGTTCAATTTCTTGGTATGTGTCTGACTAGAAGTCTGGCCATGTTTTGGGCTGGATGCAGCAAAGCTCGTGGGCCTCATGAAGGAGGATTCCCTGCCAACCCGACCCCACCCTGTGCATCTACCCTTTCAATGAGCAGCCCTCAAAGTTAAACCAGCCTGGCTATGTGATTGGTGCTGGCCTCCCCACTACCCATTAAAGCAGGATGGAACCCATTACAGTAATGCAGGTATTAGTTGGCAACTCAAAGACCTGAATTGGACCATGGGTGGGCCACCCACAGATGTCTTGCCCACTGCCTGTGAAATCATGCCAAAGATGGATAAGATGGCTAGTGACAGACTGTCCTAAGTTAGGGGTCCACCCACATGGTTCTGGCCTGTAAAACCCAGCCCATTAACTCAGTTTCAGAAGGGCATGCACAAGACCATCAGAAAATGAGCAAGGGTAGGCCGTCTGGCCCCTCCAGCTTGCTCCATTATTCAATAAGATCATGACTGAACTTTTCATGGACTCAGCTCCATTTAACCACCCGCTCACCATAACTCTTAACATCTTTAATGTTCAAAACTCTATCAATCTTTGCCTTTTTTTTATTTCAAGGATATACTTTATTCATAAAATATTTTGATGATCTGTACAATTGGTGGTGCCATACATACGTAAACATTCCATTTTTTTACATACCGAGATCGGAATTAACCATTCGTATATACAGGTCTGTACGTTTACCATCCCAATATTTAGCTGAGGCATCAGCAGAGCCCAAATAACTAGGTGAGCCCCCTATTCTTCTTTGACAGGCAGATGTTACATGGTGGTCTTTCCCCACCGCGCCTTGGTGGCAGCTGCCCCAAGCTTCAGCGCTTCCCTCAACACGTAGTCCTGGACTTGGAATGTGCCAGTCCGCAACACAGTTGGGGTCAGCTCCTTCAGCTGGAAGATCAACAGGTTTCGGACAGACCAAAGAGCGTCTTTCACCGAATTGATGATCCTCCAGGCACAATTGATGTTCGTCTCGGTGTGCGTCCCGGGGAACAGACCGTAGAGCACGGAGTCCCGCGTCACGGCGCTGCTCGGGATGAACCTCGACAAACACCACTGCATTCCTCTCCAGACTTCCTTTGCGTAGGCACATTCCAGAAGGAGGTGTGTGACAGTCTCGTCCCCTCCACAGCCACTTCGGGAGCAGGGCGCGGTGTGGCAGAGAGTCCGGGCATGCATAAAGGATTTCACAGGCAGAGCCCTTCTCTCCACCAGCCAAGCCATGTCTTGGTGCTTGTTGGAAAGTTCTGGCGATGAGGCATTCTGCCAACTGACTTTGACAGTCTGCCCAGGGAACTGCTCAAGAGGATCCGCCCTCTCCTTTTCCCAGAGAGTCTCAAGGACACTACGTGCTGACCACTTCCTGATGGACTTGTGGTCAAAGGTGTTTTTCTTCATAAATTTCTCCATGAAGGACAGGTGATACGGAACGGTCCAACTACTTGGAGTGTCCCGCAGCAGCGAGGCCAGGCCCATCCTTCGCAACACCGTGGACAGGTAGAACCTCAGTACGTAGTGACACTTGGTGTTTGCGTACCAGGGATCCACGCACAGCTTGATGCAGCCACACACAATGGTGACCATCAGGGTGAGGGTGGCACTGGGTGTGTTTTTTCCCCCGTTGCCCAGATCTTTACACATCAAGTCCCTTCGGACCCAGTCCATCTTTGATCTCCATATAAAATGGAAGATGGCCCGGGTGACTGCGATGGCATAGATTCTGGGAATAGGCCAGACCTGTGCCACATATAACAACACTGACAATGCCTCACACCTAATGACCAGGTTTTACTCACGATGGAGTGTGACTGTAGCTTCCATCTGCCCAGTTTCTGCCTCACTTTCCCGATACGCTCCTCCCAAGACATGGCGCACGCCCCAGTCCCTCTGAACCAAATACCCAGCACCTTCAGGTGGTCAATGCTGACGGTGAAGGGGATGGGGGATTGGTCGGCCCAGTTCCCGAAGAGCATGGCCTCGCTCTTGCCTCGGTTTACCTTAGCCCCCGAGGCCCGTTCGAACTGGTCACATTTGCACATGAGTCTGTGCACGGACAGCGGATCTGAGCAGAAAACATCGAAGTCATCCATGTACAGGGAGGCCTTAACCTGCAGACCCCCGCTGCCAGGAATAGTCACCCTTATCAGGCTCGCATCCTTCCTGATGGACTCGGCAAATGGCTCTATGCAGCACACAAACAAGGCAGGAGAGAGAGGGCAGTCCTGCCTGACTCCAGATCTGACTAAGAAGCTATCTGATCAATCTTTGCCTTTAGGTCAGTCATCAAGGGTAGCGTCAACTGCTTCACTAGGCAGGGAATTCCACAGATTCACAACCCTTTGGGTGAAGAAGTTCCTTCTCAATTCAGTCCTAAATCTGCTCTTCCTTATTTTGAGGCTATGCCCCCAAGTTCTACCTGCCAAAAGAAACAACCTCTCTGCTTCTATCTTATCTATTCCCATCATAATTTTGCATGTTTCTATAGGATCCCCCTCATTCCTCTAAATTCCAATGAGTACAGTCACAGTTTACTCAGTCTCTGCTCATAAGCCAACCCTCCCAACTTCGGAATCAACCGAGTGAACCTCCTCCTGCAGTGCGCCGGTACATCTCTCTCTCTCTGTCTCTTTCTCTCTTTCTCTCTCTCTCTCTTCCCCCCCACCCTCCCCACCATCTCTCTCAGTCTCCACGTATTCTGTCTGAAACTTTGAATCTTCTTTTCCAGCATTTTTTTGATTTTGTTATGTATTTACTGTGTTGCCTATTGCAGCACCAGGAAGCCTCGCAGTGGGAGACTGTGCCAGTTGTGAGGTTTCACCTATTCTGGTAAGTTCCCCAACCTTACCTCTGACCCTGTTGGCAACAGATGGAGAAGAAAAAGAGAGGGTACGTTTGCGTCCACCTGTTGTGTAATCATTCTTGCCATGCAGAAAAGATTTGGCAATGAAAAGCACATCAACCTGGATAGATGTTTTCAACTTGTTTGACATTTTACCTTCGAGAGCTCTCGTTGTTTGTTTGTGTAAAATTAATGAATTTGCAGTACGTTTTTACACACTGTAAAGAGAGGGCACAAACTAAAATGTGGTGAATTGCTTGTTCTGCTTCCTTATTAAGATAAAACTGAAATCTTATGTTTATGTTTAATATTCTCCAGCAGAAAAAGAGACTAGATTTTATTTATTCTAATTTTTTACTGTATCGACATGCACATCACAGGCAAGGCCATTTATTGCCCATCCCTACATGCCCTGGAGAAGGTGGGGACTGAACCGTTGCAGTCTTTGGGTTGTATGTGCTCCCATAGGTCTGTCTGCTGGAGAAATCCAGGATTTTGACAATGAGGGAATGGCAACACAGTTCCAAGGGTGGTAAAGTGGCTCAGTGTTTAGTACTATTGATTCATATGCCAGAGATCTCGGTTCGATTCCCACCTTGGATGACTGTCTGCGTGGGTTTCCTCCCACAATCCAAAGATGTGTGGGTTAGGTGAATTGGCCATGCTAAATTGCTTGTAGCATCAGGTGCATTAGTCAGAGGGAAATGGGTCTGGGTGGGTTATTCTTCAGAGGGTCGGTGTGGATTTGTTGGGCCAAATGATTGTTTCCACACGGTAGAGAATCTTAAAAAACCAGTCAAGGTGGGACATGATTTGGAGGAGAACTTGCAGGTTGTGGTGTTTCCCACACTCTTGGTTCTCCTTCACTTTTAAGAAGGTGCGCTGGGAATCCTGGGAGTCTTGTCAAGTGCTTAAAGTGTGCCTTGTAGATTGCATCCTGTGTCCCTGTGGGGGTTGGTGGTGGGGGTGATGGGTGCGACTGTTTAGGCAATGGCCTACTGGTATTCTTATGAGACTTAGTCCAGAAACCCAGATAATACTCTGGGGACCTGAGTTCAAATCCTGCCATGGCAGATGGTGAAATTTGAACTAAAACTGAATTGAGTTAATTGGGCTTGAATCTCATGATGACCTTGATACTGCTGTCATTCCGAAGAAGGCTCACTGGGCCTGAAACATTGAACCTACTTCGCTCTCTGCAGATGCTGCCAGATTTACTGAGTTTCTCCAGCACTTTCTGTTTGTGTTATACATGCTGCAGTGTTGTGTAGAGGGAACTGTTGTATTAGCTATTGGTTCTGAGGGTTAATGTTAATGTTACATTAGCTGCACCCCTTATACTTATGTGTTACGGTCAGTGGATAGAAAAAAGGAGTTCTACTCTAGTTTAGGGAAGGCAATCATCTAGTGGTATTATCACTGAACTGTTAATCCAGGGATCCAGGTAATGTTCTGGGGACCTGGATTCAAATCCAGACATGGGAGATGGAATTTGAATGGAAGAAGCATCTGGAACGATGACCATAAATCCATTGTTGATTGTTGGAAAATCTCATCTGGTTCAGTAACATCCTTGAGGAAAGGAAACTGTCATCCTCACCTGGTCTGGCCTATATGTGACACCAGACCCACAGCAGTGTGGTTAACTATCAACTGCCCTTTGGGCGATAAATGATGGACTGGCCGGCGATGCCCACATCCTGTAAGTGAACCCAAGTAAAGGTGGTGGATGGGATGCCAATCGTGCAGCTTTTTGAGCATTATGGGAGCTGCACTCATCTTGTCAAGTAGAGGGTGTTCTGTCTTGTCAGTAGAGGACAGGCTTTGGGAAGTCAGGAGATGAGTTACTCACTGCTGAGTTCCCAACATCTGAACTGTTTCTTGTAGAAACAGTACTGATGTGGTTAACCCAGTTAAACATCTGGCCAATGTGACCCCTGGGATGTTGACATCATTGGCAACCCGCCATCTGCTTAAAGTGATGGATGCCATAGTAGAGCAGCCTTGTATGGCCCATTTCTGTTGATGGCTGAAGAGAGTAATCCATGAGAGGCATGTTCTGGTGAAGTATGAAGTGGTTGTCAGGTGTCATTATACCATACTGTTTTCAGTGGACTTTTAATTCATTCATGGGATAAGTTACAAGCTAGTCACCATCCTGATTTGGAAATATATCACTGTTCCTTCACTGTTGCTGGGTAAAAATCCTGGAATTCCCTCCCTAAGGGAATTGTAGATCTACCTATAGCACATGGACTGTAACAGTTTAAGAAGGCAGCTCACCACCACCATCTTAAAGATAACTTGGGACAGGCAATAAATGCTGGTCCAGAGAATACATAAAACTGGATGTTATCACCTTCCCTGTCCTGCCTTAATGCTTTGCATTGTCAAGACAGGAAGACGCCATATCATGACTGGAGATTTTGTAGGTTAATTCCACAGTGTAAGTCCCAACATCACGAAGCTCATGGTGTTACAGAGCTGTGGTGGTTCCCACCCTCCTGTATGGCTCTGAGATGTAGATTGCCTACAGCAGATACCTCAAGGTGCTGGCGCAGTCTCACCAACGCTGCCTGTACAAGATCCTGCCAATCCACTGGGAAGACAGACGCACCAACTCCAGTGTCTTCGAACAGGTCAACATCCCCAGCATCAAGGCACTGACCCCCACCTCAATCAGCTGCAATGGGCTGGGTGCATCGTCCCCATGACCGACACGGGGCTCCATGAGCAGGTGCTCTACTCCCAGCTCCGAAACAGCAGGCCAGCCCCAGGTGGGAGAGAGGAAGTGCCTCAGGGATACCCTCAAGGTCTCACTGAGGAAGTGCAGCATTCCCACAGACACCTGGGAATCACTGGCCCCAGACCATCCCAAGGTGGGGGAGGAGCATCTGGGAAGATGTCGAGGTCCTCGAGACTTGCCGTCAGGAAAAAGCAAAAGCCGGGAGGGGGAAAGCAGCGTAAGGAGTGCGCTGCCACACCAACGCCCCATCCACCCCCTTCCTGTGACCACCACCTGCCTGAAGTGTAACAGAGCCTATGGTAGCTGCATCAGTCTGTACAGCCACCTACAGACTCACCCTGAGAGTGGAAGAGAGTCTGTGAGGGAACCCCAATGATGATAGTCCTACAATCAAATAGGAATTGGGACAGTTTGGTATCTAGTGAAGCTGTAGGTTGTGTCTTGAAGACTGCCTTCAAAGTTTGGACTGTTCTTTCTGCCAGACCATTGGATGATGGATGCTATGGAGCTGTCTTTATATGACAAATACCATTCAACTTTATGAAATACTTAAATTCCCCGCTGGTAAACAATGGCCTGTTATCTGTGACTGACACTTCCAGGGGTCTGTGTATTGCAAAAGAGGCACGCAGATTGTCTACCCGTTTTCTTGTCCCTGTGTTTGATGAATGGTGGCGTTCCTATGTATCTGCTGCCCTTGTCCTTCCAGATGGAAGTGGTCATGTGTTTGGAACGTCCTGTCTGGAGATCTTTGGTGAATTTCTGCGGTGCTTCTTGTAGCTAGTACATAGCTGCTACTGAGCTTTGGTGGTGGAGGGAGTGGGTGCTTGCGCAAGTGGACTGCTTCATCCTTGATGGTGTCAAGCTTCTCTGAATGTTGTTGGAGCTCCACCCATCCAGACAAGTGGGGAGTATTCCATCACACTCGTGGCTCGTGCCTTGTAGGTTGTGGACAGGCTTTGGGGAGTCAGGAGGTGAGTTACTCGCTGGAGAATTCTGAGCCTCTGTCCTACTCTTGCAGCCTCACCTTTTAGTTTCAGGGACTTCAACTAGACTCAAGTAGCACTCATTCAAAATGCCAGTGAGGGTGCAACCCCTTTAGTCCAGTCAGGGGAAAACCCTTCCAACTTTTTCAATATGATTTGCACATCAATGCTTCTCAAACTTTTTCCCCACCATGACCTCGCCAATTTTGAAGTCTTAAAATTGTCACAACCCCAAAGAAAGGGCTGTGAGTGGGGTGGAATGGGATTGGTGGGGTGATGGTTGAGAAATATATCAGAGCAGAGATTGGGGACCTGTGAGACTGAGGAGTGGGGTCAGAGCTGTGTAGCGAGCGTGTGACCCCCCAAAAATATCAGTCGTCATCCCCATGGGGTCCTGAACTCCATGCTGGAAAGCCCTGCTCCATTCCACAGACTGCATGGAAGGTACAAAATAGAGAAGGGAAAAGCACTACATTTCCAGAATAAGCTAAGCTGATCTGAGATAAGGTACTGAGTTCCAAACAAGCAGAACAGGAATAAAGTGTAATTTAAATGTAAATACAATCTTATAGGAAGACAGCTGGCCAAACCACACCTGAAATGAAACTATTGCAGCAGGATTTTTAGTATCTGAATATGCAATAGCAATAATTTGTGATTATATAGCACCCCTAATGTGATAGTATTTTACAAGACATTTGGCAGGAGGGTTAGCGAACAGAACTTGACAGTGAGCCACTGAAAGGAACTCTGAAAGCAGGCGATCAAAACCATTGTCAAAGAGACAATGGAGCAGCTTAAAGATGGAGAGGTGTTCTACAGAGGGCAGAGAGGTTTATGGTGGATTTCCAGAGCTTGGAGCCCAGGCACTGAAGCCATGAAGTGATTAGAAACGGTGATGTGTAAGATGCCAATATTGGATAAGCACAGGCTGGAGGAGGGCCATGCCCTGTGATTGAAAGCCAAGTAAACAAGGATATACTTCACTGGAGCATTACAATCCTGGCCAAGGGTGTATTATAGTAACTTATAAAAAATGTAGCAAATGAACTGCAGCATTAAGTTGATCTGGAAAGGTAATTAAGAATAAACAAACACGTTGAAGATCAAAAAGGGAATGGTTGACATGCGACTGGATTACTTGTGTGGCTATGCACTAGACTTAGTTTTAAGCTTTAAGCAGGATGTTTGCTGCAGTTATACAGGATGTTGGTGATTCTGCATCTGGAGGACTGTGTACAGTACTGGTCACTATTTATGGAAGGATGTTAATGCATTGAAGACAATTCAGAGACATTGGGCACAGCTTGGTGGCTCAATGGTTAGCACAGCTGCCTCAGGGTGCCAGATACCTGGGTTTGATTCCAGCCTCAGGTTACTCTGCATGTAGAGTTTGCACATTCTCCCTGTGTTCTGCGTGGGTTTCCTCTGAATGCTCCAGTTTCCTCCCACAGTCCAAAGACATGCAAGTTAGAGTGGATTAGCCGTGCTAAATTGCCCATAGTGTCCAGGAGTGTGCAGGCTAAGTGGATTAGCCATGGGAAATGCAGGGTTATAGGTATAGGGTTGTGGATGTGTCTGGACAGGATGCTGTTCAGAGGATCTGTGTGGACGTCTCTGTGGCTGTTCAACCTACTTCCACTGTCGGGATTCTATGAGTTTATCCGGCTAATATCTGGAATGAATGGATTGCCTCATGGGGAAAGGCTAGATAGTCTTAGATTAGATTAGATTCCCTACTGTATGGAAACAGGCCCTTCGGCCCAACAAGTCCATACCAACCCTCCGAAGAGTAACCCACCCAGACCCATTCCCATATTCACCCCTGACTATAAGCAATTTAGCATGACCAATTCACCTGACCTGCACATCTTTGGACTGTGGGAGGAAACCAGAGCACCCGGAGGAAACCCACACAGACACGGGGAGAAGGTGCAAACTCCACACAGACAGTCAGTCACCCAAGGCAGGAATTGAACCTGGGTCCCTGGTGCTGTGAGGCAGCAGTGCTAGCTACTGAGCCATTGTGCCACCCCAAACTAAACTCCAGAAGATTCTTGGCCTGTATCTTCTGGAGTTTAGAAGAATCAGAGATCATTTCATTGATCATTTCAAGACCCTGAGAGGACTTGACGAGGAGGATGTGGAAAGGATGTTTCCTCATGTGGGAGAATCTACAATGAGGATTACTGTTTAAAAATAAGAAGTCACCCATTTAAACCAGCAATGATGATCTGTATTATGCCTATTCCCAAAAACCAATCAGAAGTGCCTGGCTATTTCTGTATTTATTTTGTTTTCTCAGACCCATTCATTTAAGTCTCCCTTTGCAGAGGTGGCCTTCAGCTGAACTTATGCATAGTCATTTAGAAAAATGTTAATTACTGTCTGAAACCTATGGTTATTTGTAGGTGTAAATGATGGAACCTGGCAGCTTCGATATCACGTCACAAGCTGTGAAAAGTTGCAGTTATTTATTGCAACCTCTGACATATGCCACAAAACAGGATTGAGAAAAAACGCCTCTGTAAAGAAAGGGACAGTTCATCGTGTAAGAGAACATTGTCAGACCATTAACATCTGAGTTGAATATAAAAGCTAGGGCTGGGCATCAGTGACTGTACATGAAGCAGATCTGAGCATTGCTGTCCCTGTACACAGGCAAATCACTCCACCAAAAATAATCTCCTGTAATTCTCTTCAATGTGGTTTTTCGGAAGTAAGCACGCAATAATTAGCGTTGCAACTTGAGTTTGTACCTAATAATTACTCTCGTTATACAATTGGAAAAGACTGAATCAAAGACTGAATGGGGCTAGGTCTTCTTTGTAGTTGCAAATCACTGGCAACTGACACTCGGCTCCTACTTCCCTGCACCATGTCTTTGCCCCTTTACCTCTGGCTGGGTCTTCCAATCCTGGCTTCCTCAGAAATGCAGAGCATTCCTTCAACTGGAGAGCTTTCGTGTAGCAACAGCAACACAGAACACTAAGAGCTATTTACAGCTCTCGTCCAGGTTGCACGAGTGAATGGGTGAGTGGCTGAATGAACAAATGGAAAGGGTGGTGAGGGTGGCGGGGGGTGAAGTTGCTGGTGGTTAGAGTGGCAGATAGTTAGGGTGGCAGGTGGGTGAGGTTGCAGGTGGGTGAGGTTGCAGGTGGTTACGTGGCAGATGGGTGAGATTGCTGGTGGTTAGGTGGCAGATGGTTAAAGTGGCAGGTGCGTGAGGTTGCAAGTGGTTAGGTGGCAGATGGTTAGGATGGCAGGTGGGTGAGGTTGCAGGTGGTTACGTGGCAGATGGGTGAGATTGCTGGTGGTTAGGTGGCAGATGGTTAAAGTGGCAGGTGCGTGAGGTTGCAAGTGGTTAGGTGGCAGATGGTTAGGATGGCAGGTGGGTGAGGTTGCAGGTGGTTACGTGGCAGATGGGTGAGATTGCTGGTGGTTAGGTGGCAGATGGTTAAAGTGGCAGGTGCGTGAGGTTGCAAGTGGTTAGGTGGCAGATGGTTAGGATGGCAGGTGGGTGAGGTTGCAGGTGGTTAGGTGGCAGATGGTTAGGATGGCAGGTGGGTGAGGTTGCAGGTGGTTAGGT
>NC_057749.1:10062463-10114423 GCF_004010195.1 Chiloscyllium plagiosum
GCAGGTGGGTGAGATTGCAGGTGGTGAGGGTGGCAGGTGGGTGAGGTTTCAGATGGTTAGGTGGCAGATGGTTAGGTTCAGGTGGTCAGAGTGGCAGGTGGGTGAGGTTGCAGGTGGTGAGGGTGGCAGGTGAAAATGCAGTGGGTCAGGTCAGGAGGGGTTGCCAGGCTGAGTGAGTCAGTCCCGGACAGTGGGGAGGGTGGAGAGTGGAGTTGATTTGAGTGTACTGGATGGCAGGAATTCATCAAACTGGGTCAGGGGAAGGAACCACTGAATGAGTGTGGTTGGGTAGGTAAAGGCAATTGCATTAAGTCTGATATCAGGGGGATAGTCGGGGATTAGTCAAGTCAGGTGGAAGGGTGATAATCAGGTGATGGAGTTAGTTAGGTCTAACTACCAAGAAAACCTGAGACATTTTAAATTCAGTGGCTAGCTTATTGCTTTGACAACATCTCTATAAAACTTGCTATACATACAGAACATAGAACATGTAGGACAATACAGCGCAGAACAGGCCCTTCAGCCCTTGATGTTGCACCGATCTGTGAACCAATGTAAGCCCAATCTCCCTACACTTTCCCATCATCATCCAAATGCTTAATCAAGGACTGTTTAAATGCCCCTAATGTGTCTGAGTTAACTACTTTGGCTGGCAGCGCATTCCACGCCCTTACCATTCTCTGAGTAAAGAACCTGCCTCTGACATCTGTCTTAAATCTATCACCCCTCAATTTGCAGCTATGCCCCTTCGTACAAGCCAACATCATCATCCAAGGAAAAAGACTCTCACTGTCCACCCTATCTAAACCTCTGAACATCTTGCATGTCTCTATTAAATCCCCTCTTAGCCTTCATCTCTCCAATGAGAACAGACTCAAGTCCCTCAGCCTTTTCTCATAGAGAAAAGGCTCCAAACTCAATCTCTCTACCAATAACACCTAACACAACATATGCCTTCTTAACAGCACTATCAACCTGGTGGCAACTTTCAGGGATCTATGTACGTGGACACCAAGATCCCTCTGCACATCTACACTAGCAAGAATCTTTCCATTGACCCAGTACTCTGCCTTCCTGTTATTCTTCCCAAAGTGAATCACCTCACATTTATCTGCATTGAACTCTATTTGCCACCTCTCAGCCCAATTCTGCAGTTTATCCAAGTCCCCCTGTAAGCTGCAACATTCCTCCACACTGTCGACCACTCCACCGACTTTAGTGTCATCTGCAAACTTACTAACCAATCCACCTATGCCTGCATTTAAGTCATTTATAAAAATGACAAACAGCAGTGATCTCAAACAGATCCTTGTGGCACACCACTAGTAACTGGACTCCAGGCTGAATATTTTCCATCAACTTGCTGTCTTCTTACAGAAAGCCAGTTTCTAATCCAAACTGCTATAACACCCTTAAACCCATGCCTCCCATGACTAAAGAGTGTTCCACACTTATTAGGAATCAGTGCTTTGTGGCACATAACTGCCTCAGAGGTTACAGATCCTCATGACCCTTACCTGGACTATCACTAATGCACATTTCAAAATCAGCAATATGGTTTGTTTATAAAATCTATCCTTGAAGATTGGTTAGGCTGTCTAATCTATAAAGCTTTTACACCTTAAATCTAAAAGAGCAGAATGGGATTGATCGTGAGAAATACTGTCATTTCTGAAGTATGGCTCAGAAATACAACTTGTGAAAACTAGAATTGCATTTTAGTTACCAAATCGATGTGCAAAGGCTGAACTGGAATTCACACAGCACACATCAGCCTTGGCTAAAATTGAATGGAACAGAATGTATCGACTATACTGGTGGTCATGCATTTCAGGACATCCAGAGATTTTGAAAGATGCTATATAAATGCAAGCTTCTCCCTTTAACATAAACTGTCATGGGAGAAATAGCACATGGCCATGTGAGAGAAAATGTTTTGCAGATGGAATGTAATCCTTTCCCCTTTCACAAGGTGGTGCTGTAAGCAACGTTTCAGTGAAAGTAATGAAGGTGTGTGGGGTAGATATTAAAAGATAGGGAAATGTTGGGGGCATGATGGTGGTCAGCAACTTTAAGAGAGTTTGATGCTGACACAATACAGAGAAATTGGGAAATATTAAAATATTTTGTTGGCCACATTTTGTTATTTTGGGTGGCACATGGCTCAGTGATCAGCACTGCTGCCTCACAGCGTCAGGTACCCAAGTTCAATTCCATCCTCGGGTGACTGTCTGTGTGGAGTTTGCACATTCTCCCCGTGTCTGTGTGGGTTTCCT
The DNA here is from genome assembly GCF_004010195.1 of Chiloscyllium plagiosum. NCBI lineage: Eukaryota > Metazoa > Chordata > Chondrichthyes > Orectolobiformes > Hemiscylliidae > Chiloscyllium > Chiloscyllium plagiosum. The sequence goes on from NC_057749.1 coordinate 10,064,740, forward strand.
CCGGGTGCTCCGGTTTCCTCCCACAGTGCAAAGGGTTGGTGGATTGCCATGCTAAATTGCCCAGGGATGTGCAGGCTGGGTGGGTTAGTCATGGGGAATGCAGGGTTACAGGGATGAGGTGGGTCTGGGTGGAGTGCACTTCAGAGGTTTGGTGCGGGCTGGATGGGCCAAATGGCCTGCTTCCACACTGTAGGGACTCTATGAGTCTAATGTTCACCAGCTCCCGCATGGTTTTGAGTCCCTTGAGTCTGCTCCATCATTCAACCAGCCCATGACTGGTCTTCTACCTGAACAACATTTAATCACAGTATCTCCATATCCCTTGATGTCTTTTATACCTAGAAATCTATCAAGCTCGGTCTTGAATAAACTCAATGACTGAGCCTCTACAGCTTTTGGGATTGGGATTTCCAAAAAAATAAGGAATAATTCATGTCTGATATTTTGGAAACCGCAAGTTGCTTGCATGATGTTCCAATTGATTTCACAAATAACTTTATTTCCAAAAGACATGTAATGGAATATATCTATCAAATATCTAAGCACTCGTTGCATTTTTCCAATGCTGTGTTGGTTTTATCCTGTCCAAAGATACATATATTTTCAACAGCAGACCACCAGAGAAAACTTCTGGGTTATCCAAGATGGAGGATGGGAAAAATATCTGGCTGTAACATGCTGCTCCTTTTTTGTAGTATTTTAGGTGTTGGGGGAGATTTCCTCGAATTTCAGGAGCAGCAATTACTGTTTTCTATGCTGTTGCATTGCTTTGGAACTTTGGAGATAAGAAAATCAAAACAATGGCACTTTTAAAAGGGAGAGGAAGAGACAAAGGCAGCACATGATCTGTGCAGGAGAGAGAGAGAGAGAAAGAAACCCACACTGCTAACTGACAGAACAGTGAACCTATGCAGTTTCTGCCTTTGCTGTTTGAATTCATGTATCACTGGACATCGGAGTGCATCAAGGGAAATTATCAAACGGTGAAACCTGTTTGGGAGAGGTCACAGCACAGAAACAGAAAAGTGGATATTTTTAAGTGTGTCCTTACAATAAGTTTGCAACAGTGAATAGAGTGGGTTCTTTCTTGATTATATGTTTTATTGAGCTATGTCTCTTGATTAAACTTTAAAATATAAGCCATAAGTATTAAGTTAGCCTGGAGCAGTATTTTGTAGAGGAATAAGACAGTGCTATTTTCTGGGTCTGTACATTGAAAGAAGCAAAAATGGCCTTTAGTCGAATGATATGCTCTTCTTGTCGGATGTGGGAGTTTAGGGAGAGTTTACGTGTTACTGAGGATTATATCTGCAATAAATACTGTTGGTTGTGAATCCTATCAGATTGAATGGATTGTTTGGAGAGACAGTTAGAGGCAATGAGGAATTTACAATAGGAAGGGGATGTGATGGATATCAATTATAGGAAGGGAGAGAAGTTGCAGATACAGTCACATAGATGGCTTAACCTCAGGAAAGGTAAGAGGTAGGCAGTTAGTGAGGGAGGCTTCTGTGGCTATCCTCATTTCAAACAAGTACCCTGTTTTGGAAAATGTAGGGATTATGGATTTTCAGGGGAATGTAGCACAAACAGCCATGTTTCTGGTATTGAGACTGGCTCCAATGCAGTGAGAGGTTCATTGGGTTCCATGAGATCAATTGTGTTAGGGGACTCTCTATTCTGAGGCACAGACAGACGTTTCTGTGGCCAGCAGTGAAAAATCAGATTGGTGAGTTGCCTCCCTGGTGCCAGGATCAAGGATATCTCAGAGAGGGTGCAGAATGTTCTCAAAGTGGAGAGGAACCAGCAGGAGGTCATTGTACACATTGGAACCAATGACATAGGAAGGGAAAAGGATGAGATTCTGAAGGGAGAACATAGAGAGTTAGGTAGGAACTTTAAAAGGAGGTTCTTGAGAGTAGTAATATCTGGATTATTCCTGGTGCTGCGAGCTAGTGAGGGCAGGAATAGGAGGATAGAGCAGATGAATGCATTTTTGAGGAGCTGGTGTATGGGAGAAGGATTTGCATTTTTGGATCATTGGAAACTCTTCTGGGGTAGAAGTGACCTGTACAAGAAGGACAGATTGCACCTGAATTGGAAGAGGATTGATATACTGGCAGGGAAATTTGCTAGAGCTGCTCAGGAGGTGGGGGGGTGGGACCAAGAGAGATAATGAGGAAAGAGGTCAATTTGAAACTGTACAGTTGATAAAAGAAGTGAGTCAAACAGTCAGGCAGGCAGGGACATAGCAGAGAACAAGGTAGGACTGATAAATTAAACTGCAGTTATTTCAATGCAAGAGGCCTAACAGGGAAGGCAGATGAAATCAGGACATTGTTGGGAATATGGGACTGGGATATCATAGCAATTACAGAAACATGGCTCAGGGATGGACAGGACTGGCAGCTTAATGTTCCAGGATACAAATGTTACAGGTAGACAGAAAGGGAGGCAAGAGAAGAGGGGGAGTGGTTTTCGATAAGGGATAGCATTACAGCTGTGCTGAGGGAGGACATTCCCAGAAATACAGGGAAGTTATTTGGGTGGAACTGAGAAATAAGAAAGGGATGATCACCTTATTGAGATTGTATTATAGACTCCCTAATAGAGGGAAATTGAGAAACAAATTTGTGAGGAGATCTCAGTTATCTGCAAGAATAATAGGGTGGTTATGGGAGGGAATTTTAACTTTCCAAACATACACTGGGACTGCCGTACGGTTAAGGGTTTAGATGGATAGGTTTAAGGTGAGGGGGGAAAGACATAAAAGGGACCTAAAGGGTAACTTTTTCACACAGAGGGTGGTGCATGTATGGAATGAGCTGCCAGAGGATGTGGTGGAGGCTAGTACAATTGCAACATTTAAAAGGCATCTGGATGGGTATATGAATAGGAAGGGTTTGGAGAAATATGGGGCAGGTGCTGGCAAGTGGAGCTAGATTGGGTTGGGATATCTGGTTGGCATGGACGAGTTGGACCGAAGGGTCTGTTTCCATGCTGTACATCTCTATGACTCGAAAAGAAACAGCAGCAGCACAAGTAGGCCATTTGGCCTACTTGGGCCTGATGCTCCATTCAACAAAATCCTGGAGCCTTCATTGCTCACTGACCAAGAGAATTCTAAAGGTAAATGATTGAGACAGGGAGTTCTTCTTCATCTCTCTATTAAGCCCCTTCAATTTCTTACAATAAGATCACCTCTCAATCCTATAAGCTTGAATGAATATTGACCCAGGTCTATTCAGTGTCTTGGCATCCAGTTGTTTGAAAATAAGGGATCTCCTATTTAAGACAGCGATGAGATTTTTTTTTCTCTGAGGACAATGAGTTTGTGGATTTCTCTGCCTCAGAGAGAGGCGGAGACAGGGGCTATGAGTATTTTACAGCTCAGTTAGTCAGATTCTTGACCTACAGGGAATATGCAGGATAAAAGACATATTTACCTTAGTAGGAGTGCAGCGAAGGTTGCAATGCTGAAACATGAGATGGCAAGACTGTCCTATGAGGAGAAATTGGTTTGACTGAGCCTGTAATCACTAGGTTTTAAGATGAATAAGAGAGGATCTGGTAGAAATGGATAAGATTCAAAATGGGCTGGACAGACCCAAAGCAGGTAGGATATGTTTTACTGGTCTAGAACCAGGCAATATAGTTTTAGGAGACTGGGTACACCATTTAGGACAGAGATGAGGAAACTTTTCTTCACTCACTTGGTAGAGAACATGTAGAATTCTGATCATAGAACTTTGTGGAGGCCAAGAAACTGAATATATTCAAGAAAGAAAAATACAAACCTTTTGGGAATTTAAAGGTGTCAAGGGATAGGGAGAGAAAATGGGAATATAGCTATGCTGTAAGACTCTATGGCATTGATGGAGGATCAGCCGTGGTTTTATTGAGTGATGGAGCAGGCTCTAATGGCCTATTCCTGCTTTTGGTTTCTGTGGTAATAGAGTTGAGGCCACAGACAAATCAGCCATGACCTTACTGAATGGTGGTGCACTGTGGATGATTTGAATGGCTTCCTGTTCCTGACTGGTCTGCTTCTTCAGTATCTGTAGGTAACAACTTGTTCCTGACACAAAGCTGATGGTGATCCACTGATGATCACTGGACAGACTGATGAGACTTGGAAAACAATAGAGCTGGAATCTGTGAGAATTTCATGATGACATTGGAAATGTTATGGTTTGAATCTGCCATGGCCTTTGAAACATTTGGCACATTCACGACCATGCTCCCTTGCAAACCCTGACAAGGAAAGGGCTCAAACTAAGTTGCAAATGTGTGCAATAAACTGATGGATGGAAGAATGAATAAATGAGCTTTACTGTCACACGTACTCATATGTGTACAGCGGAAAATTTACAATCCCTGCATTACAGCGCCATCTTAGATGCACGAGGTACCTTTTGGTTTGGCACGGTGGCTCAGTGGTTAGCACTGCTGCCTCACAGCGTCAGGGACACGGGTTCAATCCCAACCTCGGGTGACTGTACGGAGTTTGCACATTCTCCCCATGTATGTGTGGGTTTCCTCCAGGTGCTCCGGTTTCCTCCCACAGTCCAAAGACATACGGGTTAGGTAAATTGGCCATGCTAAATTGCCCACAGTGTCCGGGAATGTGCAGGCCAGGTGGGTTAGCCATAAGAGATACAGGGTTAGGCCTGGGTGCAATGCTCTTCTGAGGGTCGGTGGACACTTGATGGGCTGAATGGCCTGCTTCCACAATGTAGAAATTCTATCCTCTGTGGATTCTGGGTACAGATGCTTAAGACCAAAGTCTTGGGAAACAAAACATATGAGAATAATAAAGCACTTCGGTGTAATTTGCAGGCGCTTGGACCTGCCTCTGTAACTTTGGGCACAGCTCTGCATGACTGAAAGGGGGGTGGGGGCAGTTTTCAGTATCCACCCCCTCTCTTGGGGTAAATAATGACGGGGGATGGATGTCACAGGCAGCTACATCCCACGCCTGAAAGGTTACCTTGATCGTTTTTGTGACGCAAGATGTGTTAAAAACGCCCAGGAGCCGTGCCGAGGAAACACTGTAGTGAGAGTGTGTACGTCTGTGTGCATGTGTGTGTCCAACCAACTTGGGCGGAAGAGACCAGCCGAGATACACCAACAAAAAGGCCGAATAGACCAATGATAGCTTCATCTCAATAAGACAGAGCGCCCTTCGCTGAACGTTCAGCCCCCCAATTATCTTCGAGCCTTTTTTTTCGAACTCACCAGTCACAGGGAGAACAGACTGAGGATGTCGGAGAATCTATCTCTGGTGGTCCACGGACCAGGCGATATAAAACTGGTAACCCGTCTGCCTGGACAGTCTTGTCTGTCTTGCACTTGCATTGAGATCTTGCTGTGTTCCAGACGGTTTCCTGGCATTGGGTCTAGGGGTCAAGTACATGTGAAGAAAGCTGGAGTTTATTCTGTCTTAGCAGAACAACGTGGTCGACTCTGAATCGCCCTTTGGGACAATTAGGGATAGACAATAAATGCTCACCTAGCCAGTGATACCCTCATCCTCTGAATGAATTAAGAAAAATCTAAGAGAATGTTTGACAGAAGTGTTTGAAATGATCACAACTGGATAAAAGAATGCATTTTGTTTAAAAATGCAATCCCCCGCCCCCTTCCCCCCCCCCCCCCCAAATACTGTAATCTACAGGAGGACTGAGTATCATGTGATGTTTTAGGCAACTGTTTTACAGAAAGAGAATATATAGTGATAATGGAAGGAAAATAATTTAACATGAATGGAATGATTCAGGAGATGGTGATAAAGTCACTGGGACTGCTAGTCCAGTGGCTCCAGGCTAAAGGGTTTGGGACATAGGTTCAAATCTTACTATAGCCACCAATGGAATTTAAATTTAAGGAATAAATCTGGTGCTTAACAACTAGTCTCAGTAATGGTAACCATGACAATTTTTGTCAATACCCATATGGTTCACTAATGTGCTTTAGATTAGATTCACTACAGTATGGAAACAGGCTATTTGGCCCAATAAGTCCACACTAATCCTCCTAAGAGTAACCCACCCAGACCCATTTCCCTTTGACTAATGCACCTAACACTGTGGGCAATTTAGCATGGCCAATTCACCCCACATCTTTGGACTGTGGGAGGAAACCGGCACAGACACAGGGATAATGTGCAAACTCCACACAGTCAGTCACGCAAGGCTGGAATCAAACCCAGGTCCCTGGTGCTGAGGTAGTGGTGCTACCCGCTGTGCCACCCAGTTTTAATGAAGGAAGTCTACCATCTTGCCCTGATCTGACTTAAGTACAACTCTGGACTCACAGTGACGTGATTGACTCTGACACTGACTAAGTAAATTATGTTAGACAAGCAGGAGGCTGGAAGAATACAGCAAGCCAGGCAGCATCAGGAGGTGGAGATGTCAACATTTTGGGTGTAACCTTTCTGCTTTGTCTATCTTGGATTCCAGCATCTGCCGTATTTTTGTCTCTGAGTAAACCATGTAGCTGAAGGATAATAAGGGACTGGCAACAAATGCTGGCTTTTGCCCAGTAATGTCCCCATCCACCATGGACAAGTAACATTTATTGACCAACTTGGAATATAATGATTCTGGATGACTATTTTATTGCTGAAGCTTCCATAATGATTTCATCCAAGGTTTCCAAGGGATGGTTTACTTAATTGCATGTTTTTGAAAGGAAAGGTAGTCTTTGGAAGAAATAACACGACAAGGAAGCACTCAGTGAATGGCAGGACACTAGGAAGCTCAGAGGAACCGAAGAGTCTCAGGGTGCTTATCCACAGATCCCTGAAGGAGGCAGGACAGTTTAACAGGGTAGTTAAGAAGGCACAGGGGACACTTGCTTTTATCAGTCGAAGCATAGATTACAAGAACAGGGAGAATATGTTAAAACTGTACAGGTCTCTGGTAGGGCCACAGCTGGAGTACTGTGTGCAGTTCTGGTCACCCAACTCTAGGAAGGATGAGATTTTACAGGAAGGGGTACAGAGAAGAATCTTCCGGATGTTGCCTTGGATGGAGTATTTTAAAAAGGCAGGATTAGAATTATGCTGGAAAAGCACAGCAGGTCAGGCAGCATCCGAGGAGCACGAAAATCGACGTTTCGGGCAAAAGCCCTTCATCAGGAAGCAGGATAAGCTTGGGTTATTTTCTTTGAAACAAAGAAGGCTGAAAGGGGACCTGGATTGTGACGATAAAATTATGAGGGGCATAGAGAGGGGCATAGAGAAGGTAAAAATAATTGTTCCCTTTTGTTGAAGGCCCAATAGCAAGGAGATGTAATTTTAAAGTGAAAGGTATAAGGTTTACAGTGGATTTGAAGGAACATTTTGTTGAGGGAATCGGGGAATGCACTGACAGGGAGCATAGTTGAGGTGGGAATCCTCACAACCATTAAAAAGTATTTAATAAGCAATTGAAATGGTTGACTCTTGATCAGCACTGGAATCAAGGGTTATTGGGAAAATATAGGAAAATGAATATGAGGAATGATGGATCAGCCGTAATCCTATTGAAGTCTAGATTAGAGTGGTGCTGGAAAAGGACAGCAGGTTAGACTGCATCCGAGGAGCAGGAAAATCAATGGGTTTCAGACAAAAGCCCTTCATCAGGAGTGAACGATGAAAAATCGATTTTCCTGCTTCTCAGATGCTGCCTGCCCTGCTGTGCTTTTCCAGCACCACTCTAATCTAGAGTCTGCTTTCCAGCATCTGCAGTCCTCACTTTTGCATAATCATACTGAAGCAGACTTGGGCTGAATGGTCTACTCTGGTTCCTATTTTGTATGGCCTTTGAAATGGCATGACATTCATGGTTATGGGTCAAGTTCTGAAAGTGGGACCAGAGTAGATTTAGAGTAGTTTTTTGTCAATGCAGACTTGATGGGCTGAAGGGTCTAGTTATATGATCATATGGTGACTCCTGTCATTGTGATCCTATTGTACTTTGTCCAGGAGGTTATGCTGCAGTGATGATTGAGAGGCAAGAGGTCTTTCCCCCCTCTGCCCTCACCGTTCACCATTCAGGTTATCTGGGAACCATACAATCTGCTACGTTTTTGGTCATAAAATCTCAATGTCCATTTCTATCACATAGTGTATTTCTTCTCTTTGCAGGAGAAGCGCCCAATTCCAGAACCAGGGCCTGGTGGTAAGTATGTTCTCCATAAGGTTTCTTGAGTGCAGCTTTTAAGTGGCCTACTTTCTCTCTTGGTAACCCATTTTACAAGCACCCCACCCTAACCAGTAAGGCAGGTTCCAGCTTTAACACAATCATATCACAGTTTGCAGGCTTTTTATACCCTTTATTGTCAGTTCACTTCTTCTCCAATATCAAAAAAGATACCTTTGACAAAAGGCCATTAACAGTTGGAGTGTATAAGTGCTTTACTAAGACTGGGCACTAGATGTTTGTGATAAGGCTTGCTAATAGTTCTTAAAAAATGGTATACTGAATTTTAGCTCTTTTGTTTCCCATTTAAAAATAACATCTACATGCATGTACAGCAGTAAGGAATTTGACATACCCAACTGTTCGCTCTCAATATTAGAATAGGGTTTCATGCAAGCTTTATGCAGGGGGTTGACTTTGAGAAATGAACCTTAAAGAAGCAATCTCCCTAAATCCAGTCCTTAGTTGTTTCACTGTCAGTGACATTCATTGGCAACACCATTGAAAGAATCCCATCATTCTCTCAATGAGGGAAATAGCCAACAATGCATAATTTATTATAGTTACTTTAATCCACCTGTTCAGATGCTATTGGAAGACATTGCTAAACTTGAAAGGGTTCAGAAAAGATTTGCAAGGATGTTGCCAAGGTTGGAGGCGGTTTGAGTTATAGTGAGAGGCTGAATAGGCTGAGGCTGTTTTCCTTGGAACATTGGAAGCCAAGGGGAGATCTTATAGAGGTTTATAACATTGTGAGGGGCAAGGATAGAGTGAATAGTCAAGGTCTTTTTCCCAGGGTGGGAGAGTCCAAAACTAGTGGGAATAGGTTTAGGGTGAGAGGGGAAAGATTTAAAAGGGACCTAAGGACCAACTTTTTCACACAGAGGGTGGTACGTGTATGGAATGAGCAGCCAGAGGAAGTGGTGGAAGCTGGTACAATTACAACATTTAAAAGGTATCTGGATAGGTACATGAATAGGAAGCGTTTCGTGGGATATGGGCCAAATGCTGGAAAATGGACTAGATTAAGTTAGGATATTTGGTTGGCATTGACGAGTTGGACAAAAGGGTCTGTGTCTGTGCTGTACATCTCAATAACTGTATGTGCAATGACACCCATCCAAGCTGGTAGGATTTGATCCCAGACCCTTCTAAGTCAATGATAAAGACACTACCACGGTGGGCCAGGGCAGTGTCCTCTTAATATGAAGCCTCTCAACAACTAATCTTTACATCGTGCCCATTACTTCACAGCAATTTTTTATATTCATTTAGTTTAGTTTCTTCCTTCAATGCCACACACTGTCATGACTTGGAATTGTATCACCGTTCCTTCACTGTCGCTAAATTAAAATCCCAAGTGCTCTCCTTAGTACCTCTATACCACGTACCCCACAGTGATCCGAGAAAGGAGCTCACTACCATCTGATTTGAAACACATTCAAGGCTATGGGCCATGTGATGGAAAGTGTGGACTTTGAGTGGTGTTGACAGTGCAGACTCAATGGCTGAAGGAGCCTCTCCACATAGAATCTCTCCAGTGTGGGAGCAGGCCATTTGGTCCACACTAACCCTCCGCAGAGTGTCCCATCCAAGACCCAACCCCCTACTTTACTTTTCTCATGGCTCACCTACCTAGCCTGCACATGATTTATGTAACCTGCACATCTTTGGACATTGGGATGAAACTGGAGCACCCAGAGGAAACACACGCAGACATGGGGAGTACATGTAAACTGCACACAAATAGTCATCCAGAGGTTGGCATTGAACCTGAGTCCTTGGTACTATGAGACAGCAGTGCTAACCACTGAGCCACTATGCCACCCTGTACCCTGTGCTATCCTGTTCTTCTGAACAGTATAATTCTATGATTCTCTAGGGAAACTAGGGATGGCTAGGACCATCCACATTCTACGAACAAATAAACAAACGTCAACTATAAGCTTGAAACAGAAGAATACATCCTTGCACCCCAGTACCAACAGTCCAAAGGGCAGTTCTGGTTTTGGTGAGGTCAGGGTAGGGAATCTGTTTGAGGTATACGATATTATAAGAGGAATAGAAAGGGTTGATTGTGAGAATCATTTCCCCATGGCAGACATGGCTAAGACCAAAGAGCATAAGCTTAAGATGAGGAGTCAGTCGTTTATAGGGAATCCATGGAAAGATATTCTCCCCCCAGGTGAGTGGTGTAAATATGGAACACACTGCCTGAGAAGGGTCATAGAGATGTACAGCACGGAAACAGACCCTTCGGTCCAATGCGCCCATGCTGACCAGATATCTGAAACCAGTCTAGTCCCATTTGCCAGCATTTGGCCCATATCCCTCTAAACCCTTCCTATTCATGTACCCATCCTGATGTCTTTTAAATGCTATATTTGTACCACCCTCCACTACTTCTTCCGGCAGCTCATTCCATACATGCACCACCCTTTGCATGTAAAAGTTCCCCTTAGGTCCCTTTTAAATCTTTCCCTGCTCATCTGAGACCTATGCCCTCTTGTTCTGGACTCCCTCACCCCAGGGAAAAATCCTTGTGATTAACAATCAGCCAGTTTGCACTTTCAATTAGGAGGGTGAACTTAGTGAACTTAGCTTATTTGTGAGCTTAGATGTTTTAATAGTTAATATTGGAAGGAGCCCAGTTGATCTATGAACTCTCTCTGGATATGTTTTTGTCAGTGCACATGCTATTAAACATAATCCTGAGTGAAAATAATGCATTACACCAGTTCTCTTCAAATAAACCAAATCTTAATAATTTAGGGTAGTAATTTAATTGGGCTATTTCAATGACATCTTAAATTTACTTTTATTCTAAAACATAGCTTTAGCTCACAAAAGCCATGATACCTTTCTGCTCAGGGCTGTTAATGGTTTGAAATCAACGTTATACATTTCTTGCTGTGCTGTGCTTTCAGAGGTGCTGTTGAAGATACATTCAGTCGGGATCTGTGGCTCCGATGTGCATTACTGGCAGCATGGAAAGATCGGTGATTTTGTTGTCAAAAAGCCAATGGTTTTGGGGCACGAAGCCTCAGGGACTGTGCACAAGCTGGGGCCTGAAGTACAACACCTGAAAGTAGGTCAGTTCACAAAATACACATTCACAAAACTAAAAGAGAAAGAAGGAAATTGCTAGATATTGCAATTTCAGGATGTCCCAAAACACATTTGCAACCGACTTAAATGCTTCTGAAGCGTAATCACTGTGATAAGGCTGCGGTTGCCAGTTGTACACAACGAGTTCCCTTAAAGATCAATGAGGTAACAAGATCATCTGTTTAATGATGTTGATTGAGAGATAAACATTAACCAGACACTGGAGAATGTTCTTCTCCTGCTGATTAGTAATGCCATTGAACTCTTTACCTGTGAGGGGCAAGACAGTGGAGCAGTCACTCAGTGTGTCAGCCTGGATTATGTGCGCAAGGACCTGAACCCACAATCATCTGACTCTATGATGAGACTGCTACAAAGTGAACCATGAAACTTCCACTTGCAAGAGCAAACATACCTGCCTTTAGGACATCTTTAGGAGTCCAATTTTCTCACTGAACTTCAAGGGCAGAAATTAATCATATACTATTTTAATAATCTATATTTGAATGTGCACCATTTATTTAGTTTTCCCAAATTTAATTAAATATTGTTGCTAGTTCTTAAGTCCGAAGGATTAGAATTCAATTTAATTAATTCCAAAAGTAAAATCCAGATTAATATAAAAGGCTCATGACCTGCTTGATTCCCACTTAGTTGTAGTTTTTTGAGCATCTTGCCTGACAAGAGAAATAAATTGACAAAATGATCTTACTTTTTGCATTGGGTAAAGTTTAAACTGAGGCCACGTGTGAGATCATAAAACCTTGGACCATCACAACACACTAACGGTATCCTTTGATCCATTATTTCTTGTGCCTGCTGTTAAAAGAGCGGTGCAATTATCCCGATCCCACCATTTCGATCTTGCCCCGTGGCCCTTCAATTTTATCACAAATGTTTCCTCTGCTGTAGGTGACAGAGTATCTATTGAGCCAGGTGTCCCAAGAGAAAACTGTGAATTTTGCAAAATTGGACGCTACAATCTCTCTCCAACGATTTTCTTCAGTGCTACACCTCCTGATGATGGGACTCTTTGTCGATACTATGTCCACAATGCCAACTACTGTTTCAAGTGAGTTCCTCATGCTTGGTCAGAGGCTACTAGATTTGACATCTGCATCCCTGAGTTTGGGAATGGGAACGTTGGCCATGGACTGCTGTATGCACGGGTATTAGATAACATTTGTGAGATCGTGATTTGGGGATGCCAGTGTTGGACTTGGGTGTACAAAGTTAAAAATCACACAACACCAGGTTATAGTCCAACAGGTTTAACTGGAAGCACTAGCTTTTGGAGTGATGCTCCTTCATCAGGTGGTAGTGCTGATTGTACACCGCAACCACCTGATGAAGGAGCGTCGCTCCGAAAGCTAGTGCTTCCAATTAAACCTGTTGGACTATAACCTGGTGTTGTGTGATTTTTAAAATCTGTGAGATCAAGATGGTTAATTAGGCTGTTATGAATAGAGTTGTGTTCTTGAGATTATTATACAATTTCATCCATACTACTACATGTTTTTTAAACTGTAAGTTAACACACTTGCATGGTGGCCTTGTGGTTAGCATTACTGCCTTGCAGTGCCAGGAAGCCAGGTCTGAGTCCTGCATTGGCTGACTGTCTGTGTGGAATTTGCATATCCTCCCTGTGTCTGTGCAGGTTTTCTCCAGGTGCTCCAGTTTTCTCCCAGAGTCCAAAGATCTGTAGGTTAAGTAGATTGGCCATGGGGAATGCAGGGTTACAGGGATGGGGTTAGTCTGGGTAGGATGCTATTCGGAAGGTTGGTGTGGATTTGATGGGCTGAATGGCCTGCTTCCACATTGTTGGGGTTGAATGATTCTTAATTAAGATAGTGGAATTATTAAAAATAACATTATGTAAAGTAGCTAAAAGCAAATGCTGATTGAGACTGTTGAAAGTGATTGCATCAAAGAATAGCAATGTATATTGGTTGTGGTGGCTGCTTTGCTATGTAGAGAGTATCAATGGTGTGAGTTCAGTTCTAACAGTGCTGTGTTGACCTCCCCCGAGGCATGATGCCCCTCAGGTAAAACTTCACCACGAGTTGGCACTCTCTAGTGAGAAAGTGTCCCTCTGGGAATTTGGTTGTTGCTATTACGACGACCACCGGGTCATCTTGCAATATTTGCTGTAAATGTAAACAGAATTCACTTCCTGCAGTGAATTTGTGCGCAGTCTTGTTCTTGGCAAATACATTCTATTTGAATTGTAAAACTATCGATGCAGTGCTGAGTTAGCTTCTTGCCACTCCACTCCATCCTCTACTCACATGTCAGTATTTTAAACTGAGATGAGTTGCAGGACTGGTTACGTTTCTAAACCTGTCCTTTCTATTCCCACTCTAAAACTATCCAGTATTAGAATACAAACTGCACTTTCTCAGTATTCTTTGGTTTGCAGCAAATCAGCCTTTCTGCTTTCAATCCGCAAACATGTCACCATGGGCAGCAGCTTGGGGAAATCGAAAATGGTAACATCACTTCCAGTTTTACCTCAAAATGCCAGAAAAGCTGGGAATCACTGGCAAACTATAATGGCTTTTGAAAAATATTTTAAGACTCATGGTGATTGTTTAGTTGTAGTCCAGTGGGCTGACACTAGACCCCATCCGTGATTTTTCCCTGAAAGTCCTGAAAACATTTCCTTTTCATTAATCATTTCTCTACAGATTGTCACATATAGATAAAATGACAAAATATAAATGTATCAAGGCCCAGTTCCCAATACATTATTGCACGTGTATTCGCAAAGAGCTGTACTTAGACACTGAGACAACAAAGGTGTGTCCGGCTTATCAATATCAACCTGAGGTACACAATAAATGCAATAAAATTAAACTGAATTCACTTCCTTCTGTGAATTCATGGCATAGTCTTATTCTTGCAGATACATTCTGTCTGAACTGTACAATTATAGATACAGTGCTGAGTTAGCTTCCTGTCACTGCACTGCACCCCCTACTCTGTCAGTCAGTATTTTCAACTGCTATGAGCTGTGGGACTGGTTAGATCTCTAAAACTAACCTTTCTATTCCCATTTCAAAATGGCTAGCATTCAAATGCAAACTGCATTACGATCTGTTTTATGTCCTCAAATTGATATGTGAATGGACTTTCAAAACCACATTCATTTGATGTGCTTTGTCCATCTTAAATAATGATTTTGTGTCAACATTGTAAAGTTGGTTCTGTTTTTTATTGTGTGGTACAATATTCCATCCCATTAATTAGGTCATGATTTGTATACATTAATAACTGGTAGGGTTATGCATTGATTGTGGATAAGTGGAGACAGCCAGGAATGATAGACACCCTCAATGTACCTTTTCAGGTTGTGTACGTTCTGTTTCAGTGGATTGCCATCTGGTACTGCCCGGCCAAAGATAAGAAATGACGCGAAAAGCTGTCAAGGTGACAAAAGGGTCTAACATTTGCAGCATCTCTTGTTTCAGGCTTCCTGAATGTGTGAGCTTTGAGGAAGGTGCAATGATCGAACCACTTTCTGTTGGGATTCATGCCTGTCGTAGAGGTGGAGTGCACATGGGACAAAGAGTCCTCATTCTTGGGGCAGGTAGGGCAGTGGCCCATGTAGATTACTTACTACTGACGTCAGTAACAAAATGGATTGGTGAGAAATTGATGCCAATTTCCATGCTGTTTTAAAATGAGTTCAAGCTGGAACACACTGTTGAATTGTAGGGATCTCTCAAGTCAATTGAAAAATAATTTGGATTGAGCCATTAACAATCATATAAACCACTTTCAGAAACTGCTGAATAGCAGTTAGCATAAGTATGGTGAGAGGTGTAGTCAAGGGGAAGTCTAAAACAATGATTCACTATACAGACTAAATATGTCTTGTGTTCTTAAATGGATTTGTTGTTCTCTATTATTTGGAGAGAAATGCTGTTATTTCCGATAGGTCACAATATCGCTTGTTCAGTTAGTTCAATGTAGATGTTAAGTTCATAAGACCATAAGACAGAGGAACAGAAATTAGGCCATTCAGCCTATTGAGTCTACTCCACCATTCAATCATGGCTGATAAGTTTCTCAATACCATTTTCCCGTTTTCTCCCCGTAACCCTTGATCCCCTTAACAATCAAGAACCAATCTATCTCCGTTTTACATATACTCAATGACCTGACCTCCACAGTCTTTTGTGGCAGTGAATTCCATAGATATTCATTTTGCCAGCCCAAAGTCTGGCAACTTATCTGAAGTTAGTCACATTATCGGCCTTGCTGTCTCCCAAGTTCTGAAATTGGTACTAATTGTGTGAATTTACAGATCACTGTGATCTTCTGGTTACAGCACTGAGACTCAAAGAAAAGCAGGACATGTTCAGCTTGCGGTGAATGCACTATTGAGTGTGTTTATATTGCAATCCTGAAAGGGAACCTGCTCCATTGACCAGGGCGGTAAGCGGATGGAATCCAAAATAAAATCCAAGTGTCAACATGAGCCACCATCTGATATTTTTAGGCAACATTAATAGATATGAAAATCACCCAGAATCAAAGCAAAGAGCTCATATTTTTCACGCAGTTACACTTCTTTCAGTTTTGTAGAAAGACATTGTTCCCAGTGAAGGAAATCTCTGCTCATGTTAGCCATGTACCTCCATACAGAATGGAGTCATAGACTCATTGAAGTCTACAGCACAGAAGAGGGCCCTTCGGCCCATCGAGTCTGTGCTGGTCAAACACAAGAAACTATTCTAAACCCATTTTCTCGCATTTGGTTCATATATTTGTACAGGAGAAACTGAGAACCGCAGATGATAGACATTAGATTTGAGAGTGTGGTGCTGGAAAAGCACAGCAGGTCAGACAGCATCCAAGAAGCAGGAGAGTTAACGTTTTGTGTATAATTCTGATGATGGGCTTATGCCCGAAATGTCCATTCTACTGCTCCTCCAATACTGCCTGACCTGCTGTGCTTTTCCAGCACCACACTCTCGATGCATATATTTATATGCCTTGATATCGCAAATGCACATCAAAATGCATCTTCAATGTGATGAGGATTCCTGCCTCTACCATAGTTACAGGCAGTGAGTTCCCAATTCTCACCACCCTCTGGGTGAAAATGTATTTCCTCACATACCTGGCTTTTGGGATGCTGCACACTGTGGGGCTGTAAGAAAAGACAAAGAAGAAAGAAATTGTGTTGGTTAAAAGGCAAAATAAGCTGATGAGTTAGAAATCTCAATTTGCCTAAAATAACGCATTTTTGCTCCAGTACCTTGCATGTTATCTGTCAACCTTTCATTTAGGGACAATTGGTCTGATGAACCTGCTAGTCGCTAAATCTATGGGAGCGGATCCAATTGTAGTTGTAGGTAAGGTTACGTTTCTGTGAATTTAACATCATTTCTTTAAAAAACAAATGCCTGAATGTTATGCTTTTGGTGACTACTGGGGGGACCATAGGGCTGGTACATGGATAATGGCTGTTCAAAACTACTTCAGTTAGAACATTTAACATTTTTGGGTGACACACTTGAGTGGGAATAAGAGTTTGGAGGAGGATGCAAAAAGGCTTCAAATCGATTTACACAGACTGAGTGAGTGAACAAGAACATGGCAGGTGGAATATAAATGTGATGAGGTTTGAAAAGTGTTGAAGGCTGAAGGAACATAAGTGTTCCTTACTTATAAGTCACTGAATATCTACAGCAGCTCAAGATATCCAAGGGTTGGGGTCTGTTGGAGCCCTACAGGACATGCTTCACAATCCTTTCCATGGATTGACACCTTGTTACAGTGGAGAAGCTTCGGAGTTCATTGATCCCAAGAGCAAAGCTGTGAGGAATTCTCAAATCCAGACCTAGTCAGCCATGATGGGAAGGTTGGAGGGGAGGAACCAGACAAAGTAGAATCCGAAACAAGTTCCGGTAGTGATCCAGGCTGATGATACATTTGAAAGACATTTGGACAGGTTTGAATAGGAAAAGTTTAGAGGGAAATGGGCCATGCACAGGCAAGTGGAATTAGTTTAGTTTGGGAAACTGTCAGTATGGATGAGTTGGACCAAAGAGTTTTTGTTTCTGTGCTATATGACTCTATGAAAGCTAACATGGAGCAAGTAATTTGGAAGGCAAACAGTATGTTGGAATTTGTTGCAAAAGGACTGAACACAGGGAGAAGAATATCTTGCTTCAACTGTGCAGAAAGCACTGGTGAAACCACACCTGGAGTAATAAAGGGTGCAGGATTAGTGGTACTGGAAGAGCACAGCAGTTCAGGCAGCATCCGAGGAGCAGTAAAATCGACATTTCGGGCAAAAGCCCTTCATCAGGAATAAAGGGTGCAGCACAGTTTAACCAATCTGATTCCTGGGATGGTGGAGAGATTGAGGAGACAGTCTCTGTATTCTCCAGGGTGAAGTTGCTGCTGGCCCTCTGCTTGCTGGTGCATCTGTCCCTCTTCCTTTTTTTGTGCCTTTGTTGTATCATGGCAACAAAGACAGGTAACACCCTTGCTGTCAGCTGCTACAGGGATGCCACTGGCAATATTTACTGTGATGTCGCATTCAATCAGACTGTAACGAGAACTGAGTGAGAATATTGACTGGATGAAGAAACAATCATCCTGAGTGTGTTCCTGACTGGACTTGGATTGCTTGTTGTGGTTGGTATCCATCAACTTCTGGAATCTAGAAAAAGAAGATGATGGTAGCTCAGTGGTTAGCTCTGCTGCCCCATGGCAGGAGGGACCCAGGTTCAATTCCACTCTCAGGCAACTGTCTGTGTGGAGTTTGCACGTTCTCCCTGTGTCTGTGAGGGATTCCTCCCAAAGTCCAAAAATGTGCAGGTTAGGTGGATTGGTCATGCTAAGTTGGACATAGAATCCAGTAACTATTGTTACTCCATTAATTCCTTCAGGATACTAAACATCTTGTGCAGGCGAGGTGGATTGCCATGGGAAATGCGGCGTGGGTTAGTGTGGACTCAAAGGTTTGAATAGCCTGCGTTCACACTGTTGAGATTCTGTGATTCTAACTTCCAAAGTAGGGATGGATACAGCTAAGTGCGGTAGTGTTGACGTGAGTTGGATTTTTCTGGAAACCTTAAAGTAAACCATACAGAGCAGGTGAGACAAAACATCTCCAAAGAGGTCACCCTGGAAGAGATCAAAAAGAACTGTTGGATCAGATGGATTGTAACTATTGCCAATGGCAACCTACTCACAAGTGATGGTTTAGCGCAATCCTCCCAACAGAGGGACATGGAGCACAGTCCTCCCTCAGAGGGACATAGAGCACAGTCCTCCCAACAGAGGGACATAGAGCACAGTCCTCCCTGCAGAGGGACATAGAGCACAGTCCTCCCAACAGAGGGACATAGAGCACAGTCCTCCCAACAGAGGGACATAGAGCACAGTCCTCCCTGCAGAGGGACATGGAGCACAGTCCTCCCTGCAGAGGGACATGGAGTACAGTCCTCCCTGCAGAGGGACATGGAGTACAGTCCTCCCTACAGAGGGACATAGAGCACAGTCCTCCCAACAGAGGGACATAGAGCACAGTCCTCCCAACAGAGGGACATAGAGCACAGTCCTCCCAACAGAGGGACATAGAGCACAGTCCTCCCAACAGAGGGACATAGAGCACAGTCCTCCCTGCAGAGGGACATAGAGCACAGTCCTCCCAACAGAGGGACATGGAAAGAGGTCAATCTGGCACTAGTAGAGTTGAGAACAGAAGCGAGTCAAACAGTCAGAGCAGGCAGGGACAAGGTAGTACTAATAAATTAAACTCCGTTTATTTCAATGCAAGGGGCATGACAAGGGAGGGAGGTGAAATCAGGGCATGGTTAGGAGCATGGGACTGGAATATCATAGAAATTACAGATACATGGCTAAGGGATGAGCAGGACTGGCAGATTAATGTTCCAGGATACGAATGCTACAGGAAGGATAGAAAGAGAGGCAAGAGTGGAGGGGGATTGGCATTTTTGATAAGGGATAACAGTACAGCTGTGCTGAGGGTGGATATGCCCGGAAATACATCCAGGGAGGTTATTTGGGTGGAACTGAGAAATAAGAAAGGGATGATTACCTTATTGGGATTGTATTATAGACCCCCTAATAGTTAGAGGGAAATTGAGAAAAAAACGTGTAAGGAGATCTCAGCTATATGTAAGAATAATATGGTGGTTATGGTAGGCGATTTTAACTCTGGAAACATAGACTGGGAATGCCATAGTGTTAAAGGGTTAGATGGAGAGGAATTTGTAAAGTGCGTACAAGACAATTTTCTGATTCAGTATGTGGATATACCTACAAGAGAAGGTTCCAAACCGGACTTACTCTTGGGAAATAAGGCAGGGCAGCTGACTGAGGAGTCGGGGGGGGGAGGGGGCGGGGGGCGGCACTTTGATGCCAGGGACCATAATTCTCTTAGATTTAAAATAGTGATGGAAAAGGATAGACCAAGATTAAAAGTTGAAGTTCTAAATTGGAGAAAGAACATTTTTGACGGTATTTGACAAGAACTTTCGAAAGCTGATTGGGGGAAGGTGTTCGCAGGTAAAGTGACAGCTGAAAAATGGGAAGCCTTCAGAAATGAGATAACGAGAATCCATGAGAAAGCTTATTCCTGTTAGCGTAAAAGGAAAGGCTAGTAGGTATAGGGAATGCTCTATGACTAAAGAAATTAAGGGTTTGGTTCAGAAAAAGAAGGAAACACATGTCAGATATAGACATGATAGATCGAGCGAATCCTGAGAAGAGTATAAAGGAAGTAGCAGTATAATTAAGAGGGAAAACAGGAGGGAAAAAAGGCGACATGAGATAGCTTTGGCAAATTGAATTAATGAGAATCCAAAGGGTTTTTACAAATACATTAAGGACAAGAGGGTAACTAGGGAGAAAATAAGGCCCCTCAAAGATCAGCAAGGTTGCCTTTGTGTGGAGATGCAGAAAATGGGAGAGATACTTAATGAGTATCTTGCATCAATACTTAGTGTGGAAAAGAATATGGAAGATAAAGACTGGAGGGAAATAGATGGTAACATCTTGCAAAATGTCCAGATTACAGAGGAGAAAGTGCTGGATGTCTTCAAACGGTTAAAGGTGGATATGTCCCCAGGACCTGATCAGGTGTACCCGAGAACTCTGTGGGAACCAACAGAAGTGATTGCTGGGCCTCTTTCTGAGATATTTGTGTCATTGATAGTCACAGGTGAGGTGCCGGAAGACTGGAGGTTGGGAAACGTGGTGTCACTGTTTCAGACGTGTGGTCAGGACTAGCCAGGGAACTATAGACCAATAAGCCTGTCGGCGGTGGTGGGCAACTCGATGGAGGGAATCCTGAGGGACAGGACCTACATATATTTGGAAAGGCAAGGACTGATTAGGGATAGTCAACATGGATTTGTGCGGGGAAATTATGTCTCACAAACTTGATTTATTGTCCTCCCTGCAGAGAGACGTGGAGCATAGTCCTCTCTGCAGAGGGACGTGGAGTACAGTCCTCCCTGCAGAGGGACGTGGAGTACAGTCCTCCCTGCAGAGGGACATGGAGTACAGTCCTCCCTGCAGAGGGCCATGGAGCACAGTCCTCCCTGCAGAGGGACGTGGAGCACAGTCCTCCCTGAAGAGGGACATGGAACACAGTCCTCCCTGAAGAGGGACATGGAACACAGTCTCACCTTCAGAGGGACGTAGAGCACAGTCCTCCCTGCAGAGGGATATGGAGCACAGTCCTCCCTGCAGAGGGACATGGAACACAGTCGCACCTGCAGAGGGACGTGGAGCACAGTCCTTCCTGCAGAGGGACATGGAGTACAGTCCTCCCTGCAGAGTGATGTAGAGCAGAGTCCTCCCTTCAGAGGGACATGGAGCACAGTCCTCCCTCAGAGGGACATGGAGTACAGTCCTCCCTGCAGAGGGACATGGAGCACAGTCCTCCCTGCAGAGGGACGTGGAGCATAGTCCTCCCTGCAGAGAGACGTGGAGCACAGTCCTCTCTGCAGAGGGACGTGGAGTACAGTCCTCCCTTCAGAGGGACATGCAGCACAGTCCTCCCTGCAGAGGGACGTGGAGTACAGTCCTTCCTTCAGAGGGACATGGAGCACAGTCCACCCTGCAGAGGGACATGGAGCACAGTCCTCCCTGCAGAGGGACGTGGAGCACAGTCCTCTCTACAGAGGGACATGGAGCACAGTCCTCCCTCAGAGGGACATGGAGTACAGTCCTCCCTCAGAGGGACATGGAGTACAGTCCTCCCTGCAGAGGGACGTGGAGCACAGTCCTCCCTCTGAGGGACATGGAGTACAGTCCTCCCTGCAGAGGGACATGGAGCACAGTCCTCCCTCAGAGGGACGTGGAGCACAGTCCTCCCTGCAGAGGGACGTGGAGCACTGTGGTACTTTGGGCTTGTGGAACAATCTGGTACAAATTTCAGTGTACAGGCATCTCTGATTTACAAAGATCTGACTTATAAAGGCAGTCCCAAATGGGTGTAATTTTAATTATCTAACAAATAACCATTTCAATTATTTACGGTTAGCAACTTTATATTGTCTTGTCTTGTGTCCTGACCTACGCATGAGTCGACTTGCGGACAGATTCAGACATGAAACCTGCGGGCTACCTGTCCTCATTCCAGTTCAGTCATAACAGTGTTGAGATTAAAGGTCAACGGTAATTCAAAACAGCTCAAGTGGCTGAATAGATTACTCCTCTTGTCCCAATGTCCCTTTAAAACAATGTAGTTTTGCTTAAACAATACTACAGCCTCTTGTGAGCAAATGTGTTGTGCGTGGAAGAATTTCACTTATCATTATACATTTCCCTCATCGAGGCAAATATTCCTTAATTTATTTAAATCATAAAGCCTTCTTTTGCAGGTTTATCTCTAGCTACTTGCAATTTTATTGCCCTGTGGTATCATTTCAGACATGGTACAAGAGCGATTGGACATGGCAAAATGTCTGGGTGCCTCTTGTGTTTGCAAGATGGAAAAGAACACATGTCCTCGAGAAATGGCATCCAAAGTCAAAACTGCTCTTTGTGGTATGCCAAACATATCTATTGAATGCACTGGGGCAGATCAATGTGTACAGACAGCTATCCATGTAAGTACTGAAGCAGTAGCATTGACATTGAGTCAAATGATTTTTCAACCAATTACATTTGCAAGATAGCTCGTAATGGATCTCTGTGTATTTTCTTTCTAAATCTGCATCTATTGCTTATCCATTAATTCCTTAAGGAAACTAAACATCTTGTCCCATGTGCAACTAAGAGTCAATCAAATGGTATAGATTCACATGTATGTTTAGACCTGACTGAGAAGAGGCTCTGGAATTTGTGAACTGGTTGGGTTTTTCGTACAAATTGCTTACTTTTCTGGTTAATTTTCTGGTGACACCCCCAATTTTTACCAAATTTGTCTAATCGCATATCATAATTTAACTCCTACATTTTTAGTGTCATCCTGTTAAGCCTGTGCTTCACTCTGTCTAAGACCAGTATATCCTTCTTAATGGACTGCCCACAGTTACTCCACGTAAACTTCATATAGTTGAACCCAGACTTCTACCTCCTAGTATTTTAGCCCATCGGATATAAAGGCTCACATCTCCTGAGCATAAGTTCCTTTGAATCATCAAATCCCTACAGTGTGGAAACAGGCCCTGAGACCCAACAAGTCCACACCAACCCTCCGAAGAGTATTACACGCAAGCCCATTCCCCTACCCTATTACTCTAGATTTCCCCTGACTAATGCACCTAACCTACACATCCCTGAACACTATGGACAATTTAGCATGGCCAACCTGCTCACCTTTGGACTGTGGGAGGAAACCAGACCACCCTGAGGAAATGCACAGAGACATGGGGAGAATATGCTTGGAGTTCCTCACCTGTGGCTGGAATCAAACCTGGGTCCCTGGTGCTGTGAGGCAGTAGTGCTGATAAATCCCCATGTCTCTTTGCACCACCACTGCATTTAGCTTTCCACCAATTAGAAAGTATCCTGTCCTATGTTCATAGTGGATGATTTCAAATTTGCCTTCAGTAAAATCCATTTCATAGAATCCCTACAGTGTGGAAGCAGGCCATTCGGTCCACACCAATCCTCCAAAGAGCACCCAGACCCACCCCCTTACCCCTGTATTTCCTGTGGCTAACTCAAGCCAGCCTGCAAATCCCTGGACACTATGGGCAATTTCCCATGGCCAATCCACCCCAACCTGCACACCTTTGGACTGTGGGAGGAAACCAGAGCACCTGGACACAGAGAGAATGTGCAGACCTGAGGGTGGAATTGAACTCAGGTCCCTGGTGCTTGACACAGCAGTGCTGACCACTGACCCACCATGTTACCTGTTAGCCAACGTATCAGTATCACCTTATACACTGCTGACAATGACGCTCAGCTTAATTGATAGGAGAATATACATGCACCTTTTCTGGACTTTCCCTAGATTTACATTTAGAATATCCAACAGTGGCACAATGAAAGCTATAGAGACATCTTGTTTATGTTTAAGAATTTCTTGAACTCGAAATTTATCTTTTTTTTAAGGCTACCAACCCAGGAGGAGTTGTGGTTCTGATTGGTTTGGGTAACACGAACACGTCTGCCCCCCTATTAACTGCGACAACACGTGAGTTGGATATCCGAGGAATTTTCAGATACTGTAACACGTAAGTGGCAAAGAGATCATAGTTAGTTTTCAATTAAAAAAAGCTTATGGGCCCACAAGTTTTGCCCGTTTGACTGTGGTTTTATTTACATTCTTCCACTTAACATGTTCAGACGTAGTATGATCCACTTCTGGAATAGTTGGGAACTGAAACTAAGCCTCCTGGCTCAGAGGTAGGGACCTTACCACTGTGTCATTAAAAACCCATAATGCTGCATCGTTCATTACAAAGGGTAGAATTTCATCCGGGTGACTGCATCTCATCTGCATTGCTGCCTCTGGGGAACATGCTCTGTCCTCGGTGCCAATCAGACACTTAAATGGCCAGAGACAGCCTTCCGCGGGATCAAGGTTTTCAAAGATACCCACCCCCATGAGATTAGCAGGCCACTCTGAGGTTGGCAGCTCTCTATAGCAAGCAGCACCACCTGTGGGTATCCTGTTGGTAATGCCCCTACCACGGGTCCTCTTACTGATCCTGAGCCTAAGTCAAAGGACAGGAGTGATACACTGGCTGGGGGCATTGGGAAAAAAGGACAGGGAGAGCGGTTCCGAGTGGTCCACTCCCTTTTTGATGCCGAGCTCCTCATTTAGCTTTGAGTGGCTGACAGCAGAGCCCACAGACAAATGTGCCTAGGGTTTTTCTTTGCTGTTCAATAGGGCCCTGCCTGTCAATGAATGTCCATTTAAAGGCTTTGCTTTGGCTTTGAGTGAGATGGCCTGGGCTTCCTCTCCTTAAAGTCATGGAGGGAAGGTGGCAGGATTCCTATCTGCCTCTCTGGTCTGATGAAATGCGCCCCACTTACTTACAAAATCTCCTTGGGGGAGGGAGGGCATTAATTTCCAGCACCACTCTAATCTTGACTCTGATCTCCAGCATCTGCGGTACTCACTTTTGCATTATTAATTTCCACCTGTTGAATTTACAGCACTGGAATGAGCAATTTATTTATATTGGTTTCTTGCTGCACAGGAGCTTCCTGCCAATTGGTTTTGTTGATCTCCCCCCAACTCAACCTTTCTTATACTTCTTTTCCTAATCTACTTGCTTAACTATCCCTTACCTGCATATGAGCTACTATTCTAAGTCAATTCTTACACAGGTGTGTTGCACATTCTAGCCTCTTGCTGCATACAATGTTTCTCCTGAATACATTTTTGGATTAATTAGTGTTTGTCTGATATTTGAGGCCCTGGTATAGATATCCAAAGATGTGCAGGTCATGCTAAATTGCCCATAATGTTAGGTGCATTAGTCAGAGGGAAATGGGTCTGGGTGGATTACTCTTCGGAGGGTCGGTGTGGACTGGTTGGGCCGAAGGGCCTGTTTCCACACTGTAGGGAATCTAATATCCCAGTGCAGAAATGTCCTTTCTATGCAGGATAGTGCAACAGGTTTCGTGCTGTGGAGCAATGAGTATTGAGTTTACCAGGATATTTGGGTTCAGTGCAAAGGTTCACTAAAGAAAACAATTAAATTCATAGATTCATATACTCATACTGTGCAGAAAAAGCCCTTTGAATTTGCACCGATGTAGCTACCACTGAAAGTGCGCTGATCCCAATTTCCTGCACTTGTCCCATATTCTTGAATGTTCTGACATTTTGAAGCACTCATCCAAGTATTCTTTAAAGGTTGTAAGGTTTCCAGTCCCCACTATTTCCCAGGCAGTGCATTCCAGATTCTCATTACCCACTAGGTGAAAGTGTTTGTAGATAAGCGAGAGTCCTGGATCAGCAATAAGGTGTCATGATCTGTGGAATCAAAAGTCTGCTTCAAAAGGCCATGAAACCATCAATTGTCATTAAAACCCCAATGTTCACTGGGGGAAAGACATTTGCCATCCTTACCTGGTCTGCGCGTATACATTTGCCATCCTTACCAGGTCTGCGTGTATGGATTTGCCATCCTTACCTGGTCTGCGTGTATGGATTTTCCATCCATACCAGGTCTGCGTGTATATATTTGCCATCCTTACCAGGTCTGCGTGTATACATTTGCCATCCTTACCTGGTCTGCGCGTATACATTTGCCATCCTTACCTGGTCTGCGTGTATGGATTTGCCATCCTTACCTGGTCTGCGTGTATGGATTTGCCATCCTTACCAGGTCTGCGCATATACATTTGCCATCCTTACCTGGTCTGCGTGTACATTTGCCATCCTTACCAGGTCTGCGTATATACATTTGCCATCCTTACCTGGTCTGCGCGTATACATTTGCCATCCTTACCTGGTCTGCGCGTATACATTTGCCATCCTTACCTGGTCTGCGTGTATACATTTGACTCTGAACTGCCATCTGGGCCTTTGGAGATGGGCAATAAAAGCTGGGTCTCACCAGAAATGCCCACCTGCTGTGATTTTTAAAAAAGGGTGAGTAATTATTACCATTAATTTTGCACCTTATTCCCTCATTTTGAAAATGATGGTATCACTTTACTATTAAAATTTACACTGGGATGTCTCATGAGAACGTTTTAACATAACTTCAGAATTGGATTTTATCAGTTTTCTGAAAGTTTTCCATTCCTTTTAAAGCATCTTGATGATTGTTGCAGAAACCAATTGGCTTTTTGCACTGCATTTGAAATAAAACTGCTTGGGCCATGATAAATGCTTTCAAAAAAATTAACACCTTGATAATAAGCCACTTTAAAATAAACTGGACAAGCAATGCTGATCAAAGTGGGTAATTATCAAGATGTTATTTTTTTTATACTGGTGGTCAGCGATATGAAACAGATAGCTTAACAACTTATTTCCTCTGTTTTCCAGTTTGTATAGGGGCTAGTGGACTTAGTCATAGAGTCAGAGAATTGTACAGCACAGAAACAGACCCTTCAGTCCAACTTGTCCATGCCTACCTGATATCCTAAAGTAATCTAGTCTCACTTGCCAGCATCCGGCTCATAGCTGTCTAAACTCTTTATGCACGTGCAGTTTTATGATTGCTTAAGTTAACAAACCGAAGTTTCTTCAGGTACCATACATGTAAAGTACCAAATAGGAAGAAGCCAGACTAAAAGCTGTCAAGAGGTTGGTGGCGTCCCAGTGGTGCTAGATTACTTGATCTTACACATGTTGCAATAAAGGGACGATCAAACGGCATCTATATTGGACATGCAACCCTCTCTCCCAATTACTGACTTCTAATGAGTCATGATGTGGAGGGGCTGGTGTTGGACTGGGGAGGACAAAGTTAAAAAACGAAGGATTCTGGGTAATCCAAGATGGAGGACAGGAAAATATTCTGGCTGTAAGAGCTGCTCCTTTTTTGAGGTATTTTAGGTGTTGGAGGTGATTTCCTCGAATTCCAGGAGCAGCAATTACTGTTTTATATGCTGTTGCATTGTTTTGGAACTTTGGAAAAAAAAAGTCAAAACAACAGCAGTTTAAAAGGGAGAAGAGCAGACAAAGGAAGCACATGGTGAGGACAGTGAAGGAGAGAGAGAGTCATAGAGTCATAGAGATGTACAGCATGGAAACAGACCCTTCGGTTCCAACCCGTCCATGCCGAACAGATATCCTAACCCAATATAGTCTCACCTGCCAGCACCCGGCCCATATACCCCCAAACCCTTCCTATTCTTATACCCATCCAAATGCCTCTTAAATGTTGCAATTGTACCAGCCTCCACCACATCATCTGGCAGCTCATTCCATACACGTACGGCCTGCTGCGTGAAAAGGTTGCCCCTTAGGTCTCTTTTATACCTTTCCCCTCACATCCTAAACCTATGCCCTCTAGTTCTGGACTCCCTGACCCCAGGAAAAAGACCTTGTCTATTTATCCTATCCATTCCCCTCATAATTTTGTAAACCTCTATAAGGTCAACCCCTCAGCCTCCGACGGTCCAGAGAAAACAGCCCCAGCCTGTTCAGCCTCTCCCTGTAGCTCAGATCCTCCAATCCTGGCAACATCCTTGTAAATCTTTTCTGAACCCTTTCAAGTTTCACAACATCTTTTCGATATTGAAAAATACATTGAAAAATACCTTGATTGTTTGTTGAGTCTCTCATCTGTTAGAATGACCATGATAGTTTCACTTGTTTCATATGTAAAAGTTACATTCTCAGGTTAACTGTAACAATTAGTGTCAGCCAGATACTATGTTGAAGGTGTTAACCCCCTGTGTTTCCTGTCTATGCCATGATGTTTAGATTGATTCTAATCTAAAAAGTGAGTTAACAGAGTCTTACATGGATTCATGCAGATTTTGAGCAAAGTACAATGTAACTCTGCAAGTACAAATTCACCCCACAAAATATATGTATATGTATGCGTGTGTGCGCGCGTGTGTGTGTCTGGGGTGGGGGGTTGTGAGTGTGAAAGAGAGTGTATATGTGTGTATGCGAGTGTATAGAGTGCCCTAAGTCTGTGAGAGGATGCATGTGTGAGTGTGGGAGTGTGCGTGTCTGTAGGAGTGTGTGTGTGTCTGGGGTGAGGGGGTTGTGAGTGTCTGTGAGAGAAACTGTATGTGTGTATGTGTGGGTAAGAGTGTCTATGTGTGTGTATAGTGCAATGGTGGTCACCTGTAGTGTGACATGAACCCAAGGTCCCGATAGTCTAGATCAGAATCTTTTCCAAGTACTCATTCCATCCCGACCCCAGGCAAGAAGGGGAGAAACACTGATTTGAGGAATTCATGCTTTGGTTCTTTATTCGATTGCAATGCCAGATGTGCAGGCTGAGAAAGTATTAGCCTGAGGCGTATTCTTTACAGAAGCTGAAAACTGTTTGGGTGAATCTATCTTCTTTGCTTTTTTTTAAGTGCAAGTTATTTGAAACTGATCAATGCTGTCTTTGAAAGAGCAGCTATCAGGAGAATATTACACAAGCACAAGATTGTGGTAAATTCTGGACTTTAGTAGCTGAGCGTGGGGCTCTAAATGAAGGGAGTATTTTCTTTACTCATTTGTGGGACGTAGGCACCATTGGCTGGGCCCACCATTTATTACCCGTCCCTAATTGCCCCTTGAGAAAGTGGTGGTGAGCTGCCTTCTTGAACCGCTGCAGCCCACCTGCTGTGGGTTGATCCACAATGCCATTAGGGAGGGAATTCCAGGATTTTGACCCAGCCACAGTGAAAGAACAGTGATATATGTCAAAGTCAGGATGGTGAGTGGCTTGGAGGGGAACTTGAAGGGGGTAGTGTCTTCCCAAGTATCTGCTGCCTTGTCCTTCTATTTGGAGGTGGTCGTGGGTTTGAAAGATGCGGTCTCTTGGTGAATTTCCGCGGTGCATCTTGTAGATATCATGGTCATACTGTGCTCCACGAACTGTGGCCCCATTTCAGGACTTGGAAAATGTGGCAGCCTCTCTGTGAAACCGGCGAGATTGGTTGGGGAAAGGGGTACAGAGGAGCTCGGGTGTCTGTGAAAGTGAGGGGCCTGGTCTGGTAAAGTGGGAGCACAGCTGGAACAAATCTGTCAGAGCTCCATTAGAGCCCATACCAACGTTGCAGATTGGAACTCCAAGATTTGGGCAAGTGGCCCCCACTTGGGGCCCCAACCCCCACTTTGGGAAGCCCTGTTTCAATCAGAATCAATAAAATGGACCTTGGTGTATAAGGTTTAAGTGGTTCCAATGTGCACCAACTGTAGGACAACAGTCGGAAATATGTGCCAGTTGCTCATCTCATGTTTTTGTCGCTTTTTATTTAGGTGGCCCACGGCCATAAACATGTTAGCTTCAAAGAAGGTGGATGTGAACCCAATGATCACACATCGTTTCCCCTTGGACCAGGCCATTGAGGCATTTGAGTTGGTGAAGAAAGGTGGAGGACTCAAGGTGATGATTAATTGTGAGGAGCCAGAAAAGAAGGAACACAAACAGTCGAAATCACTGGAAGAATGTCAGAAACAGTGTCAGCAGCTTCTGCAGCAGTGTCAGCAACAGTGTCAGCAGATGCAGAAAGAACAGAAAGAGCATTGTGGGCGCACTGCTGGTCACTAATGACCTTGCTTACCCCGCCCACAAGGTGTGACACATGCACAGTGCAGACCTGAGGGCTATGTTTTCAACAAATAGCTGTTTCCAAGTCTGTAATAAACACTCTGATTGCATTTCTAAGATGTGTGTTTAGTAAAGCTTCATTGGTGCATCGTTTTCTCCAGTTCCCTAATCCAGTGGATAGTGAAGAAGGTGATCTCAAGAATACAATGGGACCTTGATCAGATGGGCCAAGGAGTGGCAGGTAGAGTTTAATTTAGATAAATCTGAGGTATTTTAGAAAGGCAAATCAGGCTGAACTGATACACTTAATGATAAAGTCCTGGGGAGTATTGCCGAATCGAGATCTTGGATTGCAGGTTCATAGTTCCTTGAAAATGGAGTCACAGGATAGTGAATAAGGTGTTTAGTGCACTTGCCTTTATTGGTCACTGCATGACATAGAACATAGAACAGTACAGCACAGTACAGGCTGTACTGATGCGTGCCAGCCTTTTATCCTACTCTAAGATCAGACTAAACTACATACAACTTCCATGTGCCTAACCAGGAATCGCTTAATTGTCCCTAATGTATCTGACTCCAATACCACTGCTGGCAGTGCATTCCACACACTCTCTGAGTAAAGAATCTACTTCTGACATCTCCCCTAAACCTTCCTCCAATCATCTTAAAATTATGCTCCCTCATGATAGACATTTCCACCCTGGGAAATAATCTCTGGCTGTCCACTCTATCTATGCCTCTCTACATCTCGTATACCTCTATCAGGTCACTTCTCATCCTTCTTCACTCCAATGAGAAAAGCTCTAGCTCCCTCAACCTGCCCTCCAGTCCAGGTAGCATCCTGGTAAATCTCCTCTGCACCATCTCTACAGCTTCCACATCCTTCCTATATTGAGGTGATCAGAACTGAACACAATATTCCAAGTGTGGTCTAACCAGGGCTCCGTAGAGCTGCATCATAACCTTGCGGCTCTTAAACGTAATCCCCCTGCTAATGAAAGCCAATACACCATATGCCTTCTTAACAATCCTATCAACTTGGGTGACAACTTTGAGGGACCTTTGGATGTGAACCCCAAGATCCCTCTGTTCCTCTGCACTGCTAAGAATCCTGCCTTTACCACTGTATTCTGCATTCAAATTCGACCTTCCGAAGTGAATCACTCCACACTTTTCCAGGTTGAACTCCCATCTGCCATTTCTCAGCCCAGTTCTGCATCCTGTCAATGTCCCATTACAACAGCCCTCCACATTATCCACAACTCCATCAACCTTTGTGTCATCAGCAAACCTACTAACCCACCATTCCACTTCCTTATCCAAGTCATTTATAAAAATCAAAAAGAATAGAGCTCCTAGAACCGATACCTGCGGAACACCACTGGTCACCAAGCTCCAGACTGAATATTTCCCACATCCCACCACCCCTGTCTTCTATGGGACAGCCAATTCTGTATCCAGACAGCCAGATTTCCCTGTATCCCATGCCTCCTTGCTTTCTGAATGAGCCTACCATGGGGAACCTTATCAAACACCTTGCTAAAATCCACGTACACCACATCCACTGGTCTACCTTCAACATGTTTTGTCACATCCTCAAAGAATTCAATAAGGTTTGTGAGGCATGACCTGCCCTTCACAAAGCCATGCTGACTATCCCTAATCAAACTATGATTATCCAAGTAATCATAAATCCTGTCTCTCAGAATCCCCACAAATAATTTGCCCACTACTGACATAAGACTGACCAGTCTGTAATTCCCAGGAAAATCCCTATTCCCTTTCTTGAACAAGGGAATAACAAATGCCACCCTCCAATCAGTTAGCACTACTGTGGACAGTGAGAACACAAAGACCATTGCCAAAGGCTTCCTGTAGTAACCTAGGGTACATCCCGTCTGGCCCAGGGATTTATTTATCCTTACTTTCTTCAAAATGTTTCAGCACATTCCCCTTCCTAATATCAACCTTTCGAGTATATCAGTCTGTTTCACGCTGTCCTCAGAAACATCAAGGTCCCTCTCTGTAGTGAATACTGAAACACGGTATTCCTTAAGGACCTCCCCTACCTCCTCCAACTTCTGGCACAAGTTTCCCTCCACTATCTCTTATCAGGCCTACCCTCACTCTGATCATCCTCTTGTTCCTCACGTAAGTGTAGAATGTCTTAGGGTTTTCCTTAATCCTATCTGCTAAAGCTTTTTCATGCCCCCTTCTAGTTTTCCCAAGTGCATTCTTCAGTTCCTTCCTGGCTACCTTCTAACCCTGTAAAGCCCTATCTGATCCTTGCCTCTTCAACCTTAAGTAGGCTTCCTTCTGAGGAAACTCCTATTAAGTAAAGCAGTTGTGGCTATACAGGACATTGGTCAGGCCACTTTTAGAATACTGCATGCAATTCTGGTCTTCCTGCTATAGGAAGGATGTTGTGAAACTTGAAAGGGTTCAAAAAAGATTTACAAGGATGTTGCCAGGGTTGGACAGTTTGAGTTATAGGGAGAGATTGAATAGGCTGGGGCTATTTCCGCTGGAGTATTGAGGTGGAGGGGTGAGAGGTTTATAAAATCATGAGGGCATGGATAGGGAGAATAGCCAAGGTCTTTTTACCCAGGTTGGAGGATTGCAAAACTAGAGGACATAGGTTTAAGGTGAGAGGGGAAAGTTTTAAAAGGGACCTAAGGGGCAACTTTCTCTGGTAGAGGGTGGTATGTGTATAGAATGAGCTGCCAGAGGAAGTGCTAGTGACTGGTTCAATGACAACATTTAAAAGGCATCTGATGGGTATATGAATGGGAAGGGTTGAGAGGGATATGGGCCAAGTGCTGGCAACTGGGACTAGATTAATTTATGACATTTGGTTGGCATGGACAAGTTAGACCGAAGGGTCTGCTTCTGTGCTGTACTTCTCAATGACTCTCTGACAGTCCATTTGCAGGTGCAGGATGAGCTTTGATAGTCGCTCAGATGCTACACTACTTGTTTTTATCTGTCTTTATTGTAAAAGGAAAATTGACAAAAAGTTCCCATTTAAGTGAAAAATGAGCCATTATGCCTGGTGCCTCAGCTTTTTAAATAAAATGAAGATTGATGGGATCAACAAGGCAGGAATTTGAAACGAATGATAAAACACTGCAGATGCTGAAAGACAGCTGGAGCCAAATGGCCGGGTGGACATTCAAAGTTCCACTTCAGAGATGCTTGCATTAAAACCAAATGCACTCATGTCACAGACTCGGGCAGAAAACAGCTGACAACTGACGAAAGGTCACCTGTGGACTGACATCCGCCACTGTTTGGACCAGCAGTTTGGCAATGCCAACATGGAAAAATGGCAAGCCCTGTAAACCACTCTTCAGATAGAGCACGTAGGGCGGAAAGCTATCTCCCATGGATGGTCTCCATCCACCACATCATCTGAAGCCAACCCACGTCCTGAATGGATTTAATCTGTTGCCTATTCCTGGTTGGTGGAAGAATGTTAGAGACAGCAGCAGATACTGGAAATCTGAACAGGAAATCTGAGCAGGAAATGAAGGGTGGCACAGTGGTTAGCACTGCTGCCTCACAATGTCAGGGACCCGGGTTCAACTCCAGCTTTGGACAGAGTGTGTCCATCCTCCCCGTGTCTGTGCAGGTTTCCTCCCACAGTCCAAAGATGCACTGGATAAGTGGAGTGGCTGTATTAAATTGCCCATAGTGACCAGGGAAGGTGCAGGCTGGGTGGATTAGCCATGGGAAATGTGGGGATAGGACAGGAGTCTGGATGGGATGCACTTCAAAGGGTCAGCATGAATTCAATGGGCTGAATGGCCTGCTTCCACACTGTGGGGATTGTATGAAAAGTTAGATATGAAAGTCACTATTGTCCTTGAGGCTGCTCTCTCATCAGAGATAGAAAGATATAGCTGGTGGTGAGATTGACCCTGAGGGTCTCCATATGCCATTCACGGGGACCTCAGCCAGTTCAGGAATTGAATGAACCCATGCTGGTTGTATTACTCTGCATTGCCATCCAGCCAACTGACTCCCATAAATGGTCAGAGGGGAAAGGTTAAGAGATGCAAAAGATTCAAAGCAACTGTTGGTAGTGGGGAGGGTCCAAGCTAAAAAAAATCCTGTGCTGGGTTTTGATGTAAATGACAACATGAATGATGGGGGAAGGCAACTGGAGGGGATAGTTTGGGGAGAGAGGTGGGACAAATAAGGTAGTGAAAGGTACGTTGAGTGGAGCTCTGACTGCCGGGAACAGATACATTGCCAGCACTGGTGTGAAAATTGGGAGCAGTGTTTATGATCTCAGCTCATGAAAGACATAATCTTTACTCCAGATGTCTTATAGTTATTGAGAAAGGACAGACTCAGCTTTCAAACTCAGTCATGTCTGAAACAAAAGGCTCAAGGAGGTCAAACTATCTGAGATCATTCGGTAAGTCTGCCTGTGTAATAACTTGTATTAGTTAGACCTCTATACAGGACTGTACAGTGCTTAAAAAAATGATACCCACTCTTCAAAAAAAAAGCTGACCTCATTAATGTTCAACTTACTATCTTACCAAATGTGCCAAATAAGCTAGATGTCAAAAATCACTGCATGGAAATCAGTGCGGGGGCCCTGGCAATTTCAGCTCGCTACTTGCTCCAAAAGAGCTCTGTGTTGCTTAAGCCCAACGCATCTCTACATGATCTACAGACACCAACTGCTTGTTGACAGGCATGGACTGGAATCTGGTGTTTGCCAACCCCTCATTGTACCTCCCCAATACACCTGCAGGCTAATTAGGAAGCACAGGCAGGCTGAGTCTTGACTCAATTTCATTGAATAAGGCAATTATTTTGAGGGAGTTAATGTTCATGTTATTATGGACTCTACCCATTCTGCTGATATTACATTCAGCCAGTAGTTGAGACAAGTTTTCTGAGGGAGCATGTGTATCTGTACCAGCTCCCTAAGGTGCTAGCCATTCTACCTGTCCAAATATAGTTGTGCTTATTGCTATCATGCAACAAACGTTCTTGCTATCCCTGAAACTGCCTCTTCTGTAGACACCCTACAGTAATGTATCCTTGACCATTAATCCTTGACCCAAAATAAACCAAAGACATGGGGATTGGTGGCACTGAACCAACACATTCTGGCAGAGGGGGCAAATACAACAAGATGCCAGCAATGGTCATCTAGGAAAGTGTCACAAATTCCATGAGGGTACCGACTTGGAATCTGATCAAGTCTCCACATAAATGAGTATGAATGTAAAGAAGGTTACATTAGTACAGTGTGATTCCCTTTGACAGATTTGGAGCAGTCATAAGACATTTCATTGCATCTATAAAAAGGGACCTGACCTGCTGTCCTGTATGCTCAGTGAAGCATTTTACTGTTTATTTTGAATTAATTTTTCTGAAGCCAGGTATTTACTTTACCTCCTTGGCACCAGTTTTGAACTACTTTCCCACAAAGCAAAGGAGGGACACTAGCTCTGGGACCTTCCACAGAAACTGTGCACTCGTCCTCCAGCCAAAGGGAGCTTAGTGGTTTGCAACTGCTGCCTCACAATCCCATGGACCTGGGTTAAATCCCACCCTTGGGCCACTGTCTGTGCGCAGTTTGCTCACTCTTCCCCATGTCTGTGTGGGGGCTTCCTCCAGGAGATCCGGTTCCCTCCCACATTCCGAAGATGTGCAGGTTAGGTGGATTGGCCATGCTAAATTGCCCGATAGTGTGTAGGCTAGGTGAGTTAGCCATGGGAAATGCAGGATTACAAGGTATGGGTGGGATGCTCTATGGAGGATCGGTGTGGGCCTAGTGACCTGCCTCTACACTGTAGGGATTCTAAGAAAGAATATCATGATTTCTCAGTGTTTAAGACTGAGGAACAAGAAGGTTCTGTTGATGTCAAAGACACAGTTTTCACAATGTTTGACTCAAACAATTGAGCCAATTTGAAAACCTCTTTAGTTAATGAATAAAGAGTAGGGTTCAAGCACTCCAAACAATCAGTTTTGTTATTATAAAATAGTATTGATTTTGTCTTACTCATAACCCAAAGTAAACTGAATGTACCTTAAAATAGATACACAGGTCATGAGATAGTGGTAACTTTAAATAGACCGTGTTATGTTTCTTCCTGTAGTCTCCGTGCTCCACAATATGTTTAGTACAGAGTTTCTATCATCCCCATCCAGAACCCCAACACCAGCAGTCCTTCCACCTCCCAAAAAAATCCAATCCTTCCCATCATTTCAATTCCACTGAAATCTTAATTCTCCTTAATCCCACTTTGTGTATTCCTGTGCTTTCGAGTGCAGAAATTCAGAGTATTTCAAACAGATTCTTGAGCCTGTATTGGAAATGTCAAACCCTATGAGCGATAGATTGTTCACAAACAAGACCAGGAGTGACCAGTTTCGGTAGCTGTTGATTATGCTGTTGACGCGGATCCACTGCGTGCCCTTGACACTGTTATTACTCCTTACGTTGCACAATACTTTAGGGAGTCAAACATTTCATCCATTGTCTTGTTCCAGTAGGAAAGCGATGTATGAATGATTGCACATCTGCTGGAACATATTTGAAACCAACTTGTTAGTTGCATTGGACAGCTAGAATGGTAACAAAGAGAAAGAGACTGGCACCACACAAATGCCAGCCAATGACCATCTTCAGCCAGCGAACATCCAACTCGGTATATAGGAACAGGTGGATGGAAAAGTGTTCCAAATATCTATAACCCTTTATGTGTAGAAGATTTTATAAACATCTATAAGGTCACCCCATAATCTCCAACGCTTTTTTCACTGGAGTGATAGAGATTGAGGAGTGACCTTAAAGAGGTTTATAAAATCATGAGGAGCATTGATAAGGTGAATGGCGGGTGTCTTTTCCTTCAGGTGGGGGATTTCAAGACTGGTGGGGGTGGGGTGGGAGGTGTTAAGGTGAGAGGAGAAAGATTTTAAAAAGATTTAAGGGCAATTTCGGGCAGGAGCCCTTCATCGGGAAAGGCTTAATGGCCTACTGCTGTTCCTATTTTCTGCATCCCCATAGGTTTAAATTTTAGATAAGAAGTATCAATTTACACTATCTTGAATTGTTGATTTTACTTTAACTTCTCCATTCTCCTACTGCTGTCCTCTGGTAATGGGGATAAAGAAACTGCTGGAGAGCCTGAGGAAAATTGATAGAAAGAACAGCACAGATTGGTTCAATATTGTTCTGATACAAGTTCATCAACCTCAAAGTTTTAACTCTGTTTCTTTCCACAAATGTTGTCCAACCTGTTGAGTTATTTTTAAACCCTTCTATTTCAAAAGAAACCTGAGCTTAATTCCCCTTTCCTGTTTCTGCAGTATGCTTCCAATATTGCTTCCATGTCCATAAATGTAAAAGTCGCCACAGTCCTACGAGATCATTGGGCTGCTTTCTCAGAGAAAGACAACTCACAAAAGAATATAGGTCAACGACTGTAAAATTATTTTGAGAAGATTTGTAGCTCAGGTTGAGGTTCTGCGTATAAGTTTGCTCACTGAACTGGAAGGTTCGTTTTCAGGTGTTTTATCACCATACTAGGTAACATCATTAGTGAGCCTCCAGTAGAGCACTGGTGTTATTGACCCAGTTTATTTATGTATTTAGGTTTCCTTGGGTTGGTGATGTTATTTCCTGTCCTTTTTCTCAGAGGGTGGTAAATGAGTCCAAGTTGGTGTGTTTACTGATATTTGGACCCCATTTACCACCCTCCGAGAAAAAAACAGGAAATGACATCACAACAGGAAATGACATCACCACACAAAATTCCATCACCAACCCAAGGAAACCTAAACACATAAGGAGAAAGTGGGTCACGAACACCAGTGCTTCACTGGAGGCTCACTGATGATGTTACCTAGTATGGTGATGAAACATCTGAAAACCTAGTATGGTGATGAAACATCTGAAAATGAACCTTCCAGCTCAGCAAGCAAACTTACATCCAGGTAGGAAATTGAGGTTAGAATAGGTAGTTGTTTTTAAGTGGGACTGATACAATATGCTGAATGGCCTCTTTGCCGCTGTGGATCTTTGTGACTGCTGGTGGTTTAGCCTGGGGGTAACCATGGCTCAGTTCCCAAATTGGCTGAGGTTACCCCGAAGGCTGTTACAGCAAGGATATTATAAAACTGGAGAGAGTTCATACAATATTTACCAGGATGTTCTGGAAATGGAGAATTTAAGTTATAAAAATAGTCTGGATAGGCTGGGATTATTTTCACTGGAACATAGGAGTTGAGGGATGACCTTATTGAGGCTTTTAAAATCATGAGGGGCATGGATAAGGTGAACAGCAGGTGTCTTTTCCCTCGAAGCTTGGGGGACATATTTTTAAGGTGAGAGGAGAAAGGAGACTGAGGACCTTTTTTTTACACAGTGAGTGGCTCAGATGTGGAATGAACTGTGAGAGGAAGTGGTGGATATAGGTACAGTTACAACATTTAAAAGACATTTGGACAGGTGTGTGAACAGGAATGGTTTGTCCCCCAACCAGACCACCCTGGGTGTGCCCCGGATGTAGGTCAGTGACTCCCATTGTCTGTACTGGTTTGGGATAGTGACTCACCCGGATGTGACCAGTGCCGACATCGAATCTACTGGGCTGTGCCCAGAGTGGTCATCAGGTCCATGACTGCCCGCTTGCATGTCACTGTGCCTGCAGGCTATTGTGGCACAGTGTGGGTCTGAGAGTAAAGGCAGGCGGGTGTGACTAGTTTGAGAACATAGTAAGCATGGACTATTTGGACCAAAGTGTCTGCTTCTGTGCAGCATGACTCTATGACTCTCCTTCTCAACTTCTCACCTTGCCTAAGGCATGGTGACCCCCACAGGTTAAACCACCATCATTGAATCCACACTATAGGTGCAAAATACTGCAGATGCTGGAATCTGTACTGAAAACAATAAATGCTGGTGATCACAGCGGTGGCATCCATGCAGAGACAGCAAGCTGAAGTTTCGAGTCTCGATGGCTCTTCATCAGAGCTGAAGCGTGGAGGGGACAGCACTTATGCGATATTCCAGGGGAGGGGGTGGGTGTAGGGTGCTGACTCACACTGTTGGCATTACGCAGCAGTGCAAACGAGGCGTCCGGCCAACTGAACTAACCAACATCCCCGCCCCAAAGTTCGATACACGTTCCACCCGGAAATGCAAATGTCCTCCCCCATCTTCTTGTTACTGCACGGAATGACTTGAGCAAGCATGGAACTGCAAATCATGATCAAAAGAACTAAATGGATCAGTTGATGAAGGAGAATCAAGGCAAGTATTTGTTCCCTCTAATACAGCTGGAAGGCGATTGAGACTGAGCCCCTCTTCAAGTGACAGTTATTGTAACAATTACTTATGATTGACAGGGAAACCGACCAATGAGGAGCGGGGGTGCTGTAGCTCTGGTCCTATTGGGGAGTCGTGACCAATCAGGGTGTGAGTAGGGTCTGGCTGGCCGGCAACTACTGGATGGTGCAGGGGTTCCGGGCAGTTTCGGCTCTTACCCTGAGACACAGAGGGAACACACACACACACACAGCTCCCGGTAAAGGAATTGCTGTAGCGCAGCTACTGCCCGCGGGCCCCACTCTCACCCGCGCCTCCTGCCCCAGCTTTGTGGGACCGCTGCCGTTGTTCGGGGGCGGCCGGACAGGGCGGAAACTCTCCTGCCCCCAGTCCTTGTGTCTGGGGCACCCTTTCACCGCGATGGTGCTCAGTGTGGGTCACTGAACTCTCATCCCGACGCCTCGGATTACGTCCAGTATTGGTCAGTGATTTCCCTCCTCCCCTGGATTGTGCCCACGGTTGGTCAGTGATCCTTACTCCCCCGGATTGTGCCCACGGTGGGTCAGTGACCCCCCCACTCTTCCCCTGGATTGTACTCAGGGTGGGTCAGCTAACTTTGTCCCCTCATCCCGGATTATGCCCACAGTGGGTCAGTGATCCTTACTCCCCTGGATTGTGCCCACGGTGGGTCAGTGACCCCACACCATACCCCTGGATTGTACTCAGGGTAGGTCAGTTAACCTTGCCCCCTCACCCTGGAATGTGCCCACAGTGGGTCAGTGATCCCCACTCCCCTGGATTGTGCTCACAGTGGGTCAGTGATCCCAACTTCCCTGGAATGTGCCCACAGTGGGTCGTGAACCTTGCCCTCTCACCCTGGATTGTGCCCACAGTGGGTCAGTAATCCCCACTCCCCTGGATTGTGCCCACAGTGGGTCAGTGAGCCTTGCCCACTCCCCTGTATTGTGCCCACGGTGGGTCAGTGAACCTTAGCCCACCCTTCTGGATTGTGCCTATGGTGCATCAGTGAACTTTGCCCCCCCTTCCCAGATTGTGCCTACAGTGGGTCAGTGAAACTTCCCCCTCCCTCAGATTGTGCCCACAGTGGGTCAGTGAACCTTTCCCCTTCCCCCAGATTGTGGCCGCTTTGAGTCAGAAATTCATTTAGAATGTGCTTTGTATGTGGCAATGAACCTCACCCCCACCCTGGTTTGTGCCCACTGTGGGTCAGCAATGGTTTTGCCCCTCTCAGCAATGATTTTGCCAGTGTGGGTCAGTTAACCCCGAGAATTTGCCCAACAGTGGGGGCCAATGAGTTCCATCCCACACACCCCTACCCTACGATGCCCAGTGTGGGTCAGTTCCCCCAACCAGAGTACTCTGGGTGTGCCCTTTGTGGGTCCGTTAGTCCCCTGGATGGCACCCAGTGTGGGTCAGTGACTCTCATTGTCTGTGCTGGTGCAGGTCAGTCACTCACTCGGATGTGACCAGTGCCGTCATTGAGTCTACTGGGCTGTGCCCAGAGTGGTCATCAGGTCATTGACTGCTTGCATGTCACTGTGTCTGCAGGTTATTGTGGCACAGTGTGGGTCAGAGAGTGTGCCCAGTGCTGGCAAAACTTCAGAAGTTCTACTGGAGCTTCTCAACTTCAGTTTTGGGGTACAATGTACACTGAATTTCACCTGACAAGCCCAATTCTTAGCATGGTCTTGTTGGATGTTACATAGTTTGCAGCAGCTTCTCCACTCTGTTATCTTCTTGGCTGTTGGAACTGGCCTGCCTAATTTTTAAAAAATCTAATTCATGCTTGAGATGTGAGCACCAATGGTAAGACCATTATACAATGCCCATCACTGAGTGGCTTTCTAGGCCTCCTCAGAGGGTGGTTAAGGGTCAGCCATATTGCTGTGGGAATGGAGTCATGCACAGACCAGGTAAGGATGAGGTCGTTTCCTTCCCTAAAGGGCATTAGTGAACCAGCTGGGGGTTTTACACGATCACCATTACTGAGATGAGCTGTTTATTCCATATTAATGAATTAAATTCAGACTTCTCCAGCTTGCTGTGGTGAAATTTGTTTCCAGAGGCTGAACCTTTGGCTTACAAAAGTATTGGTATAACCACGATGCCACCATTCTTGATATTCAGCGATAAGAATGATTTTGTCACCGCTATCTAAAGGGGCAAACCTGGTAAGGAGACAGAGCCCAAACATGTAGTGTAATGGAAAGTATATCAAATTTATAATTCCAGTTGATAGCATTCTGATTCCTGTTTCGCCAATGTTTCAATCTGGCATCATGTGCCAGTGTAAAGAGTACAATGCCCACTTCATGGGCTACACCTGTGAAGGTCAAGACGATTTCCAATCAGTGCCTCTGCTCATTGTGTGGCTGAAGGTCATCTTTAAACCTTAACCACAAAATTTAAAGAGCGGTCCCCTTAAATCCCAGAACAGGAGTCACACTCCACAGAATTGTTGCAGCTCAGAAGAAGGCCATTTATCCCATTGATCCAGCACCAGTTCCGTTAACTAGTGCCAATTTCCTGCCTTTTCTGGAAATCCCTTCACACCATTTTGACCTAAATATTCATCCAGAGCCCTCTTGAATGTCTCGATTGAACCTGCCCCCGCCACATTTCCAGGTAGTGCACTCCAGACCCTAAATACTCGCTGAGTGAAAAGTGTTATCCTTTCTTCATTTTAAATCTATGCTTCATTTTAACATCATTTTAAATCTATGCCCTCTCGTTCTTTTTTCTTTTCCAAGTGAGAACAGCTCCAAATATGCCAAAATGTTTAACCAATTCTATTGTCGGCCTGTCAAGTCAGTGAAGTCACTTAAAAGCTAATTGTACGCCTCTTGGTCTCCACCCCAAATCTCTAACGGTGTAGAGAGGGACGCCAGCATAGAAATGACAGATTTTACTTTGCATCATTTGCCTGATTTTACTCAGGATTCATTTAACTATATTTTTTTCAGTAACCAGTCATTATGTAATTTACTTAGTTTGAGTAAATAGATTGTGTTTGCACAGAACATGCTGTTCTGGTAGAGATGATATACTGAGATATGAAAGGCATGTGAAATGTTGATTGTGACTTTGTATGTCTTTTATTTGTTTGTGGGATGTGGGTGTCGCTGGCTGGGCCAGCATTTATAACCA
This sequence comes from Chiloscyllium plagiosum, assembly GCF_004010195.1. Lineage (NCBI taxonomy): Eukaryota > Metazoa > Chordata > Chondrichthyes > Orectolobiformes > Hemiscylliidae > Chiloscyllium > Chiloscyllium plagiosum. Next base: position 10,107,150 of record NC_057749.1, read on the forward strand.
ATCGCTGGAGAAGGTGGGGGTGAGCCACCCTCTTGAACCATAGCAGTCCTTGGCCTGTGTTGTTGATTGGATGGGAATTCCGGGGTTTTGAACCAAATCACTGCACATGTTGCTTTCGGCTGTTTTGAGTTACTGATAACCCAAGGGAACCTCAGTGTGCCTGTAATTCCAGAATCTTTGGCAGAAGGCTAAATCGTGAGGAAATCAGTTGGGAAAGGCATGAAGGATGGTGGTAGAAGTGAAATTTTGTGGGACAAAGGGTGGCAAATGCTGTTCCTGATTGAATATTTCAGAACTGAGTTTGGCAACTTTGTGATGTTAATGTGGATGGAAGGTAGCTGAATGGTATTGAGATAATAATACATTGAATGGTGGAACAAGCATGGGACATCAATAAACCTGCTGTTATGATTTCTGAAGTCGCAAAGAGAAGGAGTTAATGAGGCTCACATCTGCAGGGATACAGTTAAGTAAAACCCTTGGGAATGGAAAGGATAACAAATTGGATGAGTGTAGAAAATATTTAGGAGAAACTAGGGACTGCAGAGATCAGAGTTGAGAGTGTGGTGCTGGAAAAGCACATCAGGTCAGGCAGCATCGGAGGAGCAGGAGAATCGACGTTTTGGGCATTGGCCCTTCATTAGGAATGATGAATGCCCTTCCTGATGAAGGGCTCTTGCCTGAAACGTCAATTCCCCTGCTCCTTGGGTGCTGCCTGACTTGCTGTGCTTTTCCAGCACCACACTCTCAACTGTAGAAAATATTTGTTATGTGTCAAAGGAGATACGTTAGAGAAGGCAGAATTGTTGAGGTATGTGAGTGAACAGAAGAGCGAGGAAGAATATTTCATGCAGACCAGTGTGAAGTACATCACAGATAGAAATTAGATGACATATAAATATTATGCACATTGTTGAAAAAGTTAAGAAGGGAGATGGAAGCCTTGGTGCAGCTGACATGAAACATCATTCAACAAAGTCCCTAGGAAGATAAGCTAAAAAAACCCAAATAGCCAAATTCGAATTAGAGGATAATCAAATTTTATGACATTACATTCAGCTTGTGCCTTAACCTCTGCTCCCAATTCTGCTTTCCCCAGCCGCAGCAGCTGTTTGGACAATTAGAGCCGTGGAGAGAAGAGGCTGCTCCCTCAGGCTGTGGTAAATAATTCTGAGTTGTAAGTACACATATTGTTTCTCACTTTCCTCTCTTCGTGTGAATGGGAGCTGCCTGCCTGACACCTTAACTATGGAAAATACACCTTCCCACTCCCCTTCTGAAATGACCATCCTCGGCCTCCTCCGTTGCCACAACAAACCAAGCCACAGGGTGGAGGAACGACACCCCATCTTCCGCCTGGGCAACCTACAGCCTGGAGAACTCAACACTGAATTCTCCAATTTCAAATAACCTCCCTTCACTTCCCCAGCTCCCCTCCCTTCCATTCCTCCCTGTCACCCACCCACCAGATTCATTCTTCCCATTGACTCACCAGGTCATACCCTCTACCTGGCTTCACCTATCCCCACTTCAACATCCTGCCCCGCCACTCCCTTTATCTGCAGCTCCCTCTTCACTCACCGCTAGTTCTGAAGAAGGTTTACACCCAAAACGTCAACTTCTCCATCTCCACATGTTACCTGGCTTGCTGTGTTCCTCCAGCCTCCTGCCTGATACAGCATGAGAGGACTGGGGCTTAGAGATTGCTCAATTATTTGAACTTTTGCGAGGGGCCTCACCTTTGAGTGAATATGTATGGTAGGGCAGTCTGATTGTGTTAACCTTTCTGGCCTTTTTTACATTTCTTATTCTATGTCAGATTTTCCCAGGTGACAGCTTTTGATCAATGCCTTGCACAACTTGGCTCCCTTAACCAGACAATGCAAATATATTTAAAGCCGCTTCTTACTTAACCAAACCACCTGCACACACTCACAGGGAATGACGATCACAGCCCACAGCTCTCCCCAAATAAAGGAAGTAGTTTGCGTTTATATAATGCCTGTCGGGATATAGCCAAGCATTTTGTAGTTGAACCGAAGGGAAACCCAGTCAGTTCATGCATAGGAAGATCACGCAAGTTGCAATGATGTAAGTCTGCAGTGAATGTGATTTTGGTGAGCTGAGCGAGGGATGTATGTTCAAACAGACATGAGCAGAACCTCTCTGAACAGTGATTTATTGTCTCATTTGTACCTCAAACCATGGCAGCCTTGCTCCCGGACGGCAATGACAGCTTGCACTAGCTGGCTAAGTCCATGTCTCTGCCAGTGACACATCTGCACCAGGTTTTGGTGAAATAAGACTTTTTTAGGAGTGTCATTCTCACCCAGTTTGCTGCCTGATCCCCTCCTTGAGGGTGTCCCCATTTTCAAGAGGTGATTCTGCTCACAGGTCCCTCAGAAATGCCAAGGTGTACTAGCTCTTCTTTCCTTCTTCACAGCAGCTAGCTGCCACGTTCTGACACTTCAAAGGCCCAGGCAGCTACTGACAACGGTAAGTGCATAAAGTGGGTGTGATGTTATGGCAATGGGAGGGTAGGGAAGCAGATAAATGGTGAACTGTTGAGAGACATCTGGGAGGGTCTCTGTCACGGTCATGGATCATGTGGTCAGGTCAGATCAGGCCATGGCATTGGAGATGGAGGTTCACAGAAGACACCGAAGGAATTGCCTGGGTTATATTTTCTGCTCAGCAATTCCTCTACACCTGATTCCCTCCGGGAATCTCTGTTTAAGTCAGAGAATTCAGAGGGTTCTGATGAAATTGAGGAAATAGTTACTCAGGAAAAATTAAACTATTAAATCACAGCCTAACTCCTGAGTAACTATTCACTTGAAGCCGCACTTACCTCACAAATGCCCCCCACTACAGAGTGGCATCCAGTGTTTCTTAATGAAACCATTATTGCTGCCCTGTGCCTCATTAATCAGAATGTTTTCACGTTTTTGCTGATGTGTCCCACACTTTTGGGTACAGTGTCCAAATGTCCTAGCAGGAATGGGATGATAATTTATGTACAAGTAGATACAGACATTAGACCTTAAGAAACAGATGTAGAATTTGGCCCTTCAGCTCATCAAGTCTACCCCACCATTCGCACATGATTGATATATGGTAGCCTCAGCTGGTGCTGGAATTGAACCCACACTGTTGGTATCACTCTACATCACAAACCAATCCATCCAGCCAATTGAGCTAACTAACCCCCTATCGTGGCTAGTTCACTCAGTCTGAAGTAGAGTTTTCATTTATACCAGTGAATGTTGCAGTTAATAAGGAAATGTTTAACTTTGTGTCTGCAGCCAAAACTAAGACAGTTTGGTTAAAGTAAGCACAATGAGCAACATAATGGTGAAGACCTCACTATTACTTATTGCTGGATGAGACACACTTGTAGAAAATAGCTAACAGGCAGCTACACTGGAGCGTGAAGGAGTATATCTGAAAGAAAATCATAGCTCTCTTTGCATTTAGTATGTCTCGATCTCTCAGGTCCAAACTATTTCTGTACAACTCAAACTTAAATATAGCTGAAGTGGCAAAGTGTTTTTTCAAAAATATACTTTATTTGTAAAAGTACATTGACAGTTTAAATTTGACATCACATGCAAGTAACACAGATGAGTTTTTATCACATCAATATTCTTATAATTTCAAGTTTGCAATATGTATTTGTATTTCTGTAGAATCCCTATGGCCATACTGACCCCCTGAGAGCATTCCACCCAGACCCACCTCTTTATCCTATCCCAGTAACCCTGCATTTCCAATGGCCAATCCACCTAACCTGCACACCTTTGGACTGTGGGAGGAAACTGGAGCACCTGGAGAAAACCCACACAGACACAGGGAGAATGTGCAAACTTGAACAATCGTATGAAGCTGGAATCAAACCTGGGTTCCTGGTGCTATGAGGTAGCAGTGCTGACCACTGAGCCACTGTGACATTTCATGTCAAATGGTCTCAGATTTCTCAAGGGACGTTATACAGATTCCAGCTTGTCCAGTGGTGGGAGGCCTTAGAAAGTATCGAAGTTGCTAAAGTTTATTTTACCTAAAATATGCTTTATTCATGAAGTTTGTAAAGCTTCAGTTTAAATTTGTCATTTCATGAGGTACTTTCCAATACAACAGATTCCTCACTACACCCGGTCTTACCATTTTATTTACAGTGTTTATTTCATGTCAGCCATACAGCCCCAGGGGTTTTGTATAGTTTCTAGAATTTCCACCTTTTCTTGTGGAGGTAGAGCTTTACAGAGTAGCTTTGCCTCAGAGGATTTGTGGCATCTGCTCCAAGGCTTAGGGTATTCCTCAGCACACAGCCCTGGACCTTGACTATCGAGTGGAATCCACTATCGCAAAGTACGGTGGTAACTGGGACAGTGAGTAAATTTGAGGAGGAATTAGACAGATTTTTAATTGGTAATGGGTTGAAGGGTTATGGGGAGAAGGCAGGAAAGTGTGGGTGAGGAGCATATCAGCCATGATCGCATGGCGGAGCAGACTCAATGGGCTGAATGGCCTAATTCTACTCCTATATCGTATGATTGCCTTTGACACTGGAAGACCAATGAGCTTGAGCTGCCCAAAGAGCTTCTTTATCTGTGTTAAATTTGGGTGGGAGTGGGGGGATGTGCGTGCAGTGGTGTTGGGTGCAGGTGGGAGGGGTGTTGGGGGGTTAGGTGGGGGATGTGGGTGGCAGGCACAGGGCCCGGGATTATGGAACAGCTTGAGATGAGCCTCAAAAGCACACAGTATGTCTTTCCAGCACAGCTTCACATTGCAGAAGGAGGTGAGGAGGGGGTGTAGTTGGATTTGGTCTTTACCACATAGCAACCTGAGGGCAGTGTGCAGAGAGACTGGGAGCACAGGAAACGCCCTGTGCCTCCTCAACCAAGAATGTCTCTGTGCTTGTTTGGAAATTCTGGTGAGCGTTCATTCTACCAAATTTATGGGTCTGTTCAGGGAACCATCTGACAGAATCCAGCATCTTCCTTTCCTGCATGGCCTCATGTCATTGACCAGAATATTGACTTGCGTTGCAGTTCGACAGTCCTTTCTATTCTTTTATTGAAGGTGAGTATTGGTGGCCACTCTAACATGTGTTACTATTTCCTCAGTGCCCTTGAATTAAGCAGCATCATTGCCCATTTCAAAGGGCAGTTAAGAGTCAACCACATCGCTGTCTGGAATCATGTGTAGGCCAAACTTTCTTCTCTCAAGTATATACGAAACAGATGGGTTTTTAAAACAATAATATTAGTTTTGTTTATTGTGAATTAAATCTAAATTCTACTAGCTGCCGTGATGGAATTTGAATCCAGGTCCCCAGATGATTAGACTGAGTCTCAGGGTTCCTGGGTCACATTGCCCCTACCCCAGCATTTCCCCATTGACAGCTATTGAATAATATTGTTTGTCAGTGGGATAAGAAGCAAAAACAAAGCACAGCAAGATGAGGAGGAGCCACAGTATTGCCTGCAGCGAGTTCTAGATAATGTAACTGCTTCAGGATGGTGTAATGCATGACTAAGACAGAACCACTTATTCAGAATGGTGCTGAGCTGCACCATTCACCTGAGGGAGTCCATTAGCCTTTGACGGCCAGTTTGCAATGCAGAGTGATACCAATAGCACGGGTTCAATTCCTCCACCAGCTGAAGGACCCTCCTTCTCAACCGCTCCCCTCGCCTGAGGCATGGTGACCCTCAGGTTAAACCACCAGTGGATTATTTTGTCTACAACAGAGTAATAATTAAAGCAAGTTTTAAGTTGCAGGTTTTTTTTGTTTGTGGGGATAAGAGAGAGAGAAAAAAACAAATCTGAAACTGAGATCATTAGACATTGGAAATATATACAATTTGGGCTTCAGCTCAGGACCTTGATCAGTAGTTTGTAACTTAGAGATGAATTTCATGAAATAATGTTATTAACATGCACATGAATTGTTATCTTATCAAAACTTCGAATTGTTCCGTTTTTGTTAAGCAAGTTAAAAATACATGCAATTCACATTTCAGTTCAAGGTCAGTGAATCAAGGACTTTTGGACCTATTTAGAGCTGTTTATCAACTCCAAACATAAGTGAAAGCTACACAGTTTTAACCTGAGAGATTGGAAGATGGAACAGCACGGGAATCTATCAGTAGTGCTCTATGCAAAAAATGACCTGAGACTGGTAAACTAACTTTATCTCTTCAAAGTTTGTGAGAAGATTTGTAGCTCGGGTACTTGCTGTGGTTCTGTTCGCCAAGCTGGAAGTTTTTGTTGCAAACGTTTCGTCCCTTGTCTAGGTGACATCCTCAGTGCTTGGGAGCCTCCTGTGAAGCGCTTCTGTGGCGTTTCCTCCGGCATTTATAGTGGCCTGTCCCTGCCGCTTCCGGTTGTCAGTTTCAGCTGTCCGCTGTAGTGGCCGGTATATTGGGTCCAGGTCTATGTGTTTGTTGATGGAGTTTGTGGATGAGTGCCAAGCTTCTAGGAATTCCCTGGCTGTCCTTTGTTTCGCTTGCCCTATAATGGTAGCGTTGTCCCAGTCAAATTCATGTTGCTTCTCGTCTGCGTGTGTGGCTACTAGGGATAGCTGGTCGTGGCGTTTCGTGCATAGTTGATGTTCATGGATGCGGATCGTTAGCTGTCTTCCTGTTTGTCCAATATAGTGTTTTGTGCAGTCCTTGCATGGGATTTTGTACACTACATTAGTTTTGCTCATGCTGGATATCGGGTCCTTCATCCTGGTGAGTTGTTGTCTGAGGATGGCTGTTGGTTTGTGTGCTGTTATAAGTCCTAGTGGTCGAAGTAGTCTGGCTGTCAGTTCTGAAATGCTCCTGATGTATGGTAGTGTGGCTAGTCCTTTGGGTTGCGGCATGTCCTCGTTCCGTTGTCTTTCTCTTAGGCATCTGTTGATGAAATTGCGAGGATATCCGTTTTTTGCGAATACCTTGTATAGGTGTTCCTCTTCATCTTTTTGCATCAAGACACTATTCAAAAGGGCCACAACACACTGCAGCACACCAGAACTGCAAAAAGAGAAAGAGGAACGCCTATACAAGGTATTCGCAAAAAAACGGATATCCTCGCAATTTCATCAACAGATGCCTAAGGGAAAGACAACGGAACGAGGACATGCCACAACCCAAAGGACTAGCCACACTACCATACATCAAGAACATCTCTGAAATGACAGCCAGACTACTGCGACCACTAGGACCCCCAACAGCACACAAACCAACAGCCACCCTCAGACAACAACTCACCAGAACGAAGGACAC
>NC_057749.1:10114640-10140171 GCF_004010195.1 Chiloscyllium plagiosum
GACCTAGAAACTATTCTCGATTGTCAGGAAAACCCATCTGGTCCACTAATGATCTTTAGGCCTAGAAGCATGGCACTCATCCACAAACTCCATCAACAAACACATAGACCTGGACCCAATATACCGGCCACTACAGCGGACAGCTGAAACTGACAACCGGAAGCGGCAGGGACAGGCCACTATAAATGCCGGAGGAAACGCCACAGAAGCGCTTCACAGGAGGCTCCCAAGCACTGAGGATGTCACCTAGACAGGGGACAAAACGTTTGCAACAAAAACTTCCAGCTCGGCGAACAGAACCACAGTAACTTTATCTCTTCTTGATTCATTTTGGAATGACAGTGCAGAAAGTAAAAAGATCCGGTTAGCTGTGGAGTTCAAAACAAAATATATTTTAGTGAAGGATTTTCTTTTAACATTTTAATTGTTATTCAGCTGTATTAAAGACAGCTATCAAGCAACTGGAAATAAACAAAGAAAAAACGGAAATCGCTGGAGAAACTCAGCAAGTCTGGCTGCATCTCTGACGGGTAAACGGAGTTAACATTTTGAGTCTAATAACCCTTCTTCAGAACTGAAAACAGCTGGCATCGAAGTTCTGAAGAAGGATCGCCAGAACCGAAATGTTAACTCTGACGCTGCTGAGTTGTTCCAGCAACTTCTGCTTACATTTGTTTCAGACCTCCAACATGCACAGTTCTTTATTTATATGAAGCAGCTAACTTGTGCATCTTGGAAGAATTGTGAAATCCTTTTAAACGTTGGCCTTGCTTTTATTCTGTTGCAGTCCCTAGAAGTCTGACAAATTTATCTCTGATTTCCATCCTAATATGTTAAACAATAATGGCTACGAAGAAAATTTGTTTTGACTGGATGAATATTAAAGGTTTGGGAATTGACAGGGGTGATTATATAGAGCAGTGCAATAGTATTGTAGCTATGGTGGAAGAATAGAAATCTTGAGGCATGAGTTTAAATTCTGCTGCATCATTTGGGATATTTTTAAAATTTAAATTAATCACCCTGGAATAAAACAAAAACCAACAGCAGTAATGATGTCTATGAAAGTGTCAGCATCATCCAGTTTGCTAATTCCCTTCAGGCAAGGCAATTCATAGAAATGTCCCCGTCTAGCTGTCATCAGAATTGCCCATGAACTAAAAATTTGGATGAGCCCCGTTTGTATCCTGTTCTGGTTTTTGAGTGTTTCAGATTAAAAATAATCAACGACACAGCTTTCTACTTTAGACAAGACTAAAGGATAATGTGTATGCAATGCTTGATGAAAGTCAATCAATTAAAAGTGACAATGTTATTAGTTAAAACTACAGACATCAAAAGTAGGCAGGATAAGAGATACTTGTAAAGAAGAAAGTAAGACCAAACTAGCGAGTTTTGAGAAGATTTGTAGCTCAGGTTGAGGTTCTGGATGTAAGTTTGTTCGCTGAGCTGGAAGATTCATTTTCAGACATTTCGTCACCATATGAGGTAACATCATCAGTGAGCCTCTGGTGAAGCGCTGGTGTTATGACCTACTTTCTATTTATCTGTTTAGGTTTAATTAGATTGGTGATGTCATTTCCTATTCTTTTTGGGTCCAAGTCGATGCGTTTGTTGATAGAGTTCTAGTTGGAATGCCAAACTGACTGATAGTTGCAGGTTTATTAATTCTTAAGGTTACTCTATCCAAAGTGGCAGGTTTTGAAACTTACATCAGCTACAGGGAGAGGCTGAGTAGGCTGGAGCTACTTTTCTTGGAGTGTTGGAGGCTGAAGGGTGACCTTATTAGAAGTTTGTAAAATCGTGTGGGGCATGAACACGGTGAATAGTCAATGTCTTTTCCCCAGGATAGGGGTCTCCAAAGCTAGAGGGCAAAGGTTAATGTGAGCAGGGTAAGTTTTAAAAGGGACTTAAGGGGCAACTTTTTCACATAAAGGGCGGTGCATGTATGGAATGAGCTGCCAGAGGAAGTGGTGGAGGCAGGTACAAATACAACGTTTAAAAGGCATCTAGATGGATACATGATCAGGAAGTGTTTAGAGGGGTATGGGTCAAATGCTGGCAAATAGGACTAGATTAATTTAGGATATCTGGTTGGCATGAATGAGTTGAACTGAAGGGTCTGTTTCATGCTGTACATTCCTATGACTCTATGATGCAACAATTGCAATGCTTCTGTAGTCAAATAGTTGGTGTTTGCCTCTATGGATGGATTCAGCTGGATTTTGGAGACAGCGAGAAGATTTCTTGTTCTTCACTAATTCTCTGGTTGAGGAGTTTGGAAATTGCCATTGCTCTTTTGGCAGAACAGTTGATTCCTAAAACATTTGTCCTTATGCTCCCATGGACCAGTAACCCAGCTTTTCCTAGGAGCCAAAAGAAAAATGCTGCAGATGCTGGTAACCTGAAATAAAAAAAAAACAAAGAGCTGGAAAATTTCAGCAGGTCTGTTAGCTTTTGCGAGTTCTCCAGAAGAGTTTCAAAACGGTAACTGTGTTTTTCTCTCTCTTGGATGCTGCCATACCTGTTGGGTTTCTCCAGGAATTTGTGTTTTTGTTGTTTCTTCCCAGGCCTCTCTCCAAATTGGGGTTTGCATCCTGTCTTTATCATCGGAGGCCATAAGAACATCAGAACAAGTAGCAGGACCATTCAATATGATCATGATTGATCTTTTCATGGCCTCAGCTCCACTTACCCGCCTGCTCACCATAACCCTTAATTCCTTTACTGTCCAAAAAAATTCTCTACCTTAGCTTTAAAAACATTTACTGAGGAAGCCTCAACTACTTCATGGGCAGAGAATTCCCTTAGATTCACAAGTCACATGAAGAGGCTTATTTGAAATCACAAGCTCTCAGTGCACTGCCCCTTCATCAGTTCATTAAGTTTTGAACTTGTCCAATAGTTGTCAGCTGTGAGTTCTAACTTGAAAGGATGTTTAAAATTTAACGTAAGGGTTTTTCTTGTTAAGGTACAGGCAGAAAGTTTCTTTTAATATACCTTTATCCACAGAATTCCACAGATGTGGCCTTGCAAGTAGATTGGGTGGTTAAGATGGCGTATGGCATGCTTGCCTTTATTGGCCGGGGAATTAAGTACAAGAATCAGAGTTCATGTTGCAGTTTTATAAGACTTTGGTTAGGCGACACTTAGAGTATTGCGTTCAATTCTGGCCACCACATTACAGGAAGGATGTGAAGGCTTTGGAGAGGGTGCAGAAGAGATTTCCCAGGATGCTGCCTGGATTAGAGGGTATGACCTATAAGGAGAGGTTGGAAAAACTCAGGTTCGTTCCTCTGGAGCGGTGGAGGCTGAGTGGAAATTTGATAGAAGTCTATAAAATTATGAGATGCATAGAAAGGGTTGATGGTCAGAATCTTTTTCCCAGATTTGAAATGTCTGAATCTAGGGGACATGCATTTAAAGCGAGGGGGGAAGGTTCAAAGCAGATGTGAGGGGCAGGTTTTATGTACAGAGAGTGGTACGAGTCTGGAATGCGCTGCTAGTGATGGTGGTGGTGGCAGATACGGATAGGGGCATTTAAGGGGCTTTGAGATAACCACATGAATATGCAAAGAATGGAGGGACATGGACCAAGGGCAGGCAGAAGAAGTTAGTTTAATTTGGCGTCATGTTCAGCACAACATTGTGGGCGGAAGGACCTGTTCTTGTGCTCTAAGTTCAATGGCAGTGGCTAACATGTGATTACAGACCCATTGCATTTTGTGTTTGATTTTTAACTGCAACTTTAACTGCAAAGCACTCGATTTTCTCAGAAAATGTGACAGTGAATCCCAACAGTTCAAGAATGTGATTGCCCAACACCTACTGCCGTAACTGCTGACCAAGCCGGCAATTCCCAAGCTCAGTGAAAGAATAAATGTTTAAAAAAATCAGGAATAGGTGTTCTTTTGGGTTGAGATGTTTGTGACAAGAGATAAAGTCTGACTGAAAACTGGTTGGGAGGGAGTCTGTGCTGAGCATAAACAGGGGGAATCTGAGAGTTTTGACCGCAAGACTTTTGGCAGCACAAACGTTTGTTATGTTTGACAAGCTTGTTCAATGATTACAATGATGTGCAGCAGAGCATGTTACCACCACACAGTTACACATTAACTTCATAAATTGTTCTCAAGATTCTTATGGTTGTGGACAAGCATGGTACAAAAGAACGAGATTTTTCTCAACTGATTGGTGATTCTCAGAATGTTAATGTTGGTGGTGCTTCCACCTCCTGTGTGAGTGTAGCTTTAATCATCATAGAATCCCTACAGTGTGGGCACAGGCCCTTCGGCCCAATAAGTCCACACCGACCCTCCGATGAGTAACCCACCGAGACACATTCCCCTGAGTAATGCACCTCACCTACTCATCCCTGAACACTATGGTCAATTTTGCATCGCCAGTTGACCTAACCTGCACACCTTTGGACTGTGGGAGGAAACCAGAGCATCTGGAGGAAACCCACACAGACACGGAGAGAATGTGCAAACAGACAGTCACCCGAGGCTGGAATCAAACCGGGGTCCCTGGTCCTGTGAGGCAGCAGTGCTAACCACTGAGCCACCACGCCCACCCCACCCCACCCCCCCCCCACCCCAATTTTCCACCGTTGTTGTCCCTGTTTCTGTCAAGCTAGGCTTGTATGCCAACAGCTCCTGTTTACTTTTATGATCATTTGCCAAAAATGCAAGCAGTCACCAACTAGTTTTCTAATCACATTTGGGCCCAGAAGGAAGAGCCTGGAAGTGTTGTGGAGGTGAGTTCACTTGAGGCATTCAAGAGGGCATTTTTTAAAACAGAAACAAGGAACAGGAGAATGGGGAAAAAGCAGGAGGTTGACACTAAATCATTATGATCATCGGATAGCCGGTGCAGACATGATGGGCCAAACGGCCTCCTTCCACATCACACCACCTCTCTAATTCTGTATGATACACTTTGTTTGCCCCTTGACTATTTGATGGCTACAAACACCACAGTGACAGGGATGGATTGTAGACAAGGGTGTTCATTAGACCTACAATGATTCAGTGCTTGCATCTGAGAACGTAGAACTTCGGACAGTACAGCAAAGGAACAGGCCCTTCTGCCAACAATGTTGTGCTGAATGTGACACCAAATTAGACCAATCCCTTCTGCATTCCCTTGGTCCATATCCCTCCATTCTTTCCAAATGCATGTGGTTATCTAACAGCCCCTATTGTACCTGCCTCCACCACTAACCCTGGCAGCATGTTCCAGACTTCTCCCCCTCTCTGAGTAAAAAGTCTGCCCCTCATTCCATATTTTTCTTAAATGCATGACCCCCAAGTTTTAGACATTACAACTCTGTGCAAAAGATTCTGACCACCAACCCTATCTGTGCATCTCATAATTTTATAGATTTCTATCAAGTCTCCCCTCAGCCTCCGTCACTTCAGAGAAAACTAGCTGATTTTTTCTAGCCTCTCCTTATTCTACATAGGCCTTTGCTCTCTCACATGCTTAGCTAGCTTTAACTTAAATGCATCCAGGTTAGTAAATCATAGAATTGCCAGAGTACAGAAAGAGGCCCATTTACTCTTCACCGACTCTTGTCTCCTCCACCCCCCCACCTCCCCCATCCAGGCCCAAGCCTTACCCTTTCCCTGCATTCCCCCTGGCTAATCCACCGAGGCTACATGTCCCTGAACACTATTCAATTTAGCAGGGCAACTTAGCATGGCCAAACCAATTCCTGCACATCTTTGGACTATGGGAGGAAACCAGAGCACCAGAGGAAACCCACAGAAACACAGGGAGAATGTACAGACATAATGCAAACAGCTACCGATTTGAACCTGGGTTCCTGTTGCTGAAAGGCAGCAGTGCTAACCACTGAGCCACCCTAAAGGAAGATGATAGAGGACATTCCATTCATCTTGCCTTAGATACTATAAGGACAACCTGGAGCATCTCCATAGCAACATTCAGCTATTTCTCAAACAACTTTAAGTTTGACTCCCTCAAACAAAAGCAAAATACTGCGGATGCTGGAAATCCGAAATAAAAGCAGAGGATGCTGGAGAAACTCAGCAAGTCATGCAACATCTATGCAGAGATAAATAGTGTGACCCTTATTGAACTCTGCTGAGTCATAACAGACTTGAAACATTAATCCTGTTTCTTTGTCCACAGATATTGCCAGCTCTGCTGAGTTTCTCCAGCTCTTCCAGCTTTCATTTGAAGAAAAATTCTCTGTATCTTTTACAATATGTTTCTGTTTCCATTATAATAACAGAATGATTTCTGTCACAAGGATTCAAACTTCCTCAAGTAATTTTCTCAATCATTCCTTACAGGAGAATCGCCCCATTCCAGAACCAGGCCCTAAAGGTAATTTATTTTATTCACCCGTACCTCAATAATGCACATTCATTTTCAGGCAGGGTCCTGAAATATAAAATAAGTAAATGTCGGAAATATAGATCCCTGGTTTGCCGTGGGGAATAATTTAAATTCTAAAAGAAGAGCAAACTGAAGCTGAAATGATGCAAGCATTCAGCAGAACGGCACAGTATGTCAGTGGTTAGCACTGCTGCCTCACCGAGCCAGGGAACTGGGTTTGATTCCAGCCTCAGGTGACTGTCTGTGTGTAGTTTGCACATTCTCCTTGTGTCTGCAGAGGGCTTCCTCCAGGGGCTCTGCTTTCCTCCCACAGTCCAAAGATGTGCAGTTTAGGCTGGATTGGCCATGCTAAATTGCTCTGTAGTGTCTAGGTGGGCTAGCCATGGGAAATGCAGGGTTACAGGGGTGAGGTTGGTGGGATGCTCTTCGGATGGTCAGTGTACACTTGGTGGGCTGGATAGCCTGGTCCCACACTGTAGGGATTCAAGGTCAGGAAGCATCTTTGGAGATGAAATGGGTGTTTTAAGTTACTGATTCTGTGCTTGCTTAAAAGCTGCCTATTGCAACTTTTCTCTGGCTGAGCAATGAATTGAATAAGGATTGAGCACCAAACATTAACTTGAATTTATACAGCAACTTTTGAAACACCCAAGGTATTTCATTGCAGCATGTTGACGTTGAGGAGTCTTCAGGGCAGAAGACCCTTTGTTTGCCAAAGAAGCAGGTACAACTGAACCTTGTAAAAGGAGGAGGAAAGGTTTAGGGACTGAATTCTGGAGCTAAGAGTCACAAATGAATATCCGCCAATGTAGGATATGGTTCAGAAGGTCGGTGAGGACTTGGTGCACCAAGTAGCCAGCTTCCACACAGTAGGATTGCTGTGATTCAGTGGGGGTGTGACGGAATTAGGTTGGAATTAGAGAAAAGCAGACATCCTGAGATACTCCTGGAAAAGAGTGAGATGACTCGTAACTAAAATGCAAAAGAGCTATCAATCAGAGGCCTTTTAAAAAACTGACATGAATTTACTGTGCTTGGTTCTCAAAATCCATGTATCTTGTCAAATCCTTTTTGTGAAACAGCCAAAATGTGGCCTTTACTAATGTTAGACTGCATCTCTTTAAAGGTTAAAAGTCACACAACACCAGGTTATAGTCCAATAGGTTTATTTGGAAGTCCTGCTCCTTCATCAGGTGGTTGTGGAGTATAACCACCTGATGAAGGAGCAGGACTCCGAAAGCTAGTGCTTCCAACTAAACCTGTTAGACTATAACGTGGTCTTGTGTGATTTTTAACTTTGTAACCCCAGTCCAGCACTGGCTCCTCCAAATCTTTAAAATTTATAATTTCTTTCAGAGGTGCTACTGAAGATAGATTCCGTCGGGATCTGTGGCTCAGATGTCCATTACTGGCAAAATGGAAGGATTGGAGATTTTGTTGTGAAGAAGCCAATGGTTCTGGGGCATGAGGCTGCAGGGACAATATTCAGAGTGGGGTCTGGAGTGCAACATCTTAAACCAGGTCAGTGCGCAAAACTGAGAAGTGTTTATTTTTCCTCAACAGTTGAATGTACGTGCCTCTGATTCATGGGCACAACTAACCCCACTCACTGAACGGGAGGATGGGACAGAATGAAAGTACGTATCATTTGTTCATTTGCTCAGAGCTCACCTTCACCCAGTGGCCTAAGGGTTATGAGAAGGCAAAGTGCCCACTGGGTTGGCTTACAATGCAAAAGGTGCAGTTCGTTCCATTTTCTCAAACATTACCCAGCGATCCCGGAACTGACACAACATTTTTTTAAAATCCCATTCTAAACAATCATCTCCCTTTCCTCAGAATTTGACCACCTTGAAATGAAGTTCTGAAGGCAATATTCACCCTTGGGGGTCTTTTCATAGTATCCCTACAGTGTGAGAGCTGGCCATTCGGCCCTTCAAGTCCCACCGACCTCCCAAAGTGCATTCCACCCAGACCCAAACCCTTCCTGCCCTATCACCCTGTCTTTTGCATGGCTAACCCACCTTGCCTGCACACCCCTGGACAATTTCCCATGGCTAGTCCACCTGACCACATCTTTGGACTGTGGGTGGAAACTAGAACACCTGGAGGAAACCAATACAGACACAGGGAGTGTGTGCAAACTCCACAGACAGCCACCTGAGTGTGGGGTCGAACCCCTGTCCCAGGTACTGTGCTAACCACTGAGCCACTGTGCTGACCTGTCTTCTTGCAAAATTGACTTGGAGGTCCTGGAATCAATCCACATTTTTTTTAATATCCTTTCTTTCCAACCATGCTCCTTTCTTCAGAATTTGACCCCCTTACTGAAAAGTGGACCTGATGTTAATACTCACCATTGGATGCCATTTTGAAGTGGCTGTTGATTGGGGAGTGCAGGTGGATTGGTCAAGGACAAAACCCATTGCTTCCTAACTGTGTTTCAGCCTTTCATATCCAGTGGCAATGCATTTGCTCCAGTTGGAAGTTTAAAATGAGCTGACCTACCCTCTTTAGCTTGAGAGTACCATGCTCAATGTTAGTTCCCATACCATTACCCTTTTGAGGACCAGCCATCCTAACCAGGGTTTGAATCTGCAACATTGTACTGGGTTTCTGAATCTAATAGAGTGTTTTCAAAGTGAGACCTGTGTTCGACAATGTCTTTTTGATGGTCTGTGATGAATGATCATCACCATAG
Source organism: Chiloscyllium plagiosum (assembly GCF_004010195.1). Lineage (NCBI taxonomy): Eukaryota > Metazoa > Chordata > Chondrichthyes > Orectolobiformes > Hemiscylliidae > Chiloscyllium > Chiloscyllium plagiosum. The sequence goes on from NC_057749.1 coordinate 10,123,711, forward strand.
TATGAACCCTGCCCAGGTCCTTGACTTATGGAAGCCTTTCCATGGTTCTCTCTTTCTGCCAGTCTATTAATTTGCCAGTAAGTTCTGAGAATTTTCAAGTTACCCAACGCAGGAATTCTCTTCCTCTCCTTTTCACTTCATCACCAATGTTCCCAACCCAGCCTCTTCATCTGCGACTAATAATGGTCAGCAAATTGTTTTGTTCACTCCTGCGGTATTTCCCCAGGTGACCACTCCTTGTGATATTTGCCAACTCTACCAGAATGAGGGACTGGGTAAGTATTGTTTGAGATAGTTCACTGCGACCAAACCTTTTTTATCGAGTTTTGAGAAGATTTGTAGCTCAGGTTGAGGTTTTGGATGTAGGTTTGCTCGCTGAGCTGCAAGGTTCATTTCCAGATGTTTCTCACTAGTATCCTCACATATGGATGAGGAAGGACACTACTTTGACTGGGACAACACATCCATCATAGGACAAGGCAAACAGAGACATGCACTGGAACTCTATCAACAAACACATCGAGTTAGACCCCATCTACCACCCCCAAGAAAAGGAACAGGAAGTGACTTCACCAACCCAAAGAAACTCAAACATATATCGAGAAAGCAGGAATTCTCAGCATTGCTTCGCCTGAGGCCCACTGAAGATGTTACCTAGTAGGGCAATGAAACATCTGGAAATGAACCTTGCAGCTCAGTGAGCAAACCTACACCCAAAACCTTTTTTATGTTAGGGCTCATCCCAGTTGTTATTAATAGATAATGGGAATCGATTTAGCTCAGTTGGCTGGATTGTTGGTTTACAGCGCAGTGTAATGCCAACAGTGTGGGTTTAATCCCCATCACCGGTTTGAGATTACCATGAAGGACTCTCCTTCTCAACATCTTCCCTCGCTTGAGATCTGGTGGCCCTCAGGTTAAATCCCCACCAGTTGCTTCTCTGTCATAAGAGAGCAGCCCCTACGGTCTGGTAAGACTATAGTGACACAACCAACCAGTCGATGATACACCACAGTAGAACATCTACCGAAGAGGCACTATTTTTAGCTAACAAGAAGGTTTATTTCATGATAGTAATAAGTACACCTACAGTTGGTTAAACATAATTACTAGAACCATAGGGAACTGGTACAGATGGATATACTCCCTCCAAAAGCTAGTTTTTAAAAATTCATTCATGGGTTGAGGGTGTTGCTGGATAGGCCAGCATTTATTACCCATCCCTAAGTCAAGAGGCAATCACATTGCTGTAGGTCTGGAGTCACATGTAGGCCAGACCAGGTAAGGATGGCAGTTTTCTTCCCGAAAAGATGTTAGTGAACCAGATGGGAGTTTTCTGACAATCGATTGATGGTTATCATTCCAGATGTTTATTGAATCCAAATTCCACCATCTCCCATGGCTGGATTTGAACCCAGCTGCCCAGAGCATTACCTGGGTCCCTGGATTAACAGTCCAGCAATAATATCACGAGGCCGTTGCCTCCCCGAAACTCGAGTAGAAGTCCCCTCTTTGTTTCTATCCACACACGGTAAGACATCAGTAAAAGGGGTGCAGCTAGTGTAACATTAACACTGACCTTCAGAACCAATGCCTAGTACAAAGATTCTCTCTACACATCATTCCATTATATATCACACATTCAGTAAATGCTGAAGAAACTTAGCAGATCTGGCAGCATCTGCAGAGAGAGAAGTAGATCCAGTGTTTCGGGTCAGAACTTCATCATTTTTTATTTTTCTTGTATGGCCAATCCTTCCTGTTCACTTCCAAATTCACATTTCAAATCGTGGTTTGACCTTCTCTCGAAGGTCTGTATCTCTCATCCAGTTAATAAGCAGAAGGCAAACACATATTTCATACCAACGTGGGGCCAGTATAAAGGTGACCTGTCCTAAGATAATAACCAGTGGTTTACTCTTGCATTGATGTACTGAGTGTCGAGGTGTTTGCTCCACTGCAGGTGATAGGGTCGCCATTGAGCCCGGAATCCCCAGAGAAATTGACGAACATTGCCGAACTGGGCGTTACAACCTCTCGCCAACAATCTTCTTCTCTGCTACCCCTCCCGATGATGGGAACCTTTGCCAATACAATACCCACGATGCCAGCTACTGTTACAAGTGAGCATCTGTTTCATGTAATAATATATTTATGAAGATCCTTGGGCAGCTTTGTGTTAAAGAGTGAGAATTGGTTATGTACAGCTTGGGGACTAACCACTCCACAAGAGGAGGGGGGACGGTGAGGAAGCAGGTCTTCTGCAAACTATGACAATTTGAACATTTGACGTCTCTGGAACTATACTTGGTGGAGTTTAGAAGGATGAGGAGGGATCTAGTTGAAACTTACAGTTTACTGAACAGCCTGGACAGAGTGGACATTGGGAAGATGTTTCCACTGACAGGAGAGACGAGGACCCAAGAGCGCATACTTAGAGGAAAGGGAATAGCCCCTAGAACCGAGATAAGGAGAAATCTCTTTAGCCAGAGAATGGTGAATCAGTTGAAGTCATTGCCACAGAAGGCTGTGGAGGTCATTGAGTATATTTAAAACAAAGAGAGTTAAATTCTTGATTGCCAAGAGGGTCAAGGCTATGGGGTGAAAGAGGGATTAGATTAGATTAGATTCCCTAAAGTGTGGAAACGGCCCTTCAGCCCAACCAGTCCACACCGACCCTCTGAAGAGCAACCCATCCAGACCCATCCCCCTCTGACTAATGCATCTAACACTATGGGCAATTTAGCATGGCCAATTCACCTGACCTGCACATCTTTGGACTGTGGGAGGAAACCGGAGCACCCGGAGGAAACCCACGCAGACACGGGGAGAATGTGCAAACTCCACACAGACAGTTGTCCAAGGCTAAGAATGGGCTTGAGAAACTTATCAAACATGATTGAATGGCCGAGCAGATTGATGGGCCGAATGGCCTAATTTCTGCTCCTATGTCTAATTTCTTATGGTATAGAGGTTGGACTGTGTGCTTTATTCTGCACTGCACTCTAGTTATCTAGCCAACTGAACTAATTGCGTCAACTGAGGTTACATTGAAGGTCCCACCTTCTCAACCTCACCCCTTCTCTGAGGCATGGTGACCCTCAGGTTACACTACTACCCGTTGTCGCTCTCACGATTGAGACAGCAGCACTGTGATCCTCTGGGGCGATCGAATCAGCCCCTTTGGCCCATCAAGTCTGTGCTGCCAAAAATAAATAACTAGCTATATTAGTCCCACTGCACCTGAATGTTATAATATTGCATGTGCTCATGCATGTACTTGTAAAAGGTTGTGAGGTTTCCCACCTCAACTATCCTTCCAGGTAGTGACTTCCAGACCCCTGCCACCCTCTTGGTGAAAAAGGTTTTCTTCCAGTCCCCTCTAAACCTCACTTTAAAATTATGCCTCCTTGTTATTGACCCTTCGACTGTGGGGAGCAGATGCTTTATTTTTATCTTGTCCATGCCCCTCGTAATGTTACACATGTTTATCAGCACTTCTCCCAACTTGCTTTGCATTGAAGCAAACAGCTTGTCCAGCCTCTCTTCATAGCTGCAACATGCTGGTGAATCTCCTTGGCACTACTCCAGTGCAGTCATACATTGTCGACTTCATACCTCAGTTCTGATCCCCATGGTGGGTTGAAGCAATATATTATGGGGTAATGGGATAACATTGGGAATTTATAAAAATGGAAATTTTGACTGCGTGGATGGAGAATGTAAAGGCCTTTTTCCTTGGGTATTAATCTGGCCTATGTCCTAAATACCCAGTTAAACACATATGCATAGCAACTCAGGTGGAGGTTAAGTGGTTAGCACTGCCACCTTACTGTGCCAGGAACTTGGGTTCAATTTCCACCCTCAGGCGACTGTGCAGAGTTTTCACCTTCTCCCTGTGTCTGCGTGGGTTTCCTCCATGTGGTCTGGTTTCCTCCCACAGTCCAAAGATATGCAGGCTGGATGTATTAGCCATGGGAAATGCAGGGATAGGGTAGGGAGGGACCAGGGTCTGGGTGGGAGGGTCAGTGTGGACTCGATGGGCCGAATGGCCTGCTTCCACACTGTAGGGATTCAACGTTACTGTGGCCCTCAAAGAAATAAAGTGTTGCAATTCCTGTGAGCTGAAGCGTTCTTGTTTATAAGACAGTGATGTGCCCTAAGCAAACAGTAGGTCTATTTATTACACTTTTTGGATTGGATTTCCACTGCACACCCCTGTCACATGATCAAGAGACAAATATTGTGCTCATGTTACAGAGCTCCAGAACAGTGACCTATCATTAGTTTTGGCAAGTAGGTACTTGAAGTAACAGAATATGCCAGTGTGTATTTGAAACCAGCTTATCAAAAAAATTACGCAATATAATCTTTCAGGTTACTTTGCAAATTTTCCAACCAATTCTTTCAGAAAGGAAATTAAGAACAAAGAATCTCTATGCAAGTTTTCACTCTCACGTGGGTTCATTAGACTAACAACATTTTACCAATTCTGTTCCTAAATTGTCTACACTCCTAGTGACATGCCATGATTTAATCTAAAAGGGTTACCCTATCTTAGAACTCATGTACTGAATACATTTCCTGCTGGAACTTGGATTTGGCAAATTCTCACTGTACTGCCTAAGATTTCTCTTAAAAATGGATTTAATCGCAGAGAGAATCACAGAGTTGTTGCTGTGCAGAAGGAAGCCATTTGGCCCATCGAATCTGCACTGGCCCTCTGAATATGCATTTTGACTTAGTGCCATTTTTTTGTCATCCTGTAAGTTGTTCTATATAAATAATCAGCAGTGCCCTCTTGAATGCTTCAATTCAACTCTGCATTCTAGACAGTGCACTCCAGACCATTGTACCATTGCAGTTCGACCTCCCTATTCTTCGATTCCCACCCCCTTAGAATAAGGGCCAATGTTCCATTAGAGTGTTGCTGGAAAAGCACAGCAGGTCAGACAGCATCCAAGGTGCAGGGAAATCAATGTTTCGGGCAAAAGCTCTTCATCAGGAATGAATGAAGCTCCTAATGAAGGGTTTTTGCCCGAAACCTCAATTTTCCTGCTGCTCAGATGCTGCCTGACCTGCTGAGCTTTTCCAGCACCACTCTAATCTTGACTCTGATCTCCAGCATCTGCAGTCCTCACATTCGCCTGATATTCCATTTGCCTTCCTGAATATCTACTGCCTGTCTGTTCAAGCTATCTGAGTATCTTGCACAAGCGTACCCCCAAGTCCCTCTGTGTTGCAGCTCTGCACAGTTTCTCTCCATTTAAATAATATTCTGTTCTTTTGTTCTCCTTTCCAAAATGAACAACCTTGCATTACACTGCATTTGCCAAATTTTTCCCATGTACTTAATCTATCAATATCTCTCTGTTAATTGCTTGTATCCCTCTCACAGTCAAAAAGTGCGGTGCTGGAAAAACACAGCCGGTCAGGTAGCATCCCAGGAGCAGGAGAGTCGACATTTCGAGCATAGCTCTTCATCAGGTGCTTTTCCAGCACCGCATTTTTTGATTCGGATCTCCAGCATCTGCAGTCCTCACTTTCTCCCTGTATCCCTCTCACAACCTACCTTTCCTCCTATTTTTGTGTTGTCTGCACATTTGGCTATAGTACATTCATTTCCTTCTTTCAAGTCACAAATATCTATTGGAAACAGTTGCAATCGCAGCACAGGTCCCTGTGGAAACCCACTGGTCCCAGAAATGAACCCCTTAACCCCACTCATGGTTTCCTGCCCATCAGCCAATTAGATTAGATTAGATTACAGTGTGGAAACAGGCCCTTCGGCCCAACAAGTCCACACCGACCCGCCGAAGCGCAACCCACCCATACCCCTATATTTACCCATTACCTAACTCTACGGGCAATTTAACATGGTCAATTCACCTAACCTGCACATCTTTGGGATTGTGGGAGGAAACCGGAGGAAACCCACGCAGACACGGGGAGAACGTGCAAACTCCACACAGTCATTCGCCTGAGTCAGGAACTGAACCCGGGTCTCTGGCGCTGTGAGGCAGCAGTGCTAACCACTGTGCCACCGTGCCGCCCACGGTGAACAGGAGAATCGACGTTTCGGGCATAAGCCCTTCTTCAGGAATGAGGAAAGTGTGTCCAGCAGGCTAAGATAAAAGGTAGGGAGGAGGGACTTGGGGGAGGAGCATTGGAAATGCGATAGGTGGAAGGAGGTCAAGGTGAGGATGATATGCCGGGGTGGGGTGGGGGCGGAGAGGTCCAGAAGAAGATTGCAGGTTAAGAGGGCGGTGCTGAGTTCGAGGGATTTGCCAGAGGTGTTCTCTGAAACGTTCCTCCGCAAGTAGGCCTGTCTCCCCAATATAGAGGAGGCCACATCGGGTGCAGCGGATGCAATAGATGATGTGTGTGGAGGTGGTGGTGAATTTGTGAGAGAGATGAGCCAAATGCAGGCAAATGGGATGAGTCCAGTTTAGGATATCTGGATGGCATGGGCGAGTTGGACTGAAGGGTCTGTTACCGTGCTGTATGCCTCTATTCATTCATCGATGCTCAATTTGAATGGAAGTGGCTCTGAAAAACCCTCCTGTGACATTTAACGCCATTGATTTATATGAACTTTTAATTAAAATCCTGAGAAGTTACAAAATGTCTTTGAATGAATAGAAGACGGACTCTCTTTAGTTGTAAGGCAGGATTTCCCTTGTGAAAGTTTGGGGACCTGAGCTCACTGCTGCCATGTCACTGTGTTCCACTGCACCCTCTCTCACTCTCACAAAGCATCATCCCCCTGCAATCCCAGATCTTCTCGCCCAACACCCCCACTCTGCCAGTTCACTCACTTAGGGACCATGACGATTGGGAAGACTCAAAGAGGAATCAGGGTGGGAAAATGCATGGGTAACGCTGTTACCAGTGGTTGATTGTCAGTCTGTATTTGTCAGTTACTGACGCACATGTAGCACTTCAGTTTAAGGGAAATCCTTTCTGTACTCTCAGGTGGTTCAGTGGTGAGCACTTTGCCTCACAGCGCCAGAGACCTGGGTTCAATTTCTGCCTCAGGCGATTGACTGTGTGGAGTTTGCACATTCTCCCCGTGTTTGCGTGGGTTTCCTCCGGTGCTCCAGTTTCCTCCCACAATCCAAAAATGTGCAGGTTAGGGTGAATTGGCCGTGCTAAATTGCCCATAGTGTTAGGTGAAGGGGTAAATGTAGGGGAATGGGTCTGGGTGGGTTACGCTTCGGCAGGTCGGTGTGGACTTGTTGGGCCGAAGATCCTGTTTCCACACTGTAGGTAATCTAAACTTGGAACTTTCAGAAATGCTGTTCTCGATGTTATAAATCATAATTACATGCCTGTCTGGTATTTCCCTGTATCTTGTCCTTGAAATTCAACCTGTCTGTATATCAACAAGCCAGACTTGAGATGAAATTACCTTTATGCCTCTCCCTTCCTCCTATGGTGCTCACTAATGAGGAAGCTAATTTCTTTCTTCTCACGGAAACTGGTTGGACTAGATAGACATCTTTACAAATGCAAAAGGCTCAAGGTTATATTCAGCTGCTGCCTTTGACCTTCAAAGGGAAAAATTTGCACTTATAAAGCACCTTTCATCATGTCCCAAAGTGTCTCACTGTCAGTAGAGTACACAATTTGGAGATGCCGATGTTGGACTGGGGTGTACAAAGTTAAAAATCACACAGCACCAGGTTATAGTCCAACAGGTTTATTTGGAAGCACTAGCTTTTGGAGCGCTGATCCAGAGTTTTGCATTGACAGCCACCTGATGAAGGAGCTGCACTCCGAAAGCTAGTGCTTCTGAATAAACCTGTTGGACTATAACCTAGTAAAATACACAGTTGCAATGTGGCAACCAACTGGCACACAGCAAGCTCCCCACAAATAAAATCCATTTATGACTGGATCATCTGTCTTTTCTTTTTAGAAATTATAAAATAAACCTTTTGTTTGAGAGTACAGTCGCCTCATGTCTTAAAGTTCATTTTAATGGAAAAGGCTTGGGTGGTAGAACTCTGGGTATTGTTGCTGAAATAGTGTTCCTGTTGTGAAAGAACTTCAGAGGGTTTTGCTACTGAAGTCATTGTTGGCAACATCACATCTACCACATTGTATCCACCATATTGTATCCACCATGTTATATCTCCCACACTGTAACTATCCACATTGCTTCTGCCTCATTGTATCTACCACACTATCTATCCATACTCTTTCTTCCTCATTGTATCTACTGACATTGTATCTATCTATGGTGTATCTATCTACATTGTATCTATTCACATTGTACCTATTTACATTGTTCTTATCCAAATGGGCCCAGAATACTGATGTGAGCACCATTGAATCAGTATTATTTTTTGCTTAAAAGATTTTTACTCCCTTTCTATCACATGGACATTAACTTACAGTGGCTTGGTAGTGTAGAACTTGAATATTACTGAAGTAAGAGGGTTTAGTGGAGTCAAAGAGCCACACAGCATAAAAACAGACCCTTCAGTCCAACCTTTCCATATCAAACATATTCCCAAACTAAACTAGTCCCACCTGCCTGCTCCTGGCCCACATCCCTCCAAACCTTTCCTGTTCATGTACTTATCCAAATGTCTTTTAAGTGTTGTAAGTGTACCCGCATTCACCACTTCCTCGGGAAGTTCATTCCACACGCAAACCACCCACTGTGTAAAAAAAATGCCCCTCATATCTTAAATATCTGCCCCCCATCCTTGGGGAAAAGATGACTACCATTAACTCTATGTATACCCCTCATTATTTTGTAAAGTTCTATAAAGTTGCCTCTCAGCCTCCTTTACCTGAGTGAAAAACCTCCCAGCCTCTCCAGCTTTTCTTTATAATTCAAACCTTCGACACCCAGGAACATTCTGGTAAATCTCCTCTGAACCCTTGCCAGCTTAATAATATTCTTCCTGTAACTGGGTGACCAGAAGTGAACTCAGTACTCCAGAAGAGCCTCCACCAAGCTTCTGTACAACCTCAACCTGACGTCCCAACTCCTGTACTCAAATGACTGTACAATAAAGGCAAGTATGCTAAAAGCCCTTTTAACCATCCTGTGATGCAAACTTCAAAGAATTATGTACCTGAATCCCTAGGTCCATCTGTTCAACAGCACTACCCAAAGTCCTACCATTAACTGTATAAGCTCTACTCTTGTTTGTTTTACCAAAATGCAATACTTTGCATTTATCCAGACTGAACTCTTTACATTCACCATGGCATGTGCAGGAATTACAAGCTTGAAAGGGAACAATAAATCATACTGAGTTGTCAAGCTAACTTTGATTGCAATGGAAAATGCATCTGGCAATTATGATGCTCTGCAATAACAAGGAACAAATCCAGGCACTTTTGAATTAATCAGAAGGATGGGGCAGAATAGCTCCCTGATGTGTTCTCTGGAGTAATGCTTTACCCAATCACTTGACTTGCCAACCCCATGCAGTGTAAATAGTTGTTCCCTTTGAAATGTGACATTCTTGCATCTTGTTCTGATGAGGGCAAGACAATAAACCTTCAATGGTAAGTCACTTTATGTTTCAGGAAAGCTCAGTGTTTGTGCTGTTTCATTTTTGTTTCAGGCTCCCTGAATCTGTGAGCTTTGAGGAAGGTGCTTTGATTGAACCCCTCTCTGTTGCAATTCACGCCTGTCGTAGAGGAGGGGTTACAATTGGCAGCAAGGTCTTCATTTTGGGGGCAGGTAAGCCCATTGCATTTTGGGGGCAGGTAAACTCATTGATTGTGTGAGTAACTATTAGCACTGCTGAAAATTTTGAATGGAATATTTTTGCATTCTTCCATTTATTTTCACTCTTCCCCACCCCAGGCAGTCTCAGGTTAATGTTCAAGGAAGGAGGTACTTGGATTGGAGGTGCTACAATGAAGCCTCAGTATACTGATCCTTTTCATGAGTGGCTGAGTCAACTGGGTCCATATTGTCACAAGTGTAGAAAAATGAGAGGTGATGTCATGGAATCTCTACAGTGTAGAAGTAGGCCATTCGGCCCATTGAGTCCACACCAACTCTCCAAAGACCATTTCACCTAGAGCCAGCCCTCGCTACCCTATCTGTGTAACCCTGCATTTCCCATGGTTAACCCACCTAGCCTGCATATCCTGCACACTGTGGGCAATTTAGCATGGCCAATCCACCGAACTCGCACATCTTTGGACAGTGGGAGGAAACCGGAGCACCCGGAGGAAACCCAAGCAGACATGGGGAGAATGTGCTAACTCCACACAGACAGTTGCCCGAGGGTGGAGTGAAACCCAGGTTCATGGCGCTGTGAGGCAGTAGTGCTAACCACTGAGCCACTCGCTGAAATGTAGGGATTCTGAAGAGTAAAAGCTGAGAGGTTATTTTCACCTGCTGGGGAAACTAGGACATGGGGCTCAGTCTCCAGATAAAGAACCTTCAGAACTGAAATGGATAATTTTTTGTTGAGCAAAGGTATGAAGGGATATGGGCCAAGGCTGGTATAGGGAGTTAGACCACAGCTCAGCCACAATCTCATCGAATGGTGGAACTGGCTTGAGGGGCTGAATGACCTGCCTAATTGAGATGAGGAAATCTTCCTCCGCTCAAAGGGCTGTGAACCTTTGGTATTTTGTATCCCAGGGAGTTGTGTATACTCCATTGTTGACATAATTAAGACTGGCATAGACTAAATCCCCGATATGGAGGTGAACAGGAAAGTGGAGAGGTAGAAGATGAGTCACAATCATTTTGTTTTCATTTTTCTCTCTTGGGTTGTCAAAGTCAGCATACTGCCTATCCCGAACTGCCTTTGAACAATCTTCTGAACACTTTCCCTTATATGCCTTGGTGTCATGTTTTGAATTTACAATGCTTTTACGAAATGAGACCAAAAAACTGCAGATGCTGGAATCCAAGCTGGACAAGCAAGAGGCTGGAGGAACACAGCAAGCCAGGCAGCATTAGGAGGTGGAGATGTCAACGTTTCGGGTGTAACCCTTCTTCAGGACTCAGGATGGGCGTGGGGGAAGCTGCAGATAAAAGGGGTGGTGGGGGAGAGGGGGATAGGTGAAGACAGGTAGAGGGTACGACCTGGTTGGCCAATGGGAGGAATGAATCTGGTTGTTGGCAGGGAGGAGTGGTAGGGAGGGAGAGGGACTGGGAAGGGAGTCTGGGGATGGGAAGGGAGATTATTTGGAATTGGAGAACTCCGTGTTGAGTCCTCCCGGTATGTCAGCTGTCCAGGCGGAAGATGAGGTGTTATTCCTCCAACATATCTTATGACATGAAGTATCTGGGAGCGTTTTAATACATTACAGATATCAAATCAATACAACTTGGCATTGCAGTAAAGCAGCAAAAGAAGCATTCGGAGTTTTCAACAAATTCACATGCCTCCTGTAGTCTGGGAGGGACGCACTTGATCGCACTTTGTTGAGGAGTCAGTGAGGTGTAAAGATAATTCGCAGAAAGAAAAATCAGATTATGCCTAAATTCCGTAAATGTTTTGGTTTCGTTTATGCAGAAGTTGCAGAATTTCTGTCATGTCTGTTGAGTAATTCTTTGCAAATGGTTGTCAAGCTTAGTACCAGAGAAAGCCATTCATCAGAGAGTTGAGGGCATTGTGTCCCAGTTCTCAAAGGCTCGCTCCTACAGAGTGCAGGCCAGCACTAAGAGAACTTTACTCCGTCGCTTTGCCTTGTACCTGTCCAGGGTTTTTTCTCACAAACATCTTGTTTTTTGTGAAAGGGCCAATTGGACTCGTGAATCTGCTGGTTTCCAAGTCCATGGGAGCGTCTCAGATTGTGATCTGTGGTAAGTTGTTTGTTTCGCATGCTGCTTAACTTTGAGTACTGAATAATGTATTCTCAATCCAGAATCAATGCATTGTTAACATTGTCAGCATTACCTTTGGCGATATCAAACCTGAAATGGATATAATCGATTAAATGGCTCACAAATCTGTGCCTGCACACAGGAGAAAATTAAAGTTAAAATCCAATAGTGTATGTAACTTTAGTTTATCTCTACGCTGCCTCCTTCTAATTCCTTATTTGCTATTTTCACTTCAGGCAGAGAAATTGTCTTTTGAAACTCCTTCCGGGTTTCTCTGCTTTAACATTTTGTAGGCCAGAAGAAGGCTTTTCGGCCTGCCATACCTGTGCTGGCTGTCTGAGAAAGCAATGACAGATGTGCCCTTTTCCCTCATGCCAGCTTCATATTTATTCTTTTAAAGTATGTCACATCTTGGAGTCATACAGCACAGAAACAGATCCTTCGGTCCAACCAGTCCATGCCGAATGTAATCCCAAACTAAGCTAAACGTAATCCCGCCTGCCTGAGCTTGGCCCATATCCCTCCAAACATTTCTTATTCATTTACTTATCCAAATGTCTTTTAAACATTGCAACTGTATCCACATCCACCACTTCCGCAGGAAATTCATTCCACACATGAACCATTCTCTGTGTAAAAGAATTGCTCCTTGTGTCTTTTTTAAATCTTTTACTTCTCACCTTAATAAGATGCCCTCTAGTCTTGAAGTCCCCCAACCTAGGGAAAAGACACCTGCTGTTCCTCTCATCTATATACCTCACGATTTTATGAGAACCATAGAATCCCTACAGAATTTGGCCCATCAAATCCACACCAATCCTCCAAAGAGCAGCCCGTTCAGACCCACCTCCCCCACTGTAACTCTGTGTTTCCCACTGTTAATCCACCAAACCTGCATATCTTTGGACTGTGAGAAGAAACCAGAGCACCCAGAGGAAACCCACGCAGACATGGGGAGAATATGCAAACTCCACACAGACAGTTGCATAAGGCTGGAATCGAACCTGGATCCCTGGCGCTGTGAGGCAGCAGTGCCAGCCACTGTACCAATGCTACAGAAGTTTATGAACTTGTCTAAGGTCATCCCTCAACCTTCTACACTCCAGTGAAAAGTCCCAGCCTATTCAGCCTCTTCCCTATCTCAAACCCTCCATTCCTGGCAACATCCTGGTAAACATCTTCTGAACCCTCTCCAGCTTAATGATATCCTTCCTATGACATATATATACATAAGTATGTAAAGTTAGCTCGCTGAGCTTGAAGATTTGTTTTCAGACGTTTCGTCACCATGACTAGGTAACATCATCAATGAGAGTCTCTGGTGAAGTGCTGGTGGTATGTCCCGCCTCTCTATTTATAGGTCTTGGTTTCTTAAGGTTGGTGATTTGATTTCCTGTTCTTTTTTTCAAAAGAAGGTAGATAGGATCAAAGTCGATGTGTTTATTAATGGGAGTTCTGGTTAGAATGCCATGCCTCGAGGAATTCTCGTGCGTGTTTTTGTTTTGCCTGTCATAGGATGTGTGTGTTGTCCCAGTCAAAATGGTGTCCTTTTTTGTATGGAAACTAATGATAGTGGGTTGTGTCTTTTGGTGGCCAGTTGGTGTTCATGTATCCTACTGACAAGTTTCCTGCTAGATTGTCCGACATAGTGTTTTTTACAGTTCTTGCATGGTATCTTGTAAATGACATTAGTTTTGCTGACAGTATCTAATGGATCCTTTAGGTTCATTAGTCTCTGTTTAGGTGTGTTTATAGAGTCATAGTCATAGAGATGTACAGCATGGAAACAGACCCTTCGGTCCAACCTGTCCATGCTGACCAGATATCCCAACCCAATCGAGTCCCACCTGCCAGCACCCGGCCCATATCCCTCCAAACCCTTCCTATTCATATACCCATCCAGATGCCTTTTAAATATTGCAATTGTACCAGCCTCCACCACTTCCTCTGGCAGCTCATTCCATACATGTACCAACCTCTGTGTGAAAAAGTTGCCTCTTAGGTCTCTTTTATATCTTTCCCCTCTCACCCTAAACCCTCTAGTTCTGGACTTTCCCACCTCAGGGAAAAGACCTTGTCTATTTACCCTATCCATGACCCTCATGATTTTATAGACCTCTATAAGGTCACCCTTCAGCCTCCGACGCTCCAGGGAAAACAGCCCCAGCCTATTCAACCTCTCCCTATAGCTCAAATCCTCCAACCCTAGCAACATTCTTGTAAATCTTTTCTGAACCCTTTCAAATTTCACAATATCCTTCCGATAGGAAGGAGACCAGAATTGCAAACAATATTCCAAAAGTGGCCGAACCACTGTCCTGTACAACTGCAACATGACCTCCCAACTCCTGTACTCAATACCCTGACTAATAAAGGAAAACATGCCAGACGCCTTCTTCACTATCCTATCTACCTGTGACTCTTCTTTCAAGGAGCTATGAACCTGCACTCCAAGGTCTCTTTTTTCAGGAAAGGACCTGACTATTAAGTGTATAAGTCCTGTTAAGATTTGCTTTTGAAAAAGCAGCACCTTGCATTTATCTAAATTAAACTCTATCTGCCACTTCTCGGCCCATTGGCTCATCTGATAAAGATCCCGTTGTAATTCAAGGTAACCTTCTTCGCTGTCCACTACACCTCCAATTTTGGTGTCATCTGCAAACTTACTAATTATACATCTAAACTCATATCGGAGTCATTTATATAAATGACAAAAAGTAGTGGACCCAGCACAGATTCTTGTGGCGCTCCACTGGTCACAGGCCTCTAGTCTGAAAAACAACCCTCCACCACCACCCTCTGTCTTCTACCTTTGAGCCAGTTCTGTATCCAAATAGCTAGTTCTCCATGTATTCCATGAGATCTAACCTTGCTAATCAGTCTCCCATGGGGAACCTTGTCGAACGCCTGACTGAAGTCCATATAGATCACATCCACCGCTCTACCCTCATCAGTCTTCTTTGTTACTAAGTCAAAAAACTCAATCAAGTTTGTGAGACATGATTTCCCACGCACAAAGCCATGTTGACTGTCCCTAATCAGTCCTTGCCTTTCCAAATACATGTACTTCCTGTCCCTCATGGTTCTCTCCAACAACTTGCCCACTACCAACATCAGGCTCACCGGTCTATAGTTCCCTGGTTTGTCCTTGCCACCTTTTTTTAAACAGTGGCATCACGTTAGCCAAACCATGTTGCAGTGGGTCTGGAGTCACATGCAAGCCAGACCAGTTAAGGATGGCTGATGTCCTTCCCTCAAGGACATTAGGATGGGATTTTACCAAAATCTATGATAGTGTCATAGTCACCATCTCGGAGATTAGCTTTCAATTCCAGCTTTTATTAGTTGAATTTAAATTCCACCCACTGCCCTGGTAGGATTTGAACTCTTGTCCCCAGAGAATTAACTCTGGCCTCTGGATTATTAGCCCAGAACCATTAGCACTAAATCACGACCTCCTCCATCCCTCATTAATCATGTGAGCAGTATTGTGACCAAAAGCAGAACTCGGTCTGCTATAGACCAATTGTCTTTCTGTAATTTATTCATTGGTGTTGACTCCCCAGGTAATTGGCAGCACGATGGCTCGATGGTTAGCACTGCTGCCAACAGCACCAGGACCTGGATTCGATTCCAGCCTTGGGCGACTGTCTCTGTGGAGTTTGCACATTCTCTCCGTGTCTGCGTGGGTTTCCTCCCACTGTGCAAAAATGTGCAGGTTATGTAGATTGGCCATTTTAAATTGCTCATAGTGTCCACGAAAATACAGGCTCGGTGGAGTAGCCATGGTAAATGTGGAGTTACGGGGAGTGGGTCTAGGGGGGTAGGTTGCCCTACAAAGAGTCAGTGCGGACCCGATGGGCCAAATGGCCTTCTTCCATTCTGTAGGGGTTCTCTGATTCTATGAATTGACTGCCTTAGATGTCTATCTTATGCTGTCCTTTTACTGTCTGCATTCAGTCCATTTCCTCACCCTCCCCAACTACCTTCTCTGAGTTTTTTCCATCACCTTCTATAGCTGTCTAAGTATATGACTGAAGTATTGTATTCCTCCCTCCCTCTCTCTTTGACATTATGTACTGTTCCTCTATTCTCCAACTGTTGCCAGAACTTCCTCAGTGTCTTTTTGTCTGTGCAGGATCTGAAAACATTCTCCTGTAGCACCTCAGGGTTTTTTTTCCCTGAGACTCAGTTTCTTTGATGTTGACATTTTCTCCATTCTGACAGAGTTGGTCTTAGTTATCGCAAAACTTCAGTCTTTTATTTACCATTAATGTCATGTGTTTGTTGCATGTGTTATACCACTGAACAATGCTGAGGTGACTCTTGTTCTACTTCTGCAACAGGGTAATTTTCTTGACTTCAAAATGTCTTAGTAATTACAAAATTTCTACACACACTCTCTCAAGCCAGGTTCAAGAACCTTTAGAGCTGAAAAATGTGTTGCTGGAAAAGTGCAGCAGGTCAGGCAGCATCCAAGGAGCAGGAGAATCGACGTTTCAGGCATAAGCCCTTCTTCAGGAATGAGGAGGGTGTGCCAAGCAGGCTAAGATAAAAGGTAGGGAGGAGGGACTTGGGGGAGGGGCGTTGGGAATGCGATAGGTGGAAGGAGGTTAAGGTGAGGGTGATAGGCCGGAGAG
>NC_057749.1:10140523-10145042 GCF_004010195.1 Chiloscyllium plagiosum
GGTGGGGGGGTGGATCTGACGAGGGAGTGGCGGAGGGAGTGGTCTTTACGGAACGCCGATGGGGAGGGGAGGGAAATCTATCCTTGGTGGTGGGGTCTGTTTGGAGGTGGCGGAAATGACGAAGGATGATACGATGTATCTGGAGGTTGGTGGGATGGTAGGTGAGGACCAGTGGGGTTCTGTCCTGGTGGCGATTGGAGGGGCGGAGGAGTGGGAAGTGGAGGAGATGTGGTGGAGAGCAACGTCAACCACATCTGAGGGGAAATTGCCATCTTTGAAGAAGGAGGCCACCTGGGTTGTTCAGTATTGGAATTGGTCCCCCTGGGAGCAGATGCGGTGGAGGCGAAGGAATTGGAAATATGGGATGGCGTTTTTACAGGGGGCAGGGTGGGAGGAGGTGTAATCTAGGTAGCTGTGGGAGTCAGTCGGTTTATAGTAAATGTCTGTGTTGAGTCGGTCACCCGAGATAGAAATGGAGAGGTCTAGGAGGAGGAGGGAGGAGTCTGAGACAGTCCAGGTAAATTTGAGGTTGGGGTGGAAGGTATTAGTAAAGTGGATGAACTGTTCAACGTTCTTGTGGGAGCACGAGGTAGCGCCGATACAGTCATCAATGTAGCGGAGGAAAAGGTGGGTGTGATGCCAGTGTAGCTGCGGAAGATGGACTGTTCCACATACCCTACGAAGAGGCAGGCATAGCTGGGGCCCATGCGGGTGCCCATGGCTACTCTTTTGGTTTGGAGGAAGGAGGAGGATTGGAAAGAGAAGTTGTTCAGAGTGAGGACCAGTTCAGTCAGTCGAAGGAGGGTGTCCAGTTCAGTCAGTCGAAGGAGGGTGTCAGTGGAAGGGTACTGGTTGGATCGGCGGGAAAGGAAGGAGCGGAGGGCTTTGAGGCCTTCGTGATGGGGTTTGGCAGGAAAGGAAGGAGCGGAGGGCTTTGAGGCCTTCGTGATGGGGTTCGGCGGGAAAGGAAGAACCTTTACTGTGGTGTCAGCTACTTAAGCTCTCTAGCTCCACCTAGAGGGTTAAAAAATCTAGTACAATAAATGTAGATCAGGTCAGAAGTCACAGGACACCAGGTTATAATCCAGCAGGTTTACAGAGGAACCTCAATTATCCGGCATTCGATTAACCGGGCTTTGGATCATCTAAACAAGATCACAAGGTCCCGATGTGTGGCTAACTACATTATCCGGCATCGATTATCCGGCATTCAATTAACCGAACGAAATACTCTCCACCTGTGTTCTTTGGATAATTGAGTTTCCTGCATATTTAAAATCACCTGATGAAGAAGCAGTGTTCCAAGAACTTGTGACTTTAAATAAACCTGTTGGACTATAGCCTGGTGTCATGTAACTTTTGACTTTGTCCATCCCGGTGCAACACCAGCACCTCAACATCGCAACACAGACCAGTGACTAGACCAATGCAATCAAACATAGGGTTTGAGGAACATGCTATTCTAAGGAAAGGTCACTGGAACCAAAATGTTAATTCTGCTTTCTCTCCACAGATACTGCCAGACCTGCTGAGCTTTTCCAGCAAATTCTGTTTTTGTTTCTGATTTCCAGTATCCGCAGTCCTTGCAGCTTTTTTCAATCAAACACAGATCTATTAAACCATTGAGCACTATGATTAATATTGCCACACATGTAATTCTAACGTTTCAGATTTATCACTGAAAAGACTGGAAAAGGCAAAGCAAATGGGAGCCAGTTTCACAATCGCAGTCGAGCAGAATATGACACCCCAGGAACTGGGTCAGAAGGTGAAGCAGATCCTAGGTGGAGCTATGCCAGATATATCCATTGAATGCACTGGAGCAGAGCTATGTGTCCAAGGTGGTGTTTATGTAAGTATGGAATTGGTATAGCTGACACTGATAGGTTAGATAGTTGAATAATTTTAAACAAAGATTATAAATGCACGAGAAGCTGTTCAAGAGAAACTTCACATGACTGATTCCAAGAGGGGGAAGGGGCTTGTCTTAAGAGGAAAGGTTGAGCAGTTTGTGCCTGGACCTGTCAGAGTTCAGAAGAATGAGAGGTGATCTTATTGAAACATATAAGATCGTGAGGAAGGGTCCCTGGAGCATTGGAGGCTATGGGGTGACCTTATAGAGGTTTACAAAGTTATGTGGGGCATGGATAGGATAAATAAACAAAGTATTTTTCCTGGGGTGGGGGAATCCAGAACTAGAGGGCATATGTTTAGGGTGAGAGGGGAAAGATATAAAAGAGACCTCAGGGACAACGTTTTCACGCAGAGGGTGGTACGTGTATGGAATGAGCTGCCAGAGGAAGTGGTGGAGGCTGGTACAATTGCAACATTTAAAAGGCATTTGATGGGTATATGAATAGGAAGGGTTTGGAGGGATATGGGCTGGGTGCTGGCAGGTGGGACTAGATTAGTCATAGAGATGTACAGCATGGAAACAGACCCTTTGGTCCAACCCCTCCATGCCGACCAAATATTTTTGGTCAGCATTGACGGTTTGGACCAAAGGGTCTGTTTCCATGTTGTACATCTCTATGACTCTGTGACAGAGTGGATGCTGGGAGGCTGAGGTGACTGTGAAGGAATCTGCTTCTCAACATCTCCCCAAATCTCAGGCTAAACCACAACCAATCGTCTCTCTCTAATGAAGGAGTCACCCTAAGGACATCGAAGACTATGGCAACTTTACCTTTCATATTCCAAAATGATCCCCCCAGAGAAGGGATCTCCAAGGTAGTGCAACTTTTACTGTATATATACTAAATCAGAATTTGTGATTGATTTGATCACAAAGAGGATTGGTGGTGACATTTTGACTGAGAAAGTGCTTTTGTTTTATTAAATCCTTGGCTACTATCACAAACTGCAGAATTTTAGGACAGGAATTTTGACAGGTGAATCTATGACTGCCTGAAATTGTGAATGAATGTCTATTGTTTATTCCAACTATTTCACGTGTTTCCTTAGGCGACCAAGTCTGGAGGTGTGTTGGTTCTTGTCGGGTTAGGCCAACCTTCAACAAACATCCCCTTGTTAGATCTGATAGTCCGAGAAGTGGATATCAGGGGAGTTTTCAGATATTGCAACACGTAAGTACTTTAAAAAAAAATTATTGTAAAACTCCTGAATTCACTTGACTGATTATTATGGATTCAGTGGAAATCTCAGAATTCATGCTGATTTTTCATTAGTAGTAGTTGTAGTCATAGTCAATCAGAACCCTGCACGGTGGCTCAGTGGTTAGCACTGCTGCCTCACAACGCCAAGGACCTGGGTTCAATCCCAGCTTTAGGTAACTGTCTAAATGGAGTTTGTACATTCTCTCTGCATCTGTGTGGGTTTTCACCAGGTGCTCTGGTTTCGTCCCACAGTCAGAAAGATGGGCGGGTTGGGTGGGTTGACCATGCTAATTTGTCCACAGTGTCCAGGGATGCGCAGGTCTAGGTGGGTTAACCATGGGAAACGCAGGGTTCCAGGGATAGAGTAGGGAGCTGGTTGAGATGCTTTTGGGAGGGTTGGTGTGGAATCGATGGACCAAATAGCCTGCATTCACACTGTAGGGATTCTAAAGAATTAGACAGGAGCTTGGGAACTCTGCAGGTTGCCCATTGCCTCAGCCAGTCGGAGTCAGGTTGCTAACCAACGAGCTCCCTTTATTCCTGAATGTTTGAAATTTGATATTCTTGCATTTGTCCTGATGACAGCAAGGCACAGAGTTTCTATCAAGTGTCTCTCCTTTCCTGATGAATACGTGAGGTGTTCCCGGACATGTATCTTTACTTTTGAAGGTGCCAGACAACTTGAAATGATTATTTCACTATAACACTGAATGGCAGTCAAAAATATAAAAGGTGGATGTGGAAGACTATTGACAAGTAAAAACCATGACTTGAATGATTACAGTTATCCTCCTTTCTCTTCTCATTCCTGTCACTTCAGGTGGCCAGTGGCAATCGATATGTTGGCTTCAAAGCGTATTGATGTGAAACCTTTGATCACTCATCGCTTTCCCCTGGAAGAGGCTCTCGAAGCGTTTGAAACCACAAAGAAAGGAGTGGGAATCAAAGTCATGTTGAAATGTGACCCGGACAACTAGAGTGCCCCGAGAAAGTTGCTTCTTTTTCTGATGTGCAGGGTGCACCTTCAGTCGTAATCATTCAGGGGTCGTCCACTGACCAGTGGATAATTGTGCACATATCATTAGCGTGGGTGGGTACCTCGGCGTTAGGCTTCACTTTGCTCAGTATCATGTCAATTTTTTTTTTATTGTTCATTCTTAGCTGCCCTGGCATGCCCAGAAGCTGCAGTGTCCGACAGCTCCAGTAAGGGTTAAGGGCCAATAACATCCTATAATCCTATTGTAACACAGGACTAAAGCACATACGAGGAGAAAGTGAGGTCTGCAGATGCTGGAGATCAGAGATGGAAATGTGTTGCTGGAAAAGCGCAGCAGGTCAGGCAGCATCTAGGGAACAGGAGAATCGACGTTTCGGGCATTAGCCCTTCTTCAGGAATGAGGAAA